>NC_137607.1:26941150-27013650 GCF_963280865.1 Gymnoscopelus braueri
GCGATATGAAAGGACAAACGGCATCAGCAACTCTTCCTCAGGTGATTGAGAATGTCAATGCACGACGTGAGCAGGCTAAAGATAAATGCACATTTTACATTTCAGTGGTGCAAAAAACATATGGCACTAGCTGGTCTACACAGATGAGTCACACATCCATCATTCACCATATTCTCGACAAGTTGGCAAGTGCATGCGTGGCACTAAGACATTGATGCAAGTCTAACATGCAACGTTTCTCTCAGCTCAACCCTTGACCTTAAACAAACTAGTTCAAACCAAGTAGCATCAATGCAGCAGGAGATGTACAGCATGCGTTTATGCCTGTGTGGGCCTACCAACAGCTGAATGAGGCCTCTAAATAGTCTTAGTCCTGTTGCTGTTGTTAAAGTGCTTTGTTTTGGCTTTGCTGATTCATGAAACATTGATATTACACATCTTGACTGTAATCATACCATACAGTTCATTTCCTGAAATGTTTGTTCCTCAACCTCTTTTCTTTTACAAAGAAAGGCGTTTGAGAGACATGCAGATGTTGAATTGGCTGAACTACAGGCTCATAAAGTTTGAAACCCTTAAGTGGGTAACCCACATACAAAGTGCCGGTGCGCCATGTAAAGAGCAGAGGAAGAATTGCGTGCATCAGTGTGCAGCATTTCACGAACACATGCGTGTGCTGCTAGCAATCCATTTTTATCTCACCTCCCTGTGGTCACAGCTGCGACTGCATAGAGGAACTAGAAGAGCGTCAGTGACCTCCTTCCCTTATGCGCAATTTATACTCCAACGTACAGTGGTGTTGCATTGTCAAAACATAGCAGATCTACCGTCATCCGCGAAGTGTTGCGAGATTAGATCGGGGCTATTTTCGGCGACTAACGCTGTAGTATGATGAAGTATAATTCCATATCCAGTATTGCCATTACAGTAGGTTTCTGAGCTGTTTCGATAGCTGAAAGGAGTAGTTCACCCAAAAAAATTACTTATTTTCTCTCAATTACACACCCCATGAAGTCTTGAATTCAATGTTTCATGGGGTGTGTAATTGATAGAAAATAAGTCATGTTTTGGGTGAACTACTCCTTTAACCACATGATCCCTAGCATCCTTATTCTGGGGATGAACATGTGGCGAAAATAGGAGATCTACAAACTCATAAGTTTGTAGATCAGCTATTTTGTCAACGAAGAGATTTGGTGAAGAGGGGGAAATGGATGGGGCCCAGCCAGTTCTTTTTGGCAAGCCACACCGTCGTACTATGGAGTATAAATTAGACTTATGAGAGGCGTGGAGGCAGATTCAACATCAGAGACGAGAAGGAAGCTGCATGACACTTTTTTTCAAGAATAGAACTCTATTAAGACTACTCAGAATTAGAGAAGTGTGGAAATTCTTAGTGGTTTTGTTTTGTGACACATTTTCTCACCCAGCCCACGCTCCCATCTCACCCTCACTTATATAAAGGTCCAGATCTTAAATTAAACGGCAACAACATGGTTTATGGTTTACACACGTTTATGTGTCAATGATGTCAACCATTTTCACCATGTAGCCTTTTGGCAGTCATTAGAAGAATTACTGTGGAAGTGCTGAACCAGCCGTTAGAAGTTTAATTCGATGTTTCCATTATAAAGACAATGCATAATTGGGCATATTCTTCATCTATACTAAGAAGAACAGTGATCTGTAAGAAGCAGTTTAGTAGAAGTAAATCCCCTAGATTTTCCCCACTATCTTGTGGCCTGGGGAGATTTTCCCAACTGTTGCAAAAGTGGTTTCACAAGACTCTCACCTATTTTTCAACATTGTGATACATTGAATTTAAAAAACAAACATATTAACTTTTGCCTAGAGCCCGACCGATATATCGGTTTGGCTGCTACAATATATTGGCCATAAATTGACTTTATGGATTCTTTTTTTTATAGGTATTGGCAATCATGTAGCTGATGTGTCCCAATTTGTAACCACTTTCCATTTGGTGTTCCTAATTTGGGCATGTCATTGTATGTTTTAAAAATATTGGGTTATGTTGGGTTGAAGATCTGCTATTTTTTAAAACTATTTTGTTGGTTAAATGAAATAAGATATTGGTAATCAAAACATCAGTAAATTGGTGGTCTAGGACTCTCCAAAAGGGTTAGCCTATACGAGATAGGGTTAGACTAATCTCATGTGGTCTATATTTGCTGAGTTCAGGTCTCTCACTCTCTCACTTTTTTTTTTTTTTAATAATTCATGGACATGTAAGTGAGATGCTGTCTGCAGTCACTTCCCTGATTTGCATCCAGATAACACAGTGAGTCAGCCAGGCAGTGGAAATACCCCGGTATGATGAGTTTCACTGATCTACAGTAACAGGACATTAGATCAGTGAAATTAGATTAGAGTAGAATATTATTATTATGTTTGGACATACTGTGTGCTTGGAGCGTGGTTGCTGTGTGTTCCAGGCACCCATGACCAACTATCTAAACAATCTCCAAGAAGAGTCTCTAAAAAATAACATGCTATGTTGAATAAATGTATTATGAACAATTATTTCACTATCAACTATTCATTGCCATGAAACTTGCTGAGAGCATCCATGCTCCCTGGATTAACCATTTGTGTGACCCCATGACCTTTCCACTAGCCCCGCCCACAAGCCAAAACCTCTCTTTTCGTTTTCATCCCTACCAGTGAGAGCAAGGTGTACAACGGACGCAATGTCGGTCGGTTCAAACCACTTTGTCCTGGCCGGGTGTAAGGAGCAGCACGGCCTCTAGGGGCTGCTGGTGGGCAGTAGAGACTTGGTATCGTTTACTGTAATATTGCTACCGGTATGCTTAAATGTACAATTTTGCCTTGACTATATCATCATTGGATATTATTATATACAGCATGATTGCAGTAAGTTGCACCCATTATGCTGGAAAGGCCAGGTTGGCCCCAGCTCATCATCACATCAGGTCAGCAGCACCTCATGCAGATACATCAGATTTCCACCCAGTATGTGAGTTCTGCTCACCATGGGGGCTGCCTTATTCTCAGGAGAGTTTCTCATCTCTCATCTCTTTCCTCTATTATCCCCTATATATTTGGGCTGCTAAGTGTGCTGATCAAACAACGATACTGAATGGAGAGATCTAAGAGCCAGATGCATGTCTTTCATTGTACAGGAAAAGGCAAAAGAAAACTCAATTTGGGGGCCAATAGCCAGCTGCATGTTTTCTGTCTTCTGGAAGGGAAGAAAAAGAGCAAAGTAAGAAGGAGCGAGAGCTTGACACTGTAAATACTGTGCTAAAAAACCCTGTCTGATTCTGACGAGAGAGAGAGTGATAATACTGCACAAAAAGATATGACAGTGCAGCCTGTTTAATTATTATTTTCATTATTATTATTATTATTATTATTATTATTATTATAGTGCAGCCTGTTTAAATGGGAAGAAAGGGGAAGTGAAAAGTTACTGTGTCTCACATCTATCGTGACACTGTGTGAAAAGCCAGACATCTACAGCAAATCCTCCCTAAATAAAGTCCAGTTTTACAAACGTGTCATATCATGGTAGATGCAGTGTGGTGAATTTCAGAACAGTATCTAAAAAACTGCATTTTAACAGCATTTTGAATTATATCGTGCATTTACGTATGTATCCATGTATATACTGTCTGTATGTATCCAATTGCTGTGCATTTCAGTGCAAATAGAGCCTATTTAAACATCGGTTTTCTCACTTATGGAGCCATCGGTATTTGCAAAAATAAAAATAAACTAAATGTTAAACTATGTAGTCTAAATTAAGTAACTTGTTAACTGAATTTGCAACATAATAAAGAGTCAAACTACATTACAGACAATCCCAAAACATTCTACATAGCTGTTTCCAACACTGTTTCCAATACTCAGTTACTTCATTACATGGACAAATTCACATAGTGTGAGGCCTGTTGTTTCTCACTCAATGAGTTCATGAGGTGCGAATACAGTTCAGAAACTTTTATTTCGTTTTTTATTTAGTTATGCGAGAACATAGCCATGGTTCACATGACGCTTGTATACAAGCGTCATGGTGCCGAGTCCCCCTGGTTTATAGTGGTGTTCGATTTTTTTGCATTGCCAACTCTCTTATGTACATAAACGTTCAGATTTCAAATATAAAGTGCTTACCCCCGAGCCACGGATGTTACAAGGCGATCCGGACTGCGATAAGTACCCGTATCTCCCGTATTGTTCAATAAAAAGCATTTTAATCCCACGCCGGCCATTTTCTTTTTCTTTTCTTTTTTTTTTGGTAATGTATCAGAGTGCAATACACCTCCCAACCATTAGTCGCATGGATGAAAGTATCGGAGAAAATTTTGAGAAAATGGCCGGCGATGGGATAAAAATGCTTTTTATTGAACAATACGGGAGATACAGGTACTTATCGCGGTCCCGATCGCCTTGTAACATCCGTGGCTCGGGGGTAAGCACTTTATATTTGAAATCTGAACGTTTATGTACATGTGAGAGTTGGCAATGTAAAAAAATCGAACACCACTATAAACCAGGGGGACTCGGCACCATGACTGTCATGTTTCAGGGCTATAGCGAGAACAATGACTTCTACTATAGTATGTTAACTTTCCAGGAATAGAAAGCCTGCAGTTTCTATTCGTTTTGGATTACCCATTGATGATGTCACTGGTATGCAGGATTCTGAACTGTCCACAGCCCTCTTCTGAGACACAGACCAAGGAGACAAAAATGTTACCATATCATAATGAGCATTAGTGAGGACCAATTATATGAAGATAGGTTGAAAATGGGTGAAGTGGTCCTTTAAGTAGGTCAGTGGGACGCAATAATTTCATCATTAGCTATAGTACTGTATTTGCCTCTGTACTCGTGAGCAAGCAAGTCTAGTCTAATTATCATTAAAACGACATTATGTCCGTCATGCAGGATAACTTACAAATTGTGCATTTCATTTCTGAAGCAGCTACTTATGTTTTGCATATTATGGTAGTTTAGGCCTAGTGATTAGTAGTCATCCCCTTTTCTTTATAGCAAAAAAAACACATGTTTAAAAGTGTTTGAAGTTTATTTATTTAACAGGGGGAAAAGCATCACAAACATGATTAAAATAGTTTTTGAGCCCTACTCAGCAAAAATACTGATTTTCAGACGGTTCCTCTGCTACAGCAAGAGAGAAAAGAAAGAAATTAAATAGAAGAGAGAACGTATCAATAGATATTTAGAGGAGACGGTCAGAGAATTTGGGTAAAAAACATAAGAGGATTTAAATGTATCTAACTTAGGTCTCCAACAGCCCATTGCCTCATCGCCCAAGTCAGTGGTCCCCCAGCAGGAAACTCTTTAAAACAGAGAAAGATTAACTATTGCGTAAATTGAGCAGAATCTCGTTCCAGGTTAATGTACCAATGTACCACAGTGTATGATTGGGCATTTTGCAGTTGCATGACAGTGTGTTTCCCCTGTGAAAATATCAGATGTCATGTCATAGTTGTGATTATGTAGTATATGGCAACATAGTGTGTGTCAGTGGTGTGAGTGTCGTTTTGTATGGCTGAAAATATTTTCTGTATATTTTTATTTTAGTATTGTAGGTACACCATATAGTTTCAGGATAGTTTTTATTTTGATTACAGTCCATTTTTTCACTGCTAGTTATTTTTAATAACCTGGTTCTGGTCATCAGACAGGGCTGCTCTGCCACATAAACACAACACAAATGGGAATTTGTCCAAAATCCGGAGCGTTGTTCAAACTCTGAAAGATGGATGCTCACAGGTAGACATTTACGCTAGAGTTTTACTGTGAAAGCTCAAATATGTGTCCACTACCCTCTGACCATAATTAAAAATCTCTAGAGAAAAACTCTCAACCTAGAGCTAAACCTTAATTTGTTTCTCAGTCAGGCTGAAAGAGAAGAGATGCAACACTTTAGATCAGAGGAGACTTCCTGTTCTTGGTGGTGTAGCTGAAATGAAACTTCCTGTCAGAGAAAAAAGAGTTAAGGTAGAGGAAGACTCTTCAGTGTGACATCACTCTGACTCGCATGATTTGAAACCAGAAGCGAGGTTTAGAGTTTATGATACAGGAAGCTGTGTCGACCGATAAGGCCAGACAGAAAACGTACGTATAGCTTTCAAACAAAATTAGAAGTTTATACTCCAGTTAGACTTACTTCTCTCTTGGCACTGTGTATCGGACCAATAAGATATAGAGGTTTTGGTTTTGGTTTGGAACCCCACTTGCACGCATGGTGTCTTGGTGGTACACACCCTAACTCCTGGACATGGCGGGACTCTACGGACTGCTAATCCTGCTGCTCCTGGACGGGTTGACTGGTGAGTAACCAACTGGGTTGCTTTGGGTTTTTCTGCTCTAGAAATACAGTGCAGGGGACAGTGGAGCTATCCCCTTCACTATGTTAACTTAACTGTATGGTTGTCTATGAAATGTAGGTAAAATGGTGGTGAATTGATGCATGAAGGTTGAAGGAAGCCATACCAAAAAGATGATTTGATGTAAGACAATGAGGCACTTTCTTTCGAAACAAAGATAATCAAACTTTGTTTCGAACTTTATGTTTGTAGCATAATATGCTACAAACAGCTACCATATTATGGTCGGTGATGAAACACATTTATTATGTCTGAGACAGAACATAAGCATCTGAGTATTTCTTTTTTACTTATTTTTTGTTAAAAGATAGCCACGTCACAAAATGTATTTTTCTTTCTTTAACATTGAGTTTTGATTGAGTTTATTTTACAAATTAAAATACAAAAGAATTCATACAGTATTTAATCCTTCAGGATAATGCAAAAGGTGTGTCTCATGATTTAATTCCATTGCGGTACTTAAGTACTGACTAGTAGGCAGATAGGAAAAGAGACACAGAATAACTTTTTTATTCAGCTCCAGGTCAAAGGCACATGGAAATATTGTCATGATAAGACCCACCAGAGATAAGCCTGTGACCATGTGTGGGTCCCAAACCTTTATTCAGACAAAGGTTGCTTTTAATACAACTTTACTGAAATACAGCATGTCACCCTCTGTGTGTGTGTGTGTGTGTGTGTGTGTGTGTGTGTGTGTGTGTGTGTGTGTGTGTGTGTGTGTGTGTGTGTGTGTGTGTGTGCGTGCGTGTGCGTGTGTGTGTGTGCGCGTGTGCGTGCTTACGTGCGTGTGTGTGTTTGTGCATGCGTGTGTGTGTGTGTGTGCGGCGGATGGTAAGTCGGTGTAAGAAATTAGAGGTCTTTCAGGGTGTGTCCTCACAAGTTCTTTCTCATACGGGTCCATTTTCAAAACTAGAGGTTCGGGCCGCTACACGGCCCTCACACCTACGTCGCACACAACCGGGCTCTCCATATTTGCCTATATATGGCCTGTGGCCGCCACAGGCCGAATTGTGTCGGTTTTCAAAATAAAACACACAGCCTTCATCGGGTGCTGTGGCATTAGTCTAACCGGCCAATTTTTCCGAAGTACCATTGGTCCATTGGCACGCATTATGGCGCGCATAAACTTATGCCTAATCCTAACCCTAAGATTAACCTCACAAAAACTATGCCTAAACCTAACCCCCTTCATCGGGGGTCTTCCAGATGACGTTTTTCAAAATAAATGTGTTTTTTTTTATGACTTTTCATGCACCTTGCTAGTGCACCACTAGCAAGATGAAAAGGTGCTAGTGATCCCTCTCTCAATCAAGGCACAGTAAACGTGTCAGCTGTCACTGTAAAGTCAACATGGTCAGTAGCTGTTTCTCTGTCTGCAAGAAGGGGGAATCATCATTGCGCAATGCCACACCAGAGAAACGCTGTCTCAATATTTTCCCGATGTCGTCAATGTTCCATTATTTTTACATGAACTCCCTGTAGTTGGTTTATTTAAGTCACATAGATGTTCTACATATTACAATGATATACACTTAGGCATTTGATGCTGCTGTAATACTGTGCTGTTATACGCTATTCACATTCAGAGGCTGGCGGCAGCTAAGCAGTGTGGTCACACAGCTCTTTGACCACTTCCGTGTTCCATTCTGAGCTCGCTGTGAGCTTCCTGCCTGGCAGGGCAGACCGAACCCAACACACTGAGCTGGAACACAATGGCAATGACTTGAGAATTCATTATAAAGGGGAAGTTTGGGGCTTAAAATGAAGTAACAACGTCTGAAAGATCTAATCATCTACTGTAGCTGTGCAACTTATACAGTTGCACAGCGTGCGTGCGTGCGTGCGTGTGCGCGCGCTATATACAGTATATTATATATAATATAGTATATAATGTATTTCTCTCCACCCGCCCACCTGTTTGCTCTAAAAAATGCTTTCTTTCTTTTTTTTTTCTTTTTTGTGCTTTTTACCCCCTTTTCTCCCCAATTTAGTCATCCTGCCAATTACTTCCTCCCCACACACATTTGTGTGTCGTAAATGCTGTTCTATCCTATATTGACTCACCTGCCAGTGAGGAGCCCCCACCGGGAGGAAGTAGAGCCTCCGTCCTACTCCTCCCGCCCTGCCGACAGGTGCCACCCCAGCCCGTAGGAATACGTGCAGTGACAGATATCACCCTCCCCGCCCGGCTTCCCTCCTCCGAACACGGGCCAATTGTGTTCGTTTAGACGCCCAACCAAGCCGGATGCACCACGGTGGATTCAAACCCACAACCTTCCGTGGTGGTGGGCAGGCACTTTTACCATTGTTTGCTCTTTCTACCTCTTATTGGCTCTGTTCAATGCCTATGTGACTGATCAAGCACCTACAGTAATTCTGAGAACATCATGTTTGTCTCACCCTCCTATTTAGGCGCGTGAATGTCACCCTTCAGTTTTGAACCCTGCTTTGGCCCTGGCCTCCATTTAAAATCAGTCCGCCATTTTACAAACAGAAAACTATGTATGACCTGACCGCTGTTGTAGTCAGAACCTAAAACAGTCTTTATGGGAAGTAGTTTCCGTTCACCTTTCGCTGAGATTGGTGTGTTGCAAAAAAAATAATATTCTAAACCATGCAAAAAAAGAAAGATACAGTACGTTTCAAAACGTATGAAATAGAAACGAGACAATGTAAATGTCAACTACTGTTTCGAGTTAAGGTTTTACTATGTTCTTTGGAGCATTCATGGGATCAGGTGATACGTCCCCCAACCTACAGTATGAGTGGAATAATTCAATCCGTCCCTCATTAACCTAAACAGCCATCTACGGTACAGTATACGCTTATAGTGTAGGAGGGCAATGCGATTTGCAGAGAGCATCTATCTTCCTCTATGCAAGCAAGGGCAAAAACCACATCCTGGCTCTCGTTGCTTCACCAGCCATTCTCACTCATCATCAGCCTTACTTTATTCTCCTATATTAACCCATTAAGACCTGAGGCGATTCTACAAATGCCTTCCAAATCAGTATTTCTCACACTTTTCAAAAATCTAAAAGAATAGCAGATGTACGTAAGCTCGCAGGTCCAACAACAGAGTGTTTACAGTGGTAGCAGCTACAGCACTGTGCACTGTAAAATCCCAAGTGTTAATTTCACCGAGTTACAGATTACAGAACGGATAAATGAACACTGAGGATGTTACTGTATTTATGTTTAATAATATGTTTATTAAACATATATATGCAATAATGTGTTTAACATACTATAAAGTTTAAATTGGCCTTAACTCGGAGTACACCGTACAGCACAAAACACACTTTCAGTGTGTTAGTTCCTTCCAGTTCTACAATTCTCAGTTCTACAAAAGGCCTCACGGGAGAAACTCTATCGTGCTCTTGCTGGCTGTGTTTGCTTGAAAATGTTAAAGAATTCAGATCAAAATGATCTACCTTCTCCTAAAATTATATATACCTTTAAACCCGAACCTTTAAATTGGTTTGGGCAAACTGAAACCAAGTGTATTTTGTATGCTTGGTGAGAGCTCTCAGTGCAAGACAGGAAACTGTGGTTTGGCTTCCGAAATAGCGAGTGCTCATGCTATCCACCACATTGCCATGGCAACCAGGTTATATCACACCAAAGTACAGAAGTTATAGAGAAGTTCTGCTGAAAACCATCGCTCATGTCAACACCCTTTCCTCTGGCAGCTCGCTGACACTCTCGTCAACAGAGCTGAGAGGAAGTGGACATCTTACTGCTCTTTACTCACACAAAGAGATTAACCACTTAGACCTGGTCGATACCGTGTCAAACGTTGAAAACAGCCGATCTACAAGCTCACAACATGTTGCATCTTGTAGAACTGCTATTTTCATCTCGCCGTGTGACGGAGTATACATTTTACATGCCTAACTTTTGTCTATAAAGGCGTGCCCACTATAGGGACACCAGCATTAATGTGGTTAATAAATAAATAAATAAAATCATAGGTAATGTTTAACAGAATCGTTTACTGCTTCGTGACTTGATTCAATGTCTGAATGTGAAAGTAATAACTTGATTCGCGTGTGTTTTTCTCTTATAATTCTAGGTGCGGACGGCCAGACAACTGGTAAGTTACAGTTCTTTGTGTAAAAAACAACAAAACTGTATAATATCAGTCTACTGTAAATTTGTACACAGACCAGGAAGGGATATATGCCTGGTTTGTGTTCCATGAGCGCGCCATGAAAGGCTCTTTCTGCACTTGTGAAATGACTCATGCATGCATCTTATATAGCGGGTGCTCTGCCATGTATGTTTGTTCTGAGGTCCATTTTTAATCTTACAATGCAGATGCGTTGCAAAGCACCAGTCCAAAAACCACCTTACCTGCACCCACCTTACTTGCAAGCACCAGCCCAAATGGCGCCGTACCTGCACCCACCTTACTTGCAAGCACCAGCCCAAATGGCGCCTTACCTGCAACCATCTTACTTGCAAGCACCAGCCCAAATGGCACCTTACCTGCACGCAACTCATCAATCCTCGCCCCAAACTCCCCAACTCAGGGACCCAGTGCCAGTGGTAATGTATTCAACATTCACCCACCGTGGTGACTTCTTGTGGAATTATTTGTGTCAATCTATGCATTTAACCCATTTAGACCTGAGGCTGATTCTAAAAACACCTTCAAAATCCTAACCTACGTTTTCGTCAAAAGGTTTTATAAAACCTCATATGTCCAAAACTGTTACTTTTCAGGATTCAAATAAAAAAATAGCAAAGGTAGCAGATCTACAAGCTCAAAACGCTACGTTTCGTGCCGCGTTTTGAACTTGCAGATCTGCTACTTTTGCATGCTTTTGTGTGATGCTGTAGTACAATGAAGTAGGGCATTAATTTACAAAAAAGCACAAAAACGTAGAATATGCAGATAAGAGGTTTATGCCCGACAGCAACCATATATAGTGACAACTAAAATGACAGATATGCTTTTCCGTATTTTAAAGGTATGACAACGTATAGGCTTTCCATGTCTAAATGGGTTAAATGTCTGTAGTGCTATTCTAGTGTTGCTGTACCATACATGGCATGTTAGCATCATGTTAGAAAGTCATCTGTCATCAGAGTGAGTGTCATGTGTTTTTCGATGAATTGAGTACAAAGGACCCCAATGGAAACAAGCCATAGTGCTTTCTTGGGTTTAAAATCCTCTTAACAGACCTTGTATTGAACTGTACTTCCCTGTGCTTGTCTTTGCAAATTGTTAATAAAGTATTCAATCAATCAATCAATCAATCAATCAATATTCAATCAATCAATCCTCCACTCCACAGCTGTACCTGACAGTACCATCTCTGACCTTTCAATCACCTCACCTGCAGTCACGCAACCCATCAACACAACACCACCTCCTACACCTACCACAGGTTGGAACTTTGTCAGCAAAATGCTATCCGTTTGTACTGGTTTGCAAATGAAAATTGAGCCATTTAATTCCCACGTGGGCTACAGACGTAAGAGTCATGATACAGTATAGCCGGATTTTTGCCAAGTTGCGCACTGCACTGCTGTCGAGCGCTGAAAATGTCCAATCTACAAGCTCACAACGCATCACAGCCTGACACGTTGTGAGCTTGTAGATCAGATTTTTTGGCGCCTGCGCGCGACACTGTGCGCAATGAAGTATATCAAGCCCTTAAGGTGGATTACGCATCCATCAGTCCCCTCACCACCTGATGCATTTTATTGCTCATTACTAAGAATGAGCGTTACACTGTCTTTGTGTTCTAATATTTATTTTGTATCTTTACTCTATATTACAGGTCCATCCCAGTGTGAGTATCAATTTCATTTTTCAATGCTTTAATCCACTTCTGTTCATGAATTATGAGCTGTGATGTCCATGTGCCTGTATGTGTACTTATATTTCATACTGGTGGTATTATTATTATTATTATTTTTATTATTATTATTATTATTATTATTATTATTATTATTATTATTATTATTATTATTATTATTATTATTATTATTATTATTACTATTATTATCTCCTGTGATAATAAATGAAGGCGTACAGATTCTACACCAACCAATGGGTCTGATGTTGAAATAATGGTGGTTATCATTCATCTACAGACTAATAATTCTCACTGCTATGTGTGCACTATTTTATGGGCAGGTTCATACACACTTCAACCAGAGAGGTTTGGCTTTATGATCAACATCAGCAGCAACATCAGTGGCGACTACTTTGTAACTGTGACTGAAGATGACTCTAAAAGTCAAAAAACCTATACCGTAACAGTGCCTGGACCTGACACTACCAACAGTAGTAATAACGACACCGTAGCCCAGCCTGACCGCCTATTCAATGCCAATGAAAGTTTAAAATACCTGAAGCCTTGTACCCTCTATCGTTCTAATGTGACTATTGTTCATGGAAACCAAACAACAGTCATGTGTGATGATCACACTGGAAAGGATTCTACAAAGACAATGGGTATGTTGAATAAACAACACACGCTCTCGCGCGCGCGCACACACACACACACACACACACACACACACACACACACACACACACACACACACAGAGTGTGTACAGTATATACAATATGTGCAGTACAGTACATTGTTGCAGGCAGAAACTTTGTATGTCCATATTGCATTTTATTTTTGTTTTTATAAATGAATACCCTCCTTCGTCATACTACAGTGTCACACAAAAAAAGGTGAAAGTGGTTGAGTCTGCCTGTGGGTTTTATAAATATTGAAAAGTATACAAGAGCTTGTGACTAAATGATTGGAACACAGGTTATTCTAGCCATTTCCTGAAAAGTAATGGTTCTGGACATAATGTTGTGTGTGTGGAGATATCCCAAGTGTTAATTCTCCAAGTTACAAACAGATATGAACACTGAGGATGCTACTGTATTTATGTTTAATAAGTGGAGTACACCGTACAGCAAAAAAAATATTTAAAAAAAAAATATATATATATATATATATATATATATATATACAGTATGTGTGTGTGTGCGCGTGCGTGTGCGCGCGTGTGTGTGTGTGTGTGTGTGTGAAATAGAAATATATGAAATGTTATGTATTTATTGTCAAGAATATTCCTCCAACATTTTTGTATTTCAGAACCAAGCGACATTGAACCGGTCAAATGCAGTTCTTCTGAACGTGTTTGCTATCGGAGTGATTGGGATTTGAGCAGCAGCGTGGAAGCCACAAATGATACTCCAGCGATACTTCAGTCATGCACCGGAAAGATGGGGTATCAGGAGGTGTTCTGTATCAAGCCCAGTTTCGAAAACGACATTTGCTCAGATTTGTCCACAACCTTTCGTTGTCCAAACTCTAGCTTCAGCCTAAACCAAAGTATCACTGCAGGTACAGTATGTATGGTTTAATCAGTTTCTTATAATTATATGTGGTGGTGTGTAATGTAATGTACTTCACTGTCTGCCTGTTTTTGTTTTTATGTGTTTTTTGTGGGGACTGCGGATATAAATTAGCACCTTTGCTAAATCCGGTGTATTTACATTACATTGATCTTTATTGTTCATTAATATGTCTAAATAAACAAATAAAGTAAGTGATACATCTCCTGTCCAAATATCATCACATACGATAAAGTGTTCTAATATTTTCAACAGATTTCTTAGAAATCAAACTGAAACTTCCTGATGGACTTCCTGCCACAATAGAATGGAATAAACCACCAAAATGTACTGATAATCACACCATTGATTTCATTTGTCAGGGTAAGTAAAAAAAAAAGACTAGTCTTCTTAATAATGTTCAATATGTAAAACGTGACTGAAGCGACACTTCTTTGAAGTGACTGAATGAGTACAGTATTGTCCTCGATCTTCCCAAATTGAAGCCACTGCTCATATTTACACATGCATTAAGTGGAGAACTTCTAACTGTGACATATTTCTTGTCCCTCAGATCATAATAACCAGGAAACCAGGAAATTGTCCGAGCTGGAGCCCTACACAAATTACAATTGTACTGCTACAATCAAGTACAGTAACATTACCATCGTTAAGCCAGTTGTTAAAACTGTCAGAATTGATTGTGGTGAGTTAATAATCATTGTTTCCTTGTGTAATGAGAGATTGTATCCCCTCTCATCATGAAGTCCCATGAATTAATAATGCTCAGCTCATCTTGACATACAGTACCACTGTACGAATGTGTGATATTGTGTCCAACAGAGGTTAAAAGGGTTCAAATGGAACAATCGGTAGCAACCGAAGACTCCATTGTGATCAGCTTCAGCCTCAGCTACAGCCCCAAATGTAAAAACTTCAGTCAGAATCTCACATACACCTGCAGTTGCACCAGCGGAAAAGATACAGTACATGAAAACCTCATTACATTTGGGGAGAAATGTAAATGTCTGAATTTGAAGCCATACACTGATTATACATGGAAAGTAAAAGCCACCTACAAGAAAAAAGAGTTTCCGGAAGACTGGAGTGTAACAGGGAGCATAAAAACACTTGCAGGAAGTAAGTAACCAATTATAAATGTTTAAAAACTGAAAAAAGGTCCAGGGCACTTATGGACCTATGTCATTATAAGTGAATGTATTTTCACTGCTTTTAAATTGGTTAATTTTGAGCATGCTACATCATCATATGACGAAGTATAACATAGTGCTGAAGACGTTAAGATGGCTATTTCATGGTGAAATTCTTTAAAAGATAGACAATAAATTTGCATGTCAAAAAAGAACTGTGTTACTTACAACAGTAGTTCTCAAACTTTTTCGTGCCAATGACCCCCAAATTGATATATATTTGGCCACGGACCCCCATCTGAAAATGTTTTGTGCCAGGGACCCCCAGAAGAGAAGATTTATGTAAAAAATATTTTTCCAAAATTTTCCAAAATAGCAGATGTACAAGCCCGCAGCGTGACATGAAGTGAGCTTGTATATCTGCTATTTTTGATTAGCCATAGATTTAAATACGGTTAAAGTGGTTAAAATGATTGTGACGCTATATAAACTAATTTTGCTGGGGGGTACCAGGGGGTCCCCGGACCCCACTTTGATAACCAATGACGATATATATTGTTATATATTATCAATATGTATATTATTATTATTATTATTATATAGAGAATCAATTGTTCAATTTGCAAAAAGTAGAAGTTACTGGAGGGGCAGTGGAAACAAAATGTGCACAGTCACAGCAGATACCCACAACAGTCTACACATACAAATGTACAAATACAGTATTATGCGTTCACCTGTTATTATTATAGTTGCATTATAAGCCGAATGTGGTTAAACACAGAGTACCATCTAAAGAAGCAAAAGAAAATGTAAAGAAAGATTTAGCTTACCCTTCTGTAAATGTTTTCATTCTCATCATATCTCACAGAACCTTCTCAGCCTGTGGAACTGGATTTGAGCTGTCCAGAGAATAATGCAATTAGAGTCAGGTTTAATATTAAGGACGAGGATTGGAAGGGACCTAAGATTAAAGTTGTTGTGCGACTTTTTAGTGGAGAGTTCATGGTGGAGACCAAAGACCAAACAGGGACAAAAGGTCCAAAATATATTTTTGACTTCAGGGATTTGAGCTACACAACAACCTACACAGTGAAGGTATGCATTATTCCTATTTTGTTTCACTTGCTTTGTTCTACTTTAACGTGCTTCAGTTCTTCCTCACCTTTCAAGTGGTGACATGGTTCCAGATAAAGGGGTGTCCTTTTTTTCAGGTATTTCTTTACAATGGAGTATATGAAGGCTTCCCCGGAACAAAGAATGCTGCTACACGGTGTATGTGTTTCACTTTCCATATGCATGTATTACATATGCAATAATGTGAAATGTCTCACATTGCAACATTAAAACATTTTAAGGCATAAAATGTTTTGAGCTTTAATGCTACCTGCTTAGACGCCTGATCTTTAAATGTCTTTATATGTAATGTATATTAAGTCTAGAATAACGACCTCTTGTATGTGTTTTATGCCATTTCTTGTGTGAATTTATAGACAACGACAAAGCTCTCATTGGATTCCTGGTGTTCCTCATCATCCTTACTTCTCTGGCCCTGCTCTTTGTTGTCTACAAGATCTACATTCTGCAGCATAGGAAGGCCTAGTAAGCATTCTTTCATACCCAAACATCCCGATTCTGGGTGGAACATTCGCCAAAAATAGCCGATCTACAAGCTCACAACGCGTTGTGAGCTTGTAGATCGGCTATTTTTGGCGAAGACATTTCATGTAGATGGAAAAAAGCAGTCCAAGTACAGTTACAACTCCTTTTCACTAAGACTAGACGGTTTAAGTGGTCAACCAGTCTGACTCCCATGTTACTTGAGCTTTAGCCTGATCGAACATTGGGTGTTGAAATCATAGAATCCAGAATCATTCTGTTGCCAGTTGCTATTACTGAAAATGAATTGCATTCTGCAATCCACCTGTCAAAGTTCATTTCATTCAGTATGTAGGCTTTAACGAATCCCACTATTGTATCCCTTACTCTGAAAATGGGAGTCCTGTGAATTCAAAATGTGCTGTTTTCTCCACAGTGACCCCAATGGTGAAGGTGTGGAGCTTATCCCAGCATCAAGTAAGTACAGAGACGTTTTCTAATTGCCTGTACAGTAGAGGTCCCTGCACAACAATTACGTCCAGTAGCTACATACAAAGTAATGATTAGGTCTGGTATCTGGAGATTCTGGACATGATGTATTGGGGTGATCATTCCTACTGTCATACAAATAACAGGATTACAATAATCTGATCTCAAGAAATTGGATATTGGAGTCACAAATATTTGAGGAAGCAGATTATTTAAAGGGAAAATAAATGTGTTGATATCAGTCGATGTGCGGATCTCAAACAGCATATCCAATGTCCAATCATTTCTGATAATGGTAAGGTGATGCATAAAGGGCTTTTCAAAAGTCTGGATATTGTTGTAAAAGTATGAAAGTAATCAAATAATTAACATGAGTAGTAATTGATTACAGTACGGATTATAGTTTTAAGCAGGTAATCCAGATTCCTTTTTTAAAGTGACCCAGCCAACCCCTGCATACAGAATCTCTGAAATGCAATGTGCTGTATCAGCCAGAAACTTCTTGCACCTTGTTTCCTGTTATTTCCTTCGCCTGTTTGAAATACTTGTTACTCATTGACTGGCCGGGTTGGTTTCATAGACGAGGAGGACCAACTGAGGACTGTTGAGCCAATCGCAGCAGAGTTCCTGCTGGAGACTTACAAGAGGAAGATTGCTGATGAGGGAAGGCTGTTCTTGGATGAGTTTCAGGTGAGTTTGTGGCTTGTATTTCATCCCCACCAGGCAGTGGTGGAAAAAGTACTCAAGTTTTTTACTTAATTAAAAGTATCAATTCTGCAATGTAGAAATACCCTGAAGTAAAAGTCCGGAATTCAATACTTGAGTAAAAGCACAAAAGAATTGGCCTACTTGTGGTGTTGTATAAGTACAATATTTGCCTCTGAGATGTAGTGGAGTAGAAGTAAATGTACAGAAAATTGGAAATACTCCAGTAAATTAAAAAATCACACCCTGTGTGAAGTGGGCGGTGTCTTGCTAGCTAATCACAATACTGAATGGAGTCGATCAATCATGTACAAAGGATAAATACATTTATTGAAACACTCTTTATGATGGACAAAACCATAACTTGAAAAAAACAAAATTTGGTTTTTTTCAAGTTATGGTTGCTTATATAGGGCTATGCACATGTGTCATGTGACACTGGCCAATCACAGTCCTGAATAGGCTGTGATTGGCCAATCACAGCGCAGGATAATTCTACTAATTTCCTGGGCCCAGATCACAGCACAGGACATAGTACATTTTTCCAAATCTCACTTATAGGGGCGGTTTCACCGCCCAAAAATACCTCAAAACTGTACTCAAGTACTTTATACCACTGCCACTGGGCTCACAGAAGGTGAATTCAGTGCAGAGTAGCATAAAATGTCCCAGTAGGGCTTAACCTCTCTTTTCATTAACCAGTCATGACTCCCATGTTACTTGAGCTTTAGCCTATCTTCAGTGAAAGTGGTACAATGTTCTCCATGTTGCTCTAGATGCCACTCACAAAGCCATTCTTTATTTTCAGAGCATCCCCAGAGTCTTTTCCAGGAACATGGCAAAAGAGGCCAAGAAGACCTCTAATGCAATCAAGAACCGCTATGTGGACATTCTGCCATGTGAGTAGCCAACAGTTTCCTACATTTACTGGCTTCATCTTCACTAGCTTTATAGGTAGAGGTAGGTAGCTCAGCTCACTCATATAGCTCTCTCACATACACACACACACACACACACACACACACACACACACACACACACACACACACACACACACACATGCACACACACACACACACACACACACACACACACACACACACACACACACACACACACACACACACACACACACACACACACACACACACACACACACACACACACACACACACACACACACACACACACACGCGCACACACACACACACATACACACACACACACACACACACACAATCATAGAGGTAACTTCAGCGGGTGACAGGCTGCATATTTCTTTATTTCTTTGTCTCAGATGATTACAACCGTGTTCAGCTAACAACAGGAAATGGAGAACCAGGATGCGACTACATCAACGCCAGCTACATTGATGTAAGAATACTTAAATTAATAAAGATACATTAAATGCATGCATATTACAATAAGTATGTATACATATAGTATAGTATATATTACATTATATCGGGTACACACTTGTATTGACAGTCATTTGTCTTTTTGGTAACACTTTGGGTCTATAATGCATTATAATCACATTTATGATGCATTATAATGTGCATTATAACGCTTGTTATAAATGTTTATAATCATGTATGACAACTTATGACAATGTTTATAACATTTTATTTTACCACAGGGATTCAAGGAGAGTAAGAAGTACATCGCAGCTCAAGGTGAAGTATTGTTCCATGTTCTTCATGCAGAAAAACAACTGCACTAACGTCACGTTTCCATTTAATGGTAAATATGTGTGTGTCATAGGACCCAAGGAGGAGACTGTGAGTGACTTCTGGAGAATGATGTGGGAGCAACAGTCTTCTATCATCGTCATGGTGACACGCTGTGAAGAGGGAAATAAGGTCGGAACCACACTTTATTTAATTGATGGGCAATCACTCATACACCATCATCTGAACATATACAGGAAATAAACCTTCGCATACAGTCATTGCAAAATTGAAAGTTGCCAGGAAAACCCCAATTGACCTTCCCTGTTTAGAAATATGTTTTCCTACCACCTCAGTGTGAATATGCCAATGTTTATTAGGCGTTATGTTTATAATTTTAGATATAGGCCTACTTGTGAACACACAGCATATCAATTGATATGTTTTCAATTAATTCAACCTGTAAACCAGAAGCACTGCTATAGAAGATGGGCCATTGAGAGCTGAATGTTTGCAGACTCTCTCTAGTCTAGTTGAAATGTGTGAAGGTTTAAAGAATGGAATGCCCTCTAGTTTAACCTCAGCCTGACTTTCTCCAGTGTAAATTGACCGACTTGCTTTATGCCTGGTGTTTTGAATGTTCTTGATTGTATATTGACTGTCATGGATAATCTGGTCCGTTGATATGCTCTGCCACAGATTAAGTGTGCCCAGTACTGGCCGTCCCCAGAGCGAGAGACAGAGCTCTACGAGGAGTTCATAGTCAAGTTGAAAGGAGAAGACCACTGTCCTGATTACATCATTCGCCGTCTCAGCCTGGCTAATGTGAGTTTACGTTGAGCTCAAAGATCCAAAGACACCAAGACAAGTTTTGTGAACTTCAAAGATGTCAGTGAATTGGCAGTGTGTGTGTGTGTGTGTGTGTGTGTGTGTGTGTGTGTGTGTGTGTGTGTGTGTGTGTGTGTGTGTGTGTGCGTGTGCACGTGTGTGTGTGTGTGTGTGTTTCTTAACATTAAATCTGGCGTCCCTATGTTGGGCAAGTCATTACAGGTGAAAGTTTCCCAAAATATTCAAAAGAATTCCCCAATTTTTCTAAAATAGCTGATCTACAAGCTCACAACGTGTCACAATGCGAACCATTGAGCGCTTGTAAATCAGCTATTTTCGCTATTCGTCATACGAATAGTGGAGGATATAGGGCATAAGTGGTTAATCTGTGTACAAGTGTTGATGTAATGCGTGTTGATCTAAACGTACTGTATGTGCATTTACAGAAGAGAGACAGAAGCCCCGAGAGGGAGGTGACCCACATCCAGTTCATCAGCTGGCCAGACCACGGCGTGCCAGGAGAGCCTCACCTCCTCCTGAAACTCAGGCGGCGGGTCAACGCCTTCAACAACTTCTTCAGTGGACCTATTGTCATCCACTGCAGGTAAATGACTGCCCGTCAGATTCATTCATTGATTTATTGATTCAAGGTAGAAAATAAAGTGTGTGTGTGTGTGTGTGTGTGTGTGTGTGTGTGTGTGTGTGTGTGTGTGTGTGTGTGTGTGTGTGTGTGTGTGTGTGTGTGTGTGTGTGTGTGTGTGCGTGTGTGCGTGCGTGTGTGCGTGTGTGTGTGTGTGTGTGTGTGTGCGCATGCAGTGCGGGAGTAGGCAGAACAGGGACCTACATTGGCATTGATGCCATGATGGAGGGTCTGGAGTCAGAGGGGAGAGTTGATATTTATGGCTACGTGGTCAGACTTCGCAGACAGAGATGCCTCATGGTTCAAGTGGAGGTATGTACTATACCTTAGATACCTACATGTATTAATACTGTGTGTGTTCTTGTGCAAGCATGCATCTATTGCAAGTCTGTGCATATGTATTAGGATCAGTGTGGCCATGTCTGCAACTATACCTGTCTATTGTGCTTGTGCTTCTGATTACATTTGTGAATATGTTTTGTCTTTATTAATAGGGTTGCAATTTTGGTTTAAAATAATAATGTACATGCACACTCCGGCTCTTACACTGCACATCATGTATGTGCCTACTTACCTTTATTTTATTACTGTATGCAGGCCCAATACATACTGATTCACCAGGCACTGATCGAGCACAACCAGTTTGGAGAGACAGAGGTAGTCCTGCCCGAGCTCCACAGCAGACTGGCAACACTCAAACACCGGAGCTCCAGCGCTGAGTCAGTCCTTCTGGAGGAAGAGTTCCAGGTCAGGAGGCTTTCATTGGCTTCTTTTCTTTACTAGAGTTCAACACCTATGTCGCACCGCCGATCCAACCAATACGCCCGTACCAACCAATTTTAATATAGGATATCAGTGGTTCTCAAACTCTTTAATTTCAAGAACCCCCAAAATCTACAAGCTCATTGCACGGCTATGAGCTTGTAGATCTGCTATTTTTGAATATCCAAAGTATAAAATATGGTCTCTTTTTACTATATGCTGGCTGGTGTTGCACTAGTATACCAACCTCCCCTTATATAGAAATAGACCCACATCCTCAGGTGCTACATCAGCACTTAGGCATTATCAATGGGCCACCAAAGAAGCCTTCAGCAACAGTCACAAATGTTACATCTATTCTTACAAGATGGCTAGATATATCCAGTCAGTACACATTTATATATATACGGTGTGTGTGATGTGTGAAAATATATGTAATGCTCCCCTCCACCTTCTATGCCTGGTCCCCTTCCCTCCATCATTTATTTTACTTCGAGCGCCTCACGTTCAATTTTCTTTTCCCTCTGCACTCCGTTTTCCCTGCCTCATTTCAACCCCCCTTCATGTGAATATGAACATGAAATAAGAATTGGAGTTTTTCTTAATGCCTTTCTTCTGTGGTTCAGAGAGTCCCTCTGTACAAAAACTGGAGGACCTTCAACACAGGGATCATCGAGGAGAACAAGAAGAAGAACCGCTTCCCTTCTGTCATACCATGTGAGTGTCAAAAACACTTAAATAGATCTACTTATCAAATGTTATAATCCTGGTGAAATCAAGGATCTCTTTTTACAAGGGAGACCTGACCGCAACAGCATATTCAGTCACAGATTCAAGGATATAAATCACCATAGTTGGCATGGGAGAGAGAGAATGAAAACAGAATATAAGGGAATAGATGAAACTTACAGGAAAACTAAAACCATCACAACAACAGATGAATATCAATTCTCAACAAACACATCTTCCAGCTCATTGCCTCTTGCTGTATAATGCTTTAGGGATTGACAGCAGAAATTACTCATGAGATTCTAAATAAAATAACCCCAGCTACACTGTCCATCACATTTATGTTTAATATAAAGTCATGAATACTGTATATTGTTGTTGTCGGGTGGAAACCTTTTTTATGTCCAAAAAAGCAACTTTTCAAGAAATGGAAAAACAACCTGTGTTCCAATGGATGCACTATAGTTATTATTTAGTCACAAGCTCTTGTTTATACTTTTCAAATATTTATAAACCCCATAGACAGACTTAACCACATCCAATATGACGATGGCAAACTTTTTCACGTTGTTTCGCGCGACAAAGTATAAAAATGGAGATACAAGGTTTCTGCTCGACATCACAATATGATACATTTTCAGCATGGCCTTATAGAAGAAAAAACAGAGCATACAGTACAGAGCATACAGTACACAGCTGTTGAGTATCCACCTCTGTTCCTGCTATCAACTGTCAGATCATTATCAACATATCACTTCCTTACATATTATACATGTATGACTTTCAGACGACTTCAACCGAGTGCTGGTGAAGTTAGAAGAAGACATCAGCCGTGACAGTGAGCGCGGTGGTGATGACGATGACGATGATGAATATGATGACTCGTCTGATGAAGATGACGACGAGTCTACCAAATACATCAATGCCTCCCTCATCGATGTATGACACGTTAACGCTTTCTGTTCCTTTAAACCCCTATTTGTCCCTAGATAGGATTTTAGCACAGCCTTAAATGTAAGGACTAAAATGGTTAGTGCTCTGACCATAATATGGTCAGAGTTTATGGTTGCAATGTGTTTGAGGTGTTTGTCTTGTTCCATGCAGGGCTACTGGTGTCCCCATGGCCTCATCGTGACCCAGGGACCCCTACCAAACACTGTGGGTGACTTCTGGATGATGGTTCACCAGAAGAAAGTTAAGACTATCATCATGCTCTCCGACTGCACTGAGGGCGATCAGGTGCGTGTCTATGTTACGCCACAACTACACATTAAGCAAAAATGCTGATAAATAGCACTAAAAGCGGTTCTATGGCTCGTAAGGGGAACATCTTTTGGTGCTATATAGCACCTATCTTAAAGGGATAGTTCACCCCAAAATTACTTTTTTTCTTAGTTAGAAAAAAGAATTAGTCACCCCATGGAGACTTGAATTCATGGATATTTGTTTGTTTTTGTCGCATTCCTAAGCCAATAATTTGATGACCGGCAGCTGTTCCAGTATAGGAGACACAAAGAGTCTCCTTTGTGTCTCCTACCGAAACCGCTGCCTACCGGTCCGCTGGTCATCAAATTATTGGCTTAGGAATCATGCGACAAAAACAAAAACATATCAGATAGAAAAAAAGTTATTTTTGGTGTGAACTATCCCTTTATAGGTGCTACAGGGCAACAAAAGTGCTTACAAATACAATCCAAGTGCAACAGTGCACCTTTGTCAAATGATGCTATATAGAACCAATAGAAAAATGTGTGTAGTACATAAATGCACAAATTCCTCATTAACATATTAACAGATACGGACAGTAAAAGTCTCTCAGAGTTAAATTAACATTGTTCAGGGTTAGGCCTACCTATATATTATGTAACGGATGCACAATTATGATTATAACTTGTCTGCACTGTCTACGTGTAAATAATGTGTTCATTTATGATCAAAACATACTGTACCCATCATTAAAATACACTACTTATTATGTGCACAGGAGATGTGTTCTGCATACTGGGGAAAAGAGAAGCAAACATTTGGGGAGATTGAGGTGGAGGTGACAGCCACAGACACCTCTCCAGCGTACACCACCCGTACAATGCAGATACGTCACGTCAAGGTAACTGTGCACCACTCTGCACTGAGCTGGCTGCTATACCTAGGAAACTACACAATACAATCCTCAGTCTAAACAACGTAAACCTTATATACTTTGTTGACCGGAGTCCCCCAGGGGTATATAATAGGCCTCCTTCTTTTTTCCTCTACATCAAATATCTTAGCTGATCTACTCACAAAGCGATGCTTACAGATCTGCTCAAAAGATTATACATTTTTAAATAACAAAGAACAACACAAAACAAAAAGGGAATTGAAACAAAACATGACAAGACAAGGTCCACACCCACATCCAGCACCCACAACACCACAGTTCAGCCACACATGCAACATTGAAACAATATGCATACACGTGACACAAAGTAAAAACGAAAGTAATTTTCTTTTTTTACTATGGATGCTAGGGTTCATGTAGTTAATTTGTACAATCTCGAAGCTAGGCCTACAAATAATCACATAGGATTTTACTTTATACTCGGTCGCTGGCTTTGATCTGAATGTGATATCAGCTTTTAATGAATTGATGCTCTGATTGTGTATTGCTATATTACCCTTTTATTTTTAGAGTTGTATTTTTATATCTTTTGCTTCACAGCTAAGCACTTTGTAGCTGTTATTAGGGAATAAAAGAGCCTAGAATATAAAACGTCTAAAACACCTTATTTCTACTTTGTCGCACAACAGTGTCGCTCAAAAATGTTTTTACTTTTTTTTGTAAACTTTGTGTCATGTGTCAGCATATTGTTTCAATGTTGCATGTGTGGCTGAACTGTGGTGTTGTGGGTGCTGGATGTGGGTGTGGACCTTGTCATGTCATGTCATGTTTTGTTTCAATTCCCTTTTGTTTTGTGTTGTTCTTTGTTATTTAAAAATGAATAATCTTTTGATCACAAAAAAGAAAATAATTAATAACCAGCACTGTCATACTATGCAGTATAAATGATGTTTACGGCTATAATCCTCAGACGCTGTATGCAACAGTGCCTTAAATGCTTTCTACTGATTCTAGGATTTTGTTCTTATAGTATAATGCACCACACAACTTATTGAAGAGCATATTTGAGAGCTTAGTTTTTATTAGCATTTACTTTGTGACTTTGTTTTTAAACATGCTATCTATGTACTACTATTAATGTATTATAATTGTCAGTGTGTGCTGTACAATGTGAGCTACTGCTACCCATGCATTTGAGTGAAAAAACTCAACCCACTAAAACACACGACTACTGTCTCAAACAGAGGAAAGAGCGCCGGCCGGTGAGGCAGTTCCACTTCCTGAAGTGGGCGGACAGAGAGCTGCCAGAGAACACAGAGGACTTGACGGACATGATGAAGCACATCAAGCAGACCAGCGGCTATGGTCAAAACAAGGCAGACAGGAGCACTCCCATAGTGATACACTGCAGGTGAGCTAGAAAACTGTGGTGCTCAAACCTTTTAGCTCGAGACCCAAAAGAGAAATTTGATGTGTCCCTGTGACCTACTGTAAGCTAGTGAAAACAAACTACAAGCTCACAACGTGTCGCGATGTGACATGTTGTGCGCTTGTAGATCTGCTGTTTTCACTACTTCTTAAAGGTTATCTTTTCTTATTTATGGAAAAAAATTACATTTAATTATGAAATTATTTTGAAAGATATTTCAATTTGTTTTTAATTATTTAATAATAAAATCTTGGAATGTTTTGAAAATCTTTTGAAATAATCATAATTAAAAACAAAATGTAGGGAGCGAAAAATAGATTTACTTTAAAAATGGGTCCCAACCCACAATTTGGGAAACAGTGAGCTAGAACCTCTGAGAGAGAATGTGCATTGCAGCACTACAGAATATAATAGGTGTGATGGTGACAGGATGGCAGCATGTTTATGTAGGCCTATGTGAAATGTTCTTCAGTAGCTTTTAGCAGCATAGGAAGCAGTGTGTGCAGCACTTCCCTCTTCAATACTGAGAAAAGAAACTACAGAGAGAAACCTTGCCCCTCGGTTGACATCTGAGCTTTTTATCGCGAATAAAAGGGTAACGGTTTAGCAGTGGTGTAAAGTAACTACTGTACAGAGTATATCTACATTGCAGTATTGATACTTCTACTTAAGTAAAACATTTGAGTACTCTTTCCACCACTGTGGTCTAGTCATGTTTTGCTTTCTGTTGTGTGTGTGGATGCATGGTCTTCCTCAGTAACGGCTCTACCCGTTCTGGAGTGTTCTGTGCGCTGTGGATCCTTCTGGACAGCGCTGAGACGGAGAAGCTGGTGGACGTGTTCCAGGTGGTCAAGACCCTGCGCAAAGAGAGGCAGGGCATGATCGGCAGCCCGGTGAGACAGAGATTAAATGGCTCAAAGTCACTCACCACGCACACCTTACAAAAGCACAGTAGTCAGAGCTGTAAAACATCACTCTTTAGGCTCAACTCTGGTTCTGTGTCAGTGTGCTTATGGTGGTCATCAATTTTGTGATGTAGGATCAGTGGTGGAAAGTAAACTAAGTCAATTTACTCAAGTACTGTACTTAAGTACAATTTTGAGGTACTTTTACTTTACTGGAGTATTTCCAATTTTCTATACTTTTACTTCTACTCCACCACACCTCAGACACAAGTATTGTACTTTTTACTCCACTACAATTATTTGAAAACTAGTCACTAGTTACTTTGTAGATTTTGATTATTTTACAAAACTTACATTAACCACTTCAGCCCTATTTAAACTTTGGCTATTTGAAAATAGCCGATCTACAAGCTCACAACACATTGCATCGTGAGGCATTGTGAGCTTGTAGATCTGCTCTTTTCAAAAGATTTTGATACATTTTATTTATAATAACCTGTGAAACATTCTGCAATACGAGTACTTTTACTTTTGGTACTTTAAGTATATTTTGAGGCCAATACTTTTGTACTTTTACTCAAGTACATTTTGAATACCGGACCTTTACTTTACTGTTTCTACATTGCAGTATTGATACTTTTACTTAAGTCAAAATAATTTAGTATTTTTTCCACCACTGTTCACCACACCTTAATAAAGCAGTGGTCAGAGATTTAAAACATTTACTAAAAGGCTCAACTCTGGTTCTGTGTCAGTGTGTGTTTATTGCATATGTGTGGTGATCACAAATTTCTGTAATGTATCAGTATCATAGGATGGTAATATATTTACTACATTAAATAGATTTCAGTCATTGATGTACAAGCCTCTCTATATCCCTCACAGGCGCAGTACCAGTTTCTGTATGACGCAGTAGACAGGGCCTATCCACTTCAAAATGGGGAAGTAACAGCAACGGCTGCCGACTCCGTCCAGCTCATCAATGAGACCAAGCCAGTTGAGCAGGAGAACGGCAGCACCACTTCCAACCAGCAGGTGGCAGCAGAGCCCAAACCAGCTGAGCAGGTTAACAGCGAGACCAGTCTCGACCAGCAGGCGGCAGCAGAGACCAAACCGGCTGAGAAGGAAAACAGCGAGGCCAGTCCCGACCAGCAGGTGGCAGCAGAGACCAAACCAGCTGCGCAGGAAAACGGTGACACCACTCCTGACCAGCAGGTGGCGGCAGTAAAAGAGGCAGCTGAGAGCACCCCATTGGTGGTAGAGGGAGAGAATGAAGATAAGAAAGAGAGTACAGTCAAAGTGGAAGAGGCCAGCAATGGTCCCACTGTCACTCTGGAGGTCTGAGGAAAAAACCCATATAACTCTATGGGGAAAACACAGAGAGACAGAGTGAATGAAAGGAGGGTGGGCCATGTCCACCCTTTTTTCAAAGTTGTTTGACTGCACACTCTTCAGAGAGATTAGAAATGTACATGTCATGCCTTTTACAGAGGAAGATGTAGGCTGCTGTACAGTATGTGCTATTTTGAAGAGGATGAAAACAAAAAAGTTGAGCTTTGAAATTTTAGTTATTTGTTTAATTACTTTATGAATGTATTAGACAGGCGAAATAGGCACAAAGTACTTGGCCTTTTTTTATTAGTTATTCCATTATGTTAATATTTTCTGTAATGTCGTATCTCGCCATTCATTAGTACAGTTAAAGAGTTTGAACTTGAATGGGCTTATGTGGGGGTGGTGGGGGGGGGGGGGTCTGAGTTCTGATCAGATGGATATCAAATATTGAATTGATTGATTGAATATTTTATTAGGCATAAATGTAAAAAACAGCATAAGTACAGTTAATAACATTTCTGACTAAAAGGTCTGTCCAAAAAAGTCCTTGTGGTCTTGTTTCCATTGAGGTCCTTGGTATTCAATCAATGGAATCAAGCAACTTTGTCTGGGGTACACACAGAAATAAATCAGAGTAGATTAGCAGTGTTTCTGTCTCTTTTAAAGTGATATTCCACATTGTTAAAAGTATAAAACATTTCAAAAAGTTCCCCATGACCTACCCTGGATCATAACACACCACTCTGGTGCCCTGTCGACCTGGGATGTGGTCAAAAGACAGATAAACAAACAGACAGACCTTACCAAAACTAGAGTAGATGTAAATAAGGCTTGCAATGTTTATTCTTTTTGCCATACTTAAATCTTTCTGATTGCTTAGTGAGATGCTTTAAATCATTCTTGAATTTTTTTTATATAAATAAAAGTAAGTTATGTGTAATATTGTTTATAATGAAGACAGCGAACATTGAGCCAAGATCACTTTGTACTACATGCTGTTGACAAACTACGTACATGGCTTTATAACATTTTAGAGGAGTTGCAGAATTGTAATTGTAATGTATGTTAATTTTGGTTTTAATTAATATTCTATATTTTCTTGCTAAATAAAAATAAATACTGTGAGCTATATTTTGATTTACTTTTACACTCAAGAAGTACCAGAGGTCCTCAAAAGACAGGACACCATACAGATCCCAGACGTGCATGAAGTACAGGATAGCATATTTTAGACTACTACTACTATTGTCATTAACAATAGTCATAATAATAATAATTGTTATAAAGATGGTGTAAAGAATCTGCAGAATATCAGCATTCAGCAAATATTTTGACAACATAAAAGGTGAGGCTCCAGTAGACTAATCCCCTTAGATCAGTATTCCCATGAAACAAATTGACTTTAATATGCCTACAGAAGAACAAAAGACTTTGATACGCCTACAGCAGACCAGTTGAAATAACAAGATGTGGAATGCAAGATGAATAACATAAGCAGAAAAATACCATTAGATTTTCTGGGAGCTAGAGTTATGTATAGAGTCCCCCTCCTTTTTTCCCTATCTCTTTGGCCAAAATAGCAGATCTACAAGCTCAACATGTCTACGATCAGGCCAACAACTGGTTCAGACAGGGCAAGGAACAGTTAAATGAATACTATGACAGAGTCCAGGTGAACATTTGCTGGGCTGAAGGCCAGCAGAAGCTGGATGACAGGTAGGAGCCACAACCGTAAGTCCTGGAATGCAAGGCACTTGTGTATAGGACTATTCATGTAAAACGACAAAGCTTTTAGGAAACGTTTGTCGTGGGACAAGGAAGAACCGATTGGCTAAAATGGGGCTGTACATAACTTCCAAACTGATTTGCTCATTCAGCTTACCGAGTTGTCTTAAGTCATTCAGTTTCTAGACACACACACGCATGCACACACGCACGCACGCACGCACGCACGCACACGCACACACACACACACACACACACACACACACACACACACACACACACACACACACACACACACACACACACACACACACACTTGCCCTTGCCAAGATGAAGAAAACTGTTAAGTCATAATTTATTAATATTTTCTGATAAAATAGTCGTATTGGAAATCCATCTATGGAGTCATTATCAAAGGCAAACACAGAAACAAAATGTAAGACACAAGTGGGCAAAATGTGATGGTGGATATTATTGCCAAATTGAGTTGGAATTGTAATAACATACATAAGCATAGCATAAATAAAACAGTTGAATCACCAAAGATGTGCTGTTCCTCCATAAGAAATACATGGTTGTTTCTACAATGCGGAAACCCAACTGGAAAATGATTGATTTTTATGTCTGAAATACTTTTGAACCACTGCAGTGCCAAGAACAGCTGAACTATACGTGTTGTATGACTCAATAGCTGCTAAAAGTGGCTACGTAGAGTAGCCTGCAGCATATGTGTTTAATGTCAATTGTGCACAAAGTGCAAAAAAAAAAAAAAGATTTTGAAATGGAGGACTGAATGAGGACACTTATCAGACACAAACTTTGGCCTCTCATTCACATACTTTAAATAACTCAGCAATGGATCAGTTGGGTTGTTGGGACAGACAGACACACAGACAGACAGACAGACAGACAGAGAATGAGAGATTGGTAAATGTTAATTTTCTTTGGTATGTACGTGCCAACAAATATGTGGAAAACATTCATCCTTCAGCATAATTCTGGTGCAAAATAAGCGCAAATTCTTTACAGACGAATCCTCTTCATGGCAAATGTGAGTCTCTCATGTGCAGTTATGTTCCCTCTCTGAAAAACTAGTTTAGATTAGCAAAATCATCACAGTTAGCCTGCGAATACAAAGTATTACATGAGGTTGTGCAACCCTTTCACGATTCTCAATTGATTCTTTGAAGTGCCTGAAAATTATACATGAAGTAATTACATTGCTGTTCAAGCACCACTGAGTCATGCACATATTATAATCATCTCTGTTGTGTCTATGCTTTCATAGATGCTAGCAGCACCCCAATTATTGTAGTAAATCTAAATAAATTATTAAAACATTCTAAATGTTTTCAAATGTTAAACATATATATGCATTTCTGCTAACCACAAAATACTGCATAATATGAATTTACTTCATAAACTTGAATAGAAAGCTGCATTGTGCAATACACTGCCCGTAATGATGGCTGGGGAAGACTCGGCTCGCTCGGGTACACCTTACGAGCCTCAAAGCCTTGCAGTTGGCGCACAAGCCAAAAACAAATGCTCCTTTTCCCCCAACCATGCTTGGAAAAACAATATAGTTTTAAAAAGTAGTTGTTTAAGACCATTTAGCAGGCCTTTTCTTAAAATACTATACTTTTCTTAAAATACTTTTAACACCTTGTCCTTTTGCCTCTCCATCACTCCTGTGTTGGTTTTAACAAGTCAAAACATTAGCACTGTATTCCTCAGTACTGTAGGAGCCCCTCACTTGTATTGGGCTCTTGAACACCACAGGCAGCTTTTGTACTAGGATGAACGAGAGACCATGCTACTGCTCATTTGAAATCCCCACTGACTGCTCTTTCCATTTGTACCCCCCTTTTTCTGACCCTTCCGTGGTCACACATCACCTCAAGGCACAGCCGTGGGCATATCTGCCATAGAGAACCATCAAGCATCCTCATGGAAACAAACGTTTGGTGCCCATTTTGATCTGTCCATCTTTGCAACAAAGACGAGACCTGGGCATCCACATTTTCAGCCGCGAGCTAGACCAGTTCAGGAGCAAGTTCAGAGACTGGCAAATCTGGTCCACCCCATACAGTTACAGCAGTTCAGGACCAGCTCAGTTCAACTGTTTTGAGTTCCAGAAGAGGCACACATGGATATGGTGACATGGCCAGCCATGATACACTGTTATATGCTCTGGCATCCTCAGGTCTGTTCACAGTCAATGTGCAGTGAGACATCTCACAGTACCTTTTGACTGCCTATTTCCTACATGCTGCCATTTGAGGAAGTTACTGAGCAGTTAAAGGTCGGACTGTTGCTGTTTCAGGTGCCACCTTGGTAGTGTCAGGTCGGGCTTTCGCAGTCTCTGGACGAGCTTTGGATTCTTTCTTGGACGGGATGTCGGGCTCCCAGAGGAGGAACTCATGAAGAAGTGTGTTAACAGTATCTGGACATTCCATCATAATCATGTGGCTGCCGTCATCTAGGACCTTTAGGAAAGCCAGAAGAAGTATCTGACAAAAAACAAACAAAAACACAGTTGTAAATAGGGTAATAATTGCCATTTTAGCTTCATCATCAATCGCTACTGTATCTCTGCTCAAAGTAAGATTGTCAATCTGCAATATCTATTAACAATGCCTTTGTAACTTTGCCCTAAATAATGATCTGTCAGGAGACAGACAAGGAGATGGACACAGTAACATTTTAAATATACAGGACTCAGGAGAGGAATGAGGAGACATAACAGGAATTTGCATTCATAGCAACAGTGCTTCCATGTCAAACATGGAAGAGGTAATCAATCCATGGGTGCCTCCGTGATGCGATTATTATAATAACAGCAACATCTGGTCCCCCAGCCTCTCCAAGGTAGGTGGTTGTGAAAATGGAAGTGCTTATGACCAAGCTACTCTTTTATATCTATGTAAAGAACAGTTCTAATTGTTCTTCCTTTGAGTCATGATAAAGCCATATTAGGCTTCCGGTCGCTGCGTCATGGAGTAGACGCCTTTCACCACGCTCCCACTCAACTTTTTTATTTTTAACCTTTCTAGCCCTTTTATATTCACCAAATACACACCAAATAGTTTAGTAATGTATAAAGTTTGCTTTTGAACAAGAAATGACCACGAAGCCCACGTACAAATTGAGATCGGTCGACGCGAAAAAAGACTGCCTACAGCCTGGTGGTGCAGACATGGACGCCATTGCAGTTATGCTGGAGAAGCACAAAGAGGCCTTGTCCGCCGAATTTAAAGTAGGATTTTCTACTCTCGAGAAGAAACTGGACCTCATCAACTCAACAGTAGAAGATCATGAACAACGTGTTTCGTCCCTTGAGTCCAACGCCAACACAACCAGCGACCGTTTAACGGAGCTGGAGAAGCTTTGCGCTAACCTGGCTAACGACAATGCTAAGCTACGGGCCAAAACAGTGAGTTTGGAGGGGTTCAGCCGCAGGAACAACATACGTATACTCGGCTTGCCTGAGTCCACTGAAGGGGCTCGCCCCTCCGAATTCCTTCCTGGGTTCCTGGTAGAAGTCTTGGGCGACCAGGTGTTATCCTCTCCCCCTGAATTGGACCGTTCGCATCGCGTCCCTTCATCCACAAAGCCAAGAGCAATTGTTGCTCGCTTCCATAAGTTCCAGACCCGTGACCTGGTGGTCCGCGAGGCGCGCAAGATGAGGGGTAAACTCAAGTACCGAGGCTCCACAATACAGATTTTCGAGGATCTTCCCCCGGAGGTACTGGAGGAGAGGAGAACCTACCGCGACGTCATGGCGGAGCTCTACAACCGTGGCCTGAAACCGGCTCTTCGCCACCCGGCCAGACTCTTCGCCTCTACCGTGACAGGCGGCCCGCAACGGGAGCTTACCCTCCAGGAGGCTCGTCGACTTGTGTCTCCACCACAGAGCCATGATTCTACAGAGCCCGTCGCCGCGTCGGATCAAGACTAGTGAGTAAGGTCTCAGCCTCATACAGTAGCCTGCCAGCTAACAGACTCTCTTCATCAACATGGGGCTTACGTCCCGTCCTCCTACGATCATAACATCGTCTTTTTTTTTTCTCTCTTTTCCTTCTCGCTTTTTACTCTGATCTGTGGTCAGGAGTCAAGCGGGACGTGGCCCACTTTCGACCCATCTAGTTTTGTCATTCTGTTTAGCAGCTACTTTATATTCATCATTGTAGTGGGACTCTTTTTTTTGTTGCACCGTGGTGATTCAACACAATTTTTTTGTCGCACTTTTTTCCCCAGGTGTTGTTTTCATTTTATATCCATTACTTTTCAATGAGCAAATGTGATTTTCATTTTCTATTTTTGTTACTACTTATTCAAGCCCGTAACTCTGCTAGAGACGTCACCTATTCCTCCTGCTGTATGTGGGTTTCCTAGGTTTGTTTTGTTTCTACAATTTTGGTCATATAGCGCCTCCCTCTGGCCTTTTTTTTTTGTGTAGTTTTATAAATCTACAGAGAGGCAGCTATTGTGTAAAGTAGACATAATCTTTCTGGTGTGTGTATATAAGGTGTTTTTGGGCAGTTTTTATATCAGTGGTTTGTGGTATTGACCTGATAGCCCAAGTTATGGTGAGTTGTAGCCGTTGCTACATTCTGGGGTTTTACCCCTTTTGGGAGGGGTGGGTTTTTTGCTGCGTGTTTTTGTTTTTTGTTTTTATTTCCTCAGCCTTTTTTGTACATTTTTGCTCTCTCACTCTTGACAGCAGTTGTTCACCGTGTATAACAGAGCCAAGTGATGACCCATAATACATCTGTTTCTCGAGCACAGGATAGGGGTTTCAGATTAATGAGTTGGAATGTCAGAGGCTTGGGTCATATTGTAAAGAGAGCTAAAGTGTTTGCTCGTCTCAAATCTCTTTCAGCAGATATAATGTTTTTGCAAGAAACACATATTGAACACAAAGTCAAGGGCAGGCTCAAGGTTGGTTGGGTGGACCAGGTCTACCAGTCCTGTTTTAGCTCTAAAGCAAGAGGGGTGGCAATCTTAATTAGGAAAAACGTCCCCTTTATTCACTCCTCCACAATCAGCGATCCTAATGGTAGATACCTCATAATAGTTGGTGTCCTCAACTCCGTGCCAGTTACATTTGTCAATATATATGCCCCTAATTTTGATGATCCCGCTTTTTTTAAGAAGATTTTTAATTTAATCCCCAACTTTTCAGATACCAACCTTATCTTTGGTGGAGATCTGAACTTGACCCTTGATCCCCTTTTGGACAAACAGTCCTCTAAATCCCCCCAGCCATCCAACGCCAGTGCTTGTTTGAACACTTTGAGGGCCAACTCCAATTTAGTAGATATTTGGCGACTCCTCCATCCAACCACTAGAGATTATAGTTTCTTCAGTCCGGTTCATAAGAGTAGTAGTCGCATTGACTATTTTCTTCTGGATGCTAAATTAATTTCTACAGTTGGGTCAGTAACATATCACCCTATTGTTATTTCTGATCACGCTATACTGTCCATGGATCTCAGGATTGGAGAACATAGCTCTAGAGGGCGACAGTGGCGTCTCGACCCCACACTTCTGGCTGACGAGCAGTTCATTGACCACATGGAAAAATCAATTTCTCATTTCATTAGGGAGAACGACACTGGAGATGTTAATGACTCTATCCTGTGGGAATCTTTTAAGGCTGTGAGTAGAGGCCACATTATTTCTTTTGCCTCAAACAAGAGGAAAAACGAAAGTAAGAGACTGACAGACATAGAAAAGGACCTTTCCATTCAAGAAAACGCATTTAAGGACAACCCTAACGATGCAATTCTGGAGTCAATTACTAAATTAAAATTCGAATATAACACTATCCTCTCACAAAGAGTTAGCGCACTGCTTGCTAAAACCCAAAAGAAATACTTTGAATTGGGCGATAAACCCCATACTTTACTGGCAAGGCAGCTTCGGCACTCACAATCCACCCGAGCCATTCACAAAATAAAAGATAGACAAGGTAAACTTACTACGGATCCAGCCGGGATCAATAAGAGTTTTGCTCAGTTTTATGAGGAACTCTACCAATCCAAAAGTAAGAATACAGATCCCCAAATCATGAATCAGTTCCTTGCTGACAGCCAGCTGCCTACTTTAGCTGAGGAGGCCGCTACGGCAATGGATGCAGACATAACGCTTGGTGAGATTATAACAGCTATATCTCAATTTCCCAACAATAAAGCCCCCGGCCCTGACGGATTTGTAATTGAATTCTATAAAAAGTTTCAGTCAACCTTAGCTCCATTGCTTTTGCGAATGTTCAAGCAGTCAAAACAAGCTTCAGAGCTGCCGCACTCTCTTTATCAGGCAAATATTACTTTAATCTTGAAGAAAGATAGAGATCCATTAGACATGTCCTCCTACCGTCCAATATCCCTTCTTCCTATGGAAATGAAAATTTTGAGTAAAATAATGGCTAATAGACTCTCCAGGCACATCGCCGATCTGATTCACCCCGACCAAACGGGTTTTGTTCCGGGCCGTCACATAAGTTCCAACCTACGCCGCCTTTTTAATATCATGTATCATAAGCATAAGGAAGAGTCGGTGGTCATTGCCTTAAGGCAACTCCGCACCAAACAGACTCGTCCAGACTATTGCAGACTACTCCAGACTGCAACAGACTGGTATTGGTTGGCAAAAGTTACCATTTAAGTCTGTCAGCCGACTGGCCATTCATGTGCTAATTTGACTTTTAGCGTGCCAGCGTTGCCAGGTCTGCTTATTATAAGCGACTTTGGGCTTGTTTCCCTGCAAAGCCACTTAGGGATGTTCCCAGCGTTTTTTCTTCACTGACGTGCAGTGGTGTAAAGTAACTAGTACATTTACTCAAGTACTGTACTTAAGTATAATTTTGAGGTACTTTTACTTTACTGGAGTATTTCCAATTGTCTATACTTGTACTCCACAACAATTATTTGAAATGTTTAGTTACTAGTTACTTTGCAGATATAAATCATTATGAAACATACATTAACCTCTTTTGCCCTATTTTATACCTATAAGCTATTTGAAAATAGCAGATCTACAAGCTCACAACGTGTTGCGATGCACGCGTTCTGAGCTTGTAGATCTGCTATTTTCAAACATTTTTGTACTTTTACTTTTGGTACTTTAAGTACATTTTTATACCAATACTTTAGTACTTTTACTCAAGTAAATGTTGAATTCTGGACTTTTACTTGTAACAGACTCAGAGTACATCTATTGCATTCAAGCCTGGAATTTCGTCATTTTAGGGGCAAGGCCACTTGGCCTTTGGTGTTGTAATTTTTTGGAAAGGCCCTGCCCGGTCTTCCTGCCAGGGCAGGAAGGCCATCCAAAAAAATAATAATGATTTTTAAGTCCAAAAATGATTTTTAAGTCCACGGAAATAATGCATTTAACTTGAAGGTTAAGGATCATTGTATTTTAATATATTATAAGAATAGTATAACTATCTGTGAAATATAACCCGTTTATTTCACAAAATAATGTGTTGGCAAATGACCAATATTTAGTTATATAGGTCTCAATATGTCACATTCAGCCCTGGACTTCACTGACTGAAGTAGGGGTCACATTAATCACATTAGATTCACATAATGTATTTTACCCACAATTAATTTTCATTCAAATGAAATGTTAATGAACTTGCACTAATAATGACTTTAGTTGATTTTTCACTCTTTAAAATATAGTATTTCTTAATTATTAATAATTACAGCTTCTTTTTTTTTCACGATTTTTTATTGTTTTTAAATTATAATAAAAAAGGAACATACAAGATTTCCACCCGACAGCCATAATATATAGCCAATATATGGTTCTGTATCAGTATATGAGTCCGTTTTTGCAGATTTCATTCTAATTGGCTACTATGCCTGCATATGAATTTCATGAGCCTGGGTAGGTCACCCTGGCTTGGCGGAGATATGCCCTGTAGCGCACACTCCGCCAGTGATGTAAAGTAACTAAGTACATTTACTCAAGTACTGTACTTAAGTACACTTTTGAGGATTTTTTACTTTACTGGAGTATTTCTAATTTTCAGTACTTTTACTTCTACTCCATACATCTCTGAGGAAAATATTCTACTTTTACACCACTACAATTATTTGAAAACTTTAGTTATTAGTTACTTTGCAGATATAAATTATTACATTATAAAACATACAGTAACCACTTTAGCTCTATTTTATACCTAGGCTATTTGAAAATAGCCGATCTACAAGCTCACAACACGTCGCGAAGCGACGCGTTGTGAGCTTGTAGATCTGCTATTTTCAAACATTTGAGTACTTTTACTTTTGGTACTTTAAGTACATTTTGATACCAATACTTTTGTACTTTTACTCAAGTACTTCTACATTGCAGTATTGATACTTTTACTTAAGTAAAACATTTGAGTACTTTTTCCACCACTGCGCTCCACACAGCAGCAGGTGAAAGCAATTCACTTAAACGAGGGTTGTGTTGCACACCAAAACTGCGCGAAAGTAGGTCAAATCAATCAATCTCTCTCTCTCTCTGGGAGCAACAACGAGAAACAGTGAATGTAGGTTTTCATAGACATGGTCGCTTGTTTCTCTCACATAATCTGGCAACACCGACAGCCCTTTGTTGTCACTGCCACTGCTCTGCCAGTCGGCTAAAAAGCTGAACATGTTCGGTCGGCTCTGGGTCGGCCGAAAAGGTCCCGACGGACCCCCCGACGGACCCCTAACCGACTGGCCGACGCTTCCCGAAGCCAAATCGGCCCAAAGTCGGGCCGATTTGGATTGGTCTGGAGCCAGCTTTAGACTGCGAGAAAGCCTTTGATTGCCTGGAATGGAAATACATACTGTCTACTCTAAAACATTTTGGCTTCGGGGAAACATTTATAGATTGGATCAATATAATTTACGCCCATCCTGAGGCATCAATTGTCACTAATGGGGAGGCCTCACGGCCTTTCCATCTTATGAGAGGGGTGAGACAGGGGGACAGCTGCTCTCCTTATCTCTTCAATTTAGTCATCGAAGTTCTAGCCAGTCAGATAAGAGCTAATCAAGAAATCGCCCCAATCCAAGTTCACAACACTGTCAACCATTTATCGCTTTTTGCTGATGATATGACTTTATTTATTTCCCGTCCTAAAACATCTATCCCACCTTTATTACATTTAATTGAGACATTTGGTAGTTTTTCGGGCTACAAGATCAATTGGGGGAAAAGTGAATTGATGCCCATTTCTGAGAATGTTGATCCAAGCTTCCTGCGCACGACACCTTTCAAGGTTTCCACAGACAAAATTAAAACCCTGGGTATAATAGCCACTCGTAAACATGGGGAACTTTTAAAGAAGAACTGGGAATGCAAGATGCAGCAATTGAAAAAGAACATTGAATTTTGGAATACTCTACCCATATCCATGGTTGGTCGTATTAATGCCATAAAGATGGTCGCTCTGCCTAGATTTTTATACATCTTCAATTGTTTACCGGTGTTTATACCTCTCCACTATTTCAAAAAGTTGGATTCCGTTGTTTCATCTTTTCTTTGGAGTAACAAATCTGTGAGCATAGCTAAAAAACATTTATGTAAGTCTAAGGCAGCAGGGGGCTTCGGACTACCGCAATTTAAATTGTACTACTGGGCAGCCAACTTGTATGCGCTGTCTTTTTGGCGCAACTGCCTATCAGCAGAAGATGTAAATGGTCCAACTTGGCTTCAGATTGAGATGGCCTCAGTCGGTGTTACCTCTCTTCCTGCGTTGCTTAACAATCCAGCCAAGCGTAAAATACCACCCTACATAACCAACCCTATTATACTTAACTCTTTAAAAATATGGAAACAAATTCAGTCATTTCTTAATCTGCCCAAGGTGCACTTGGATAGTCCAATCTGTCATAACCATGCCTTTCCTGCTGCCTTAACAGACTCTGTTTTCTCTACTTGGAAGAACAAAAACATAGTAACTATTAAGGATCTGTATGCAGAGGGTAACCTCTTGTCTTTTCAACAACTACAAAGGTCTCATAACCTGCCAGCAGCACACTTCTTTAGGTTCCTTCAGATCAGGAACTATCTTAGGACTCATATACCTAACTTTATACATTTACCAAAACACAACACACTAGATAGTATTCTTCAGCTTACACCTGGTTTTATGGGTTCATTTTCCTCTTTCTATGACATTCTACAGGCTTCTGAAGTTGTTTCCAGTGATAAATCTAGGTGCGACTGGGAGAGGGATTTGGATATTACAATTTCGGAAGATGTTTGGGAGTCAATTTTGGGTAACATACATTCCAGTTCTATAAATGCCAGACACACCCTGGTCCAGTTCAAAGTGGTGCACAGACTACACTATTCGAAGTCAAGGCTTCATGCCATATATCCCAATACCTCTCCCTTATGTGATAAGTGCAAACAGGAGACCGGCACACTTGCTCACCAGTTCTGGTTCTGCTCAAAACTAAACACATTCTGGTCACTTATTTTTGATTATATTTCAAAGGCATTGAATAAAAACATTGAGCCAGATCCACTACTGGCTATGTTTGGATCCGTGGCATTCAATCCCTCTATTAAATCATTCGAGGGTCAAGCCATTTCCTTGTGCACACTGCTGGCCAAACGTTTAATTTTGCAACAATGGAAATCTGAATCTAGTCCTCTGTTCCAGCAGTGGCTTAGAGACTTGGGCAATGTCCTACACATGGAGAGAATGCGGTATGCAATCATCAAAAAAGATAAGGTCTTCCTGAAAATATGGCAACCCCTGTTGGACAGGTGGTCGGTCTCCAGTGACGGAGCCCGTGCTCGAGGTGGCCCCTCAAGTGTTTGAGAACAGTGTGGGTTGAGCTTTCTCTGTGCCTCGTTTGTATATCACAAGCTGTCATGTCATCTAATTTGATACTCTTTTGGCTGATTTTTTTTTTTTTTTTTTTTCCTTTTCTTTTTTTTTTTTGTCTTTTTCTTTTTTGTCTTTTTCTTTTTTGCCCTCTTTCCTGTACTTTTTAATACATTGTCAATTGCAACCTTGTGAGGGGCGGGTGGGGGGGTTTGTGTTTGTCTTGTGCGTTTGTTTTTTGTTTCACAGAAAATCTGAAGAGTCCTTTGTCATTGTTTATTCTCCTGTACAACTGAAATCTTCAATAAAAATTATGTGAAAATAAAAATGATAAAGCCATATGCTGTAGAATAGTAATTTCTGACAAAAAATAAGCAATCAATTATTTACAGAATATAATGTAACTGAAAGAGGACTAATAATAGTGTGGCTAAACTTCAATTTGTTGTCCTGTTTCTCAGTTTCCTCAATTTTATGCACAGCGTTGATTTTGGCACCAAAAACGTCTTGCGGTCTCTTTCTGGCAAGCTCCCTCACAAATGGAGTATGTAACTGTGGACAGAACATGTTCTCACTGGGGGACGTGGTCACTTTGTATCTAGCTGATAACGCTGTCCTCACCTCAGCCATGCGCTGGTCCTCTTCCAGAGGGACAAACTTGTCGTACATGCCATGTACCAGCAGAACGGGGACTGTAAGTTCAGCGTGGTACAACTCATCCCCCTCAGGCCAGTACTGCCCACTCATCATGGCACGCAGGACAAACGATGACACGTTGAAGGCATTGTTCTCTTTCAGCAGCTGCTTCTCTTTGGCACCCTGCCGAGCAAAACCAGCCCTATCGGAGGCAGAGTCCACAAGGTGCACATTAGCCTGATTTAGGCCACAAATGGACCTTGATGACATGCCAAATAAATAGTCACTCATCAACACTGTTACATCTTTTTCTCTCTCTCCCTTTCTCTCTTGCTTTCATTTTCACAGTCTGGTTTGTAGTACCAAACAGCATGTACAGACATGCGCCCCGTGTGCATGTTGTGCCCACGTGCACGCACATGCATGTGTGCGCGTGCACACACGCACGCACGCACGCACGCACACGCACACACACACACACACACATGAAATCAATTGCGCACGGATGAACACATACATTTTTGCACACACACAGACAATCACACAGTTAGTCATACTTAAGGAAGCAATAGGCTAGTAGAGGGGAGAGGCAGTGTAGTACACAGGTGGGCAGGTTGAAGATGGAACAGAGACTGGGCTCCAAAGCTGTGGGGCCTCCCCCGTTGATCATAATCATCTTATGGATCTGGTCTGGGTACTCGTGGGCCAGGAACGTACAGAATGACACACTGTAGGAGCAGAATAAAATAAAACTTCACTGGGGCTGGGTGTCAGAGAAGTCAGAGGAATCAGGATTTGTTGTACTTTTGTCTATAATGTACTGACTGGTTGACTTGATGTTGACAGTGTGGATGTAATGAAACTTTCCTCAAACAACGTTCTTGTTCTCAAAACACTGTTTCAATCAGTGTCAAATAATTAATCTAAAGTTAAAGCGAATAATAATTTAGTTACAAGCTGAACATCAATCTATAAATTCCAGGACTTTGTTTGTCTGTATAATTGTCCTTTGCATATCTCGAGAATCTGCTAGATTTCAAACTTGTTAACACAGGTATATTATTGATTACTTAATGAAGTGCAGTGTTGAGGGTGAAGTTGATCGGATGGGCTCCAAAGGGGCACATGTTCTGAATAGGCACTGCACTTGTAAAGTAAAACCAGAATGTCAAACACCCCCCTGTGGTCTTTAGCCCTATCTTTGTGAGCCACCGTGCATGTGGATAGTGTCATCTGATTTACCCATAAGAGTGTCCAATGAGAATATTCCTCTTGCGTGCATATCTCTTGAAAATTAGTCGTATATCCTCAGCAAGGGCGTAGAATGTATATGCTGCAGTTATATGTGGTGCTGAGCTGGCACCATGTCCAGCCATGTCCGGGGCAATGACCTCATAGCCCAGCCGAGAGAAAAAGTCCAGTTGGTTGCCCCAGATGTCCAGAGAGCCCCCCACACCGTGGATGAAAAATAATACCAAGTCTGCGTGCGTCCCTTTACAAGACGTTATCTTCCTCTCACAGTCGATCACCACCGTTCGCTTGGGCTTCCGTCTGCGTATCCTGGGTTGCTGAGGCTGGTCAGGCTGTCCAGGAGCTGGTGTCATTCCTTCTCCTGCGTCAAGAGTCCCTGTTGTCCCAGCGTCACATTTGGACTCAGCGATGGTGACAGGTGGCGAGGAGCCGCTGCTGCCAGGCTGGTCCGCCTCTGCGTCTCTTGTGCTGTTGGGCTCTATATCTCCGTTCTGGCAGTTTTCCATCTCTGGCTTTTCTCTGTCTCCCAGGTTTTCTATCATCAGTTGCCCGTTGCGGTAAAGTGTGATCTTGCGTTTACAGCACACACTGCCTGCCTGCTCGCTGGGCTCCTCGACCACCGGCCGGTCAGGGATGATGTGTCGGATACGCAGAACCCGGCCTGGTTTGAGTTCCACAAACTCATAGCCATCTGCTGGTTCTGAGGTCTCTATGGGAACCACAATGTTGTCTGCGTTTCCAGTCAGGCAGCAGAAAAGACTATCCATGAAGCTGGTCAGCATGGCTGCTGCTCTGTTGGAATGCACACCACATACACACACACGCACACGCGCACGCACGCACGCACACGCACGCACACGCACACACACACACACACACACACACACACACACACACACACTCATGTAAATGATCAAACACATTAATCCCATAATCTGCACAATGGCAAAAAAAGTGCATCCAGAAACACCCATTTAAAAATACACACACACAAAACGACGGTACAAGAGCCAACAACATACACTATACACCCTCTTTTGCAGCACAGACCAAGTAGTCCATCCCAGTTAAGTTTGTGTACTCTGCACTACATAGCTACTACTAGCTTTAGAAATTTGAGTTGTTGTTTATTTGAATGTCACACATTACTTAACCACTTGAATATAGCGTCCCTATTCACAATTTTTTTTTAAATAGCAGATCTACAAGCTTGTAGCACGGCACTCGTTCCGCACTATGAGCTTGTATTACATTCACCCATTCACACACACACACACACACACATTCACACATCGATGACGGAGGAAACCATGCAAGGCACCAACCTGCTCATCGGGGGCAATTAGGGGTTCAGTGTCTTGCTCAGGGACACGTTGACAATAACCCTGGGGAGCAAGCGATCGAACCAGGAACATTTCATTTCCCTAGCAAACGCTGTACCTCCTGAGCCACTGCTGCCCCATAACAAGGCAATATATCCACTCGAGTCCTAGACCTCAATAACAATTGTGCAATCAGGGACCCCCAACTACATAATGCTGTGTCATTGAGGCCCGCAAAATCCATGAATTACAAGTTAACCCCAGCTACTTTCTGTCTGACTTGGCTGAGCAGTGACTTCGTTTACCAAGTCAAGCAGGGTATTAATAGAAGGGGACAGTAATATCCTTCTGTCTTAAATCCGGCAACCATGAGCTCACACTGTGCAGGCCGCAAACATTGATCCCACAGGGAGCCAAAGCCATGCACCAGGTTGAATTACGGGAGAGTCTCTTTTCCCTTTGTTCCGCCCAGGCGGACAGGGTTTTGAAGTTAGGTTTAGGCATAGTTTTAGTGAAGTTAAATGTTAGGGTTTAGACGGAATCAAGGCGAAACACCAATGAAGGAGGGAGTTCCGTTGAACCACACAGGGAAATAAAAGTATCCGTTGTTGAGCCATAATGGTTATAGGAAGATTAATGCTCACACACACGCACACACACACGCACGCACACACGCACGCACACACGCACGCACGCACGCACGCACGCACACACACACACACACACACACACATACACACACACACACACACACAGTCTTGCTGAACAAATCCTTCGTGCACACAGAAACATGCCTAATGTGAGTAATTGTTGCCGTAGTAAATTATATCAATATATCAATATTACAAGTATGGACATAATAACTCCTTTTTATTAGCATGTTTCACTACAGTGATAGAGAATAACAGCCCTCAATACTTATTACCAAACATACATACATAATAATATACATGCTTAATAATCAGACACACAAATTCCCTCTACATGGACAAAGTAGTCATAACTCGTGCTAGGTAGGTAATTGATATTAGTTTGTTATTAGCACTGAAAACTGGAGAGTGGCTATGTGAATGTCTCTCTGCCTGAAGAGTATTATCCTACCTTCCTGCTACTCCCCTGCTACAAGGATTACACACTCTCTCACACTCTCTCTCTCTCTCTCTCTCTCTCTCTCTCTCTCTCTCTCTCTCTCTCTCTCTCTCTCTCTCTGATCTGATCTGAGATCTACATACTGTATCACAGCCTGTCTCTCTTGAAAGAAACAATACCAGCGCATTAGCTTTGTCCTTTAGAATAGTACATACATACATACATACATACATACATACATACATACATACATACATACATACATACATACATACATACATACATACATACATACATACATACATACATACATACATACATACATACATACGTACATGAGGTATTAGTAATATGGTGCATGAGCATAGCACAGCACCCTGGACTATGTGTCAAGTTCAACCACAAAAAGTTGCTTTTACTGCTATAATCCACAAGTACAGTAGGTCCATGAGGAAAGCAAAAGTCAGTCAAGGGCAACTATACAGTATGTCATTTTTCAAACACACACACACACACACACACACACACACACACACACACACACACACACACACACACACACACACACACACACACACACACACACACACACACACACACACAGTTATCACAGTTATCGTATAACATACAGTATTTCCAATTATGTCTTTAAGAAGCAATTATGTCTTTAAGAAGTTACTTTTTTGTTGTTTTTAAAATAAGTGATAAATATTATATAAATATATATTTAAAAAAAAAAAATAAAAAAAAAAATATATATATATATAGAGAGAGAGAGAGAGAGAGAGAGAGAGAGAGAGAGAGAGAGAGAGAGAGAGAGAGAGAGAGCAGGGGTCTTCAATGTTTTTCAGCCCAAGGACCCCCTAGCTGAGAGAGAGATGAAGCAGGGACCTCCACTACATATTGTATAAAATTGTATTGCAGATTAAACTTTTTCATAGATTTCATAGACAGCTTTCTAGACTTGTTTGGCAGCACTGTCAAGCGTTGTGTTGGATTCATGTTAATGTGTATTTTTTGTGTAGTGACATTTAAACCCTCAATACTCAAAACTTGACCTTTCACTATGTACTTAGTCTGCTCTTTTTCCCCCTCTAACCTCTTTGCCTAAAATAGCAGATCTACAAGCTCAGCGCGAGGCATTGTGAGCTTGTAGATCTGCTATTTTCGGCATAAGTTCTACGCATAATGAATTCAGAATCTACACTAGTGTTTAGGCGCAGGCGCAATCACATAGCTTTATGGACCTGGATTTGAACATTAGTACTATGTGAAATTGTGCAGATTCTGAATTCATTATGCACATTATGTACATGCTGTATTTCTACATATCCAAATTGTAACTATATATAGGTAAAGAAGTGATTAATGCAATTATTGAACTATATAGGCCATAGTTTTTATTAAAGAAACATGTATTGTGAATTTATATCTGTTTTATGCTGTCATGAATGTATTTGCTCTGTGATTCTCCATGAGGTTACTGGAGAAGTTGGAGTCAGAACTGTTATATAATTTGGCCTCATGTGGTTGTTTAAGTACCATGGGATTGCTGTCCAGAAAAGAGCATTAGAAACAACTAGGCTGCTCTATGTCTATGGCATCCAAGTATAGTTGACATGTCAACAATCACCAAGATGGGCATTAACAGGCAAATAGTTGAACAAAATTCATTTCTGAAGGGTTATTAATGATCATTCTAACTGTGCACTTGCTTATTTTGTGATCATAATCAGTTCCAGGCAGGGTGTTTAGTCTAATGGAACCGATGGAAGTAGCCTCATCATCTTATAGCCTAGTAATTAATCAAATATTTAACACAGAAATATTGAGTGACTATTTTGAGTTATTTGTGCCATTTCTGGTTGATGTAATGGTATTTGTTTGTATGTGTGTCTATGTTTAGGTCTCTCTAAAGCCCATGTAGTTCCCAGACAACACAAAGCGTGCGCTTTAGGCTGAAATTGAATAGGGGAGTAAAACACAAAAAGCTGAATAGACAGAGTGGTCTGGCGCATCAAATGAGGCAAGTACCAGAATGTTTACCCTTTTGTCTATCTCTAGCCTATCTGAAGGCTAAATCACATTTAATTTAAGAGTTTCTATTCATGTCGAATGTCAGTTAATTGCCGCGCAACTCCATGCGCAATTCCCTCATTCTTGCCGATTAGCCCATAGCCGGCCACTTTAACAGACCATAAAAACACAGGCCTAACTATTGCCCCGTAAAGCAAATATATTCATGCCAATGTGACAATTGTCCTTACCTTAATTATCAAGAATCCCTGTGAGATTACACACGTGTTTTCTTATAACAAAGCATCGGACACGCAGGCGAGCTATAATCTGTTGCAGTCAATCCAATAATCTAATTGTATCTGGTCTGGATCCTGCTTGCATGTTGGTACAGCGCCTCTACATGACGGACACGCTACCGGCTACCTGTCGTTCAGCACTTCTAAGGCTGGGCTACAACTACAACACTGGTTCCCAACCTTTTCAGGCCCCATAATAATCATAATTCGTAACCCCCCCCCCCTGACAAACGCCTGCAAAGCGAGGCGTTGTGAGCTTGTAGATCGGCTATTAAAATGTTTGCCTCTTTCTTATATTATTAGACCAGTTTTTTGTATAGTATAGTTTGTTGATTACTTTCGATGCAGTTATAGTGTTTTTATTTTCTTTCTTTTTGAGGTATTAAAAAGGTCTTAAAAGTCCTTAAATTGTCACTTCACTGTCATCTGTGTGTGTGTGTGTGTGTGTGTGTGTGTGTGTGTGTGTGTGTGAGTGAGTGAGAGTGAGAGAGAGAGAGATGTTTGAAGAGCTGCCCAGGGCCCCTACTGATGATTGACGCACACACAACCAGCAGCACAGTAGGCCTACTTGCACTGCAGTGCTATCACTGCAAGCCAGATTGAACAGAAAAACCCATCACAGACACAGGCTGTGTAAAATGTGCCCCAAAATCGATTGCATACACAAATAAAACAGTTTCGGGCCGAAACGGTTTTTATTTGTGTACGCTGATACTTTCGGCCAGGTATGGGGGGATACCACACAGTTCCCCCGATGCTTATGTGATGCACAAGCATCCTACCCCAATGTAGCCCAGAGCTGAATTCTTTAATATGGTACTAAATCCTGCTGCATACAAGGCTAGGCCTACTAATCTCATCCAATTAGCCTATATGAGTGAAACTTAGGTAGCTAAATTTCTAGTTCTGGTGATTCGTTTTTTTCATTTATGTTAGAGAATAATAACTATGACTATGCTATTGCTGTAACATTTTGTACCCATGAAAAAAGTTCCTCAAAGAAATAATGTATGAGTTTATCCTATCAGCTCCCATACTCCTCATAGGAATATTGAAGCTGATGCAGTTGTCGTGGCTTTTGTTGCTAGGTAACTGTTCCTATGGAGTCCGGGAAGGCATGGTGCTGGAGGAAGGAGGGTTAAGGACCAGTGAAGCCAGCCAGGCAAATCAGCACACTACTGTATCAAATTTGAATGTTTTTAGGCTAGTGTGAAGGCATTAAGGCACCCACATTTTTGAGAAACCTGCAGGGCGCAACAATGTTTTTCATATTCTTTAGCATCTAAAGGTCTATGAAATGGATTCTTGTATTAAAAATATATAGGCTACATATATTTTACTGCAAATGTAGTTAAATTGACATATTGTGACACACCCCATAAATTAGCAATGTGCATCTTGGACTTCATGTGGTCAGCATGTGGCATCAGTCATCTATGACGTCACTCGTCTATGACGTATCCATGGCGCATGATGCAAATTTGGTCAAGGTTTCAGTCCGACCAGAGCCCCTTTGATTCCATTATAGCCTATACCTATAAGGTATAGTGGAGGTAATTCTGTGGTCTACTGGCAGTCTGCACATGCAACACTGTCTCACTCCTCAAAATGCATATGGCACTGATCGGTCCGACAGTTTGCCGATTAACTCCAGACACACAGACATACAGATACACAGACCTTACCCATGGCTAGACTCCTGTGGAAGGAGTTGAAGGCCAACTGTGGCCAAAACGTTGTACATCAGGTATTCTTTTTCTGTTTTAAAGTAAACTAAACACTTCAGGAGCAATGCTGTTGTGCGGACTTGTATCATTTTTAACTATCACTCTGTGTCCAGCACCAGCAACGAACTGGATGTGCTCAACCCACTTGTTTTGAACTAGACTCTTTAGCCATGCTGTGAAAAAGGGCAAAATACAGTGAGGCCTCATGTGACACCTGAGCTCATATATCTTAATCATGGACCCTACAGTCTGATTGATCCCAACAGTTGTGTGACAGTGGACAGTACCCATTTAAAAAACAGTTTGGTGGCAGCATGATTCTATCAAATTTCCATTCCTGTTTGGATCCAATAAACTCATGGACAGTTTCTTTTAAATGTAGAAGTTCAACAAAACTTTAGAACTCTGAAGAAAGTCCTCTGCTCTGCCCTGGTGCAGCTGCTTCGGGGCATGGCTGAGAGTGATCCACCCGACTCTGCAACAGGTGATGCCCGGATGCTCTTGCGTAGCATAGATTCTGAATGTATGGAAATCCCCACAACTGTGTTCACTGAGACTGATATTGATTCTTCTGACTGCACCCCAGAGAAGGGACCTTGATCTGACATTCAGTGTCATCCTACACCACTGTGGAAGCGGTCGTGGAAAGTGTGAAAACAATGAGGAAAGTTGAGGAATTCAGAGTCCTTTCAACAAAAGGCAAATACCATGCAATGGCAGCTGGCACTGCCTTAACACTACATGATATATTCCACATACAATTCCAATTAACCATGAATACTGCTAGTGCTAGTCTATTGTTATAAAAAAATAATAAAAAAAAAACACAATTTGGAATAGAATAAGCCTAACTTTGTTAACATTGGATTTTGCTGTGCTTCTACATCCAGTTGCTATGGGGTGGAGGTAACCTCGCGTCACCAGCCTTTCCACCGCGGAGGAAAGCCTGGTATTCGTTCTAAACTGAGCCGTGTGATCCGGTTTAGAAAAAAGGGAAAAAATAATCATGTTCCGGTGGTGGGTTCCGGTTGGCGTCGCATTGTTTTTGTTCCCCACATAATGCAAATCAATTAGTGTAGTCTCGCTAGTCGCACTAAGAGATAGAATAAAATATGGTTATACCAAACCATTATTATACCAAAAGAAACGAAACGATTATACCAAACTAAACAAGTTTTAAACTAGGGGAATCATTTTGGAGGTGCACGGTGCCGGTGGTTCCGGCCACCTGATGACGTAAAGTAATTCCGCTCCGACCGGATCAGAAATGGCATTGAGCCCTAGAGGTGGTAGCCGATATTTATATCATAACTCTATGGGTGGTAGTAGAGGTTCCTAATAAACCGGGTGGTGGTGTGTGGGTCTCCGTTGCCAATGTCTTAAAGTGCTTCAAACCAATTATGCACGAAGCCCCCCCTTATCTCTGATTGGATATCGCGTCAAGCTATTACCACGTGAAAACGCCCGAAAGCCAATGGGCGCAATAGGGGGCGCGGCTTGATAAAACGTCACCTCCTTCTCCTTCTTCCAGCCATCATGACATGCTAGCAGAAGAAGTCCTGTGTAAACTAGCACTGGCTAAAACTCACTTAAACACAAACGTGGACACGTCTTATGTCAATATTAAAACCGTTTTTCCACGACCATTCGTGTGTAGAATGACGACAACAATTTCCACGTGAAGGGGTGTTATTTACATTGTAATTTTTCCACGGGGAACTGAGAAGATAGATTGTGTGTGTGTGTGTGTCGGCTAGCTAGTTGAAGCTAGCGTGGCTAACACGGCGTTACACACTGCCCTGCCTCAGCCTGCCGTCACGACCGACCGTTACACAGCGAGCCAGGCAGCTCCACAAGTCGGCGTGTCGACACTGGATATCATTACTGCCGTTGTCATCATGGAGAAGGTAACCGCCACCCAAGTGGGACTTGCATTCACAAACCTGTAATGTTCGCTACAAAATATATCCCCATAGCTCAGAGAGCAGGGGTCTTCAATAGACGGTCCGGGACCCCTAGGAGGTCCTCAGTTACTACAGGAGGTCCGCCAAAATCTTTGTGCGATGGGGAACATTTGCCGAAAATAGCAGATCTACAAGCTCACAAGGCGTGAGCTTGTAGATCGGCTATTTTCAGAGTTGCTGTAGAGGGGAAAAGAGCCGACCAAAAGCACAGAGCCAACGTTTAGTTGACTAAATATTGCGGGTTTAAAACTGAATCCAACTATCTATGACAAGTTGAATCTGCAACACAATTGTATGCAACAATATGTATCTCGGCGAAGGGGTCCTTGGCCTGAAAAACGTTGAAGACCCCTGGCTCCTCAGAGGACAACTTTTGGCAGTTGTTACTTTTAACTACAGTACATCTGCTTCTTGGTTGGCATTCATTCGCCCAGGCTAGACCCCGGCAGCAGCAGCAGGGTGTGACGGACTGCTCTCAGTTGTTGAGTATTGGATGTCGTCGCCTCAGATTCCTGCAGACATCTGTTAGTCCAAGGTTGAAGGGTGATCGATAACGTTACTTGGAGGGTTGTTGTTGTTGCAACGATCGGCCTGTTCGTTAGGATAGATCCGGGGGAACGCCCAGCGTGGGTTCAATGACCATTGTCCCCAGTCATCTGCCGGGGCTCCCCACCCAGATTATCATTATCATCTCCCTGATGTTCTGCATCAGACTGTCCTCCTTGGCCAATCAATACAAATTGTAACTATTTCAGCATTGATTGTTGAGACAGAATAATTTCACACTAGTTCAAACTGTAGCTACAGTTTCATTTTCACCATAGCCCTTAAATCAGAACGTGTCTTACAGACGGCATTGGCCACTACGGTATGTGACAAGTGGTTGACATCAGACAGAAATTAGTCTGGAGGTTGACAGTTAGCCCCTTTCGGAACCTTGTATACCTTTTTTTTTTTGTATTTGGGATGATGGCATCCGTCAAAGGCTAGTTGACAGTTTGTTATTAATATTAGATCAGCTGCAAGATGAAAGTGAAAGGCATATAGTATAAGATTACACAACAAGACAAACAACTGGGCATCCTCTCATATCATAACTTGTCTTCCCACAGGCAGATTTCTTGAAAGGGCTCCCTGTTTACAACAAGAGCAATTTCAGCCGGTTCCATGCAGACTCTGTTTGTAAAGCATCTGTGAGTAGCTTACTTACACCAACATATGTCACTCTTGCCTTGATAGGAGTTACACAGACTTGCTGTAAAGTCTATTCTTGATTCTTGTTAACAGATAATGAGAATAATGAGTGTTTTGTCAGTACAAACTGGCTACCAAATACCAGTTATGAAAAAAAAGCTGAGCAATGGTCTGAGCTACCAGCTCCTATCAAAAGGCAATAATAAATGTCACACATGTTAACAACATGTAACATTTTTCTTTTATCTGAAGAATATATATATATATGTATATATCTGAAGACATTTGATGAATCAAGAACGTTATTGTATTATATAATTTTGCAACCTGTTTAAATCCTTATTCACAGAACCGGAGGCCCTCTGTGTATCTTCCAACTCGTGAATACCCATCAGAACAAAGTAAGTATCAAAACCATTTTCCAATATGCTCTAATTTAAATTTACTGTAGGATACCATTTATTAGCTCAGCTTCAAATACTTAATTAGGCAGTAAAACTTGAGAAATAAAAACAATCAATGGCAAAGCAATATTTTGGAAATATGTTATATGATAAAATCCTAATTTGCTCAAAATGGTGACTCTAGTTTTTGGTTATTTCTATCCTTCAGTTATTGTAACAGAGAAAACCAACATCCTCCTGCGCTACCTTCATCAGCAGTGGGACAAAAAGGTGAGCATGAGCAAGGAGCTTTTTATGTACCATACATACAATTAGCTCTCATTTAACCACTTATACTTGACCAGGGTCCCCCAGGGCCCTATATTTGGCTGTGTTGTGAGTTTGTAGATCTGTTACTTTAGCTAAATGTTCACCCCACAATAGGGACGGTAAATTTCATATGGTTAATTTCCTGTTGGTCTTAATTCATGGTGAAAAATTATTTGGCAAAACGATTTAAAGTACTGGAAGAAATTTCACTTCATTAAACCAAGGCTTCTCGATGCCTGTCGTTTTTTTACATAATTAATAAAGGCACAGTTTATGTATTTTTGTTGCCAGACCCAAGGGGTCGTGCTTACATGAGGCTTTGTACCTGTTTCGTCCATATATGGGCATGGTTCATTTGTCCTCCGGCCCTTTGGCCCCAGCCAAAAAAGTCTGTCCCCCTTTCGTCCATACATGGGCATACACAGGCTGACACGTCATGTGAAGTCCGGCTTAGCCGCGACATAGTACATGTTTTGTACCTGTTTGCCAGACCCAAGGGGTCGGGCTTACATGAGGCTTTGTACCTGTTTCGTCCATACATGGGCATGGTCACTTTGTCCTCCGGCCCCAGCCAAAACTTTGTCCTCCGGCCCCAGCCAAAAAAAGCCTGTCCCCCTTTCGTCCCCTTTCGTCACGAACTATTCATGACATCATTATTATGTCACAAGTATGTAATTAAGTAAAGCTCATCAGCTTCATTCTGGGTCTGGCAGAACCAGGTCTCCTGGTCTTGTTCATAAAAGTGTTAGTCTTGTGTAGCCAGACAACAATTCCACAATCTCTGAGTGCTATATAGTCTGGAACTATACCCCCTGAAAGTTGAGAAAGGGAGCCGTCATCTGGTTTGTCATTTCTGCTCACGTAAATGTATTTTAAAATATCTTAAGAATATATTTTTACACTGTAAAACAATGTGGAACCTATTAATTGAGGCAATGTTACTGATTATAAAATATGAACATTTTCTTTGTCCCTATTGGGCAGATTTATTTTGCAGCATAAGTTCAGGCATTTTAAGTGCAACAAAAACATACTATCATAAAAAAGTTTACACACACACACACACACACACACACACACACACACACACACAGTCTGTCTCTCTCTGTCACTGACTCTCTCCCTCTCACTCTGCCTCTGTCTTACACGCGCACGCATCACTCCATTATGCCCATCGCTGTCAATCAAACTGCCAGTGTTATGACTCGTGCTGAATTCACTGTGAAAAGCCTGCCGGTTTTCCATCCATTTTAAATAAGCGCCGTCCGCCAACCCCCAAAACTACACCCGCCAAAACTATATCCACACACAATACTGCACATGCACGCACGTTGCACATGACCGTTTCCGTATCCGGACTGCGACCGGGATGAAAACTACAACAATTCTCCGTCATTCTGCTTGTTTTCTGCACCATGCCTTGTATTCCGCGGATGGCTGAGAAATCCCTCCATAACATTTCTAACCACAAGGTTCTAGATGTCTGCTCTTTAGTGGAGCTCCAGTGATATGGTCTTTTAGGGAATGCACTTTTCTACAATATATATATATATGATCACATTTTCTGTTTTACAAATAATAATTGCTTCATCACTTACAGTTTTACACTATTACTTTTTTCAAAGAGGTTGGGTGGTAACTGTTTGCATGTAAAGATGTGTTCTGGTCTGTGGATATACAGATCAGAAATCAAATTGACACCTTCTTTAACCAGGTAAATATTCAGAAGGTTTATGTTGGACTTATGTTGTAGCTTGCCACAACAGAAATACATAATCAATATACAGTATCTCCACCAGGTGGCAACACATGGCAAAGAGGAATTTTCCCACTGTTGTAAAGAGTTTAAATGTTATTTTCCTGGGATAAACATTTCTTCCCACAGTAGTCTGTTTCTGCTATAGATAACATCTCTTATTAAAAGAAGTAGTTCTGTTTCAATACAAGATGACAAATTGACAATACAGCTTGAGATGGTGCTTGAACTGGTCTGGCATTTCCAAAGTATTCAAGAGCCTCCAGACCTTGTTGATGGGCTTCTACATATAGGATACACAATATAGTGTCTGATGTTAAAGTTGGAAGTGTGTATAGACTCACAAAAACAGGAGATTCTCTCCGTGAGACCAGATTCAGTGTGATGTGATATGCGTCTTTGGTCAAATTCACAGATTTGCTGAGTTTCCATTTTAAATAAATGATGCCACTTTGGCTGTTATGACCTTTTATTTTTAACTAGACAATGGAATCAAATCATTTGGAAGGTTGTTGTTGGCTATGAATTAAATTCTTCATATTCTTCAGCTTGATGTATTAGCCTCTTAAATTCAGTTATTATTCTTTTTCATACTGGTTTTGTGCCAGGGAAGGTTCTCTTATTGAAATTAAAATGAGTATCAAATTCTAGATCAGTAAGTTCATAATATGTGTACACAGAAAGAATTCTGTTATTGGGTGGGATGAATTTTTTTTAGTGGAACATTTTGGTAGTTGAACTAGAGCCTGTACCATAGACGCCTAACTTTGATCAGAGGTGGGTGAGCCCAATTATAGTTTTAATAATTAGAAAATAACAATTGTATTTTTATTATTTTTACGCAATTTGGCCGCTGATGTGGTCTAAACTGCAGTGCTATTGAAAAAGAATGAGGCCGCACAGCTCTTAGCCACGTGCATAAGTTTGTTAAAAGAAACCAAAGTTTTGCTATTACCTGCCGTGGTCCGCACCTCATCAACACAGGTGTGCGCTCCCTCCTCTGTGTTTGTCTAAACTGCAGTGCACATGCATTCTAGATGGTCTGTGCTGTGTGTATAGTCAGCCGCACACAATTATTTCTCCCTTGGCTTTGATTTGATTATATGACCGTTGAACTTTCTTGTCGACGCGTTGTTTGAGATATGTTTTAGATTGCTTTTTTCGGTTGGCTACACATCGTGCACGAAGTATAAATTCAGGTTTTATGAAACTCAGGATATACACCTGGGACTTATGTACAGCAAAAAATAAGTCATACAGACATCCTTGTCCAGGGACTAGAAATAAGCAGGTGCCACCTTATTTATTTTATTTTATTTAATAATGTAACTGCGCTCTCTCACACACTCAATCTGTCCTGCGATCCCTTCGTGTTCCGACTAGACGCAAACAGGGGGTATGGGAGTTATAATAACTTGGCGCACCAAACCGAATGGAATGATGGAGTTACCGTCCGTAAACCGTGCTCTCATTCGTGAGTCGCGGACACACCTGGCTGTTCTATCCTCATCCTCATCTCTCTCCTCTCTGCAATCAGCCTGCACTGCAAAAGCATATTAACTTGAACCTAGGGGAAGGCTATTCTGTACATTACACATCATTAATATCCCTTTAATGTTTTTGGCTTCAACAGTGAGTTGAAATATTTGTCCAAACAACTGCAAAATTGAATCTTAACCTGTGGTCCACTGTAGTTGAATGGTCAATCGGATAATGATGTCTGATTTTATTCTGTTGTCTTTAACTTTCTGTTGAACAGAATGCAGCAAAGAAGAGGGAACAGGAGCAGGGAGAGGGGGATAGCCCAGCACCTCCAAGGAAGATTGCCAGGACAGATAGCCAAGAGATGAATGAGGACTCATAGGTGTGTGTGTGTGCGTGTGTGTGTGCGTGTGTGTGTGTGTGTGTGTGTGTGTTCACAGAGTATGGTCAATCTAAGTAAAGTCTCATCACGATGAAGGTTACTGGTGGTTCTCTAATCCCCCCTGACATTAAAGCTTACTATTGACATGCAGTAAAGGGTCTCGGGTAGATTCAAACCCAGGCCAGCTGCGAGAAGGACTAGTGTTATTTAGGTGATTTAATTGCAAGTTCATATAACTTAAAGTCCCCCTTAAGTATTTATTGCATAATATGCAAATATCCCCTTTACTGCATTTTCCCTCAAAGGCCTCTCAAAATCATTATTCATATTTATCTTGGTATATAGGAAACAACCTTAATCATGTCAGAAAAATCTACTCAAAACTGGAGCCACTATTAGTGGTGCTGCCCTCATTTAGTTTGGTCATACTCTCAATGTGTATGTATTGTGAGTATGATTGTGCACATGCTAAGGTCGTGAGTATGTATGTATGTATGTATTACTTGCATGATTGATTGAGTGTCGGAGCACATCAAGCATCAGACACTTGACAGATAAGAGCCAGACACTACACTACTCTTAAAAACAGTTACATACTGACATGTAACTAGTGTAGCTTTATGTAAAAAAGGAAAAAAAACAAGCTACTGTAGAGTGTCTGTCCTGATGTATGGGAAGAAAACATTTTTGTTACGATTTTTATTTTTATTATAATGTTTATTGTTTTGTCCTGTTTGGCAATAAGCTTCCTGCTTGCCACAGTGCTCAACCTTCTCGGTTTCACTGTCCACCCTGCAACCACATGGGGGGGACATCGCATTTCTCCACACTGTTTGCTTCAATGGACCCAAGGATGCACTGTGAAGAACAGCACAACATAAGGAGAAACTCTTCCACGATTCCCCCTTCATTTGAGTTAAAGGTCAAAATACATACCTCCATTCTGCTTTGGGGCGGAGTTTTTTCAGAAATTATTTTACATCTAACACTGCCTCCAGGCTTTCAAAGGTGACTTATGACAGGTGGGCCCTCCAACAACTTGTGCTACAAAGGTTGGCTGCTCTTGATGAGAGAAAGGAGGAAGAAAGTATTGTAACTGCAAAACAAATGTTGACAAGTGCTTAGTGCTCTCAGAGTTGTTGTAAATGTTACATTGCCAACTCGACTAATTGAATTTATCTGCACAAGTAGACAATGGCACAGGTGGGGAATAAATGCGCAGTGCATATGTAGGCTAGGAAAGAAATATCAAGATGTTTGTAAATAGTAGCCAGTGCCAGATGTAGTTCATCCAGTGAAATAACATTGTATCTGCTTTTTTGTAAAATAACCTGTAAATGGATATTGTAGGCAATTAAGTAAAAGAGAAGAGCTCTCATGTCCAGTGGATGTTATCTTGCCTTGCATGTTGTTTTCAGGAATGCTTAAGTGTCCCTAGGGCCAAATATGAATGTTGACATCGGGGGTGGGAGTTATCAATGACTTAGGGAATTAACTGCCTATAATTCATTGTGGCTTGGCCACTTTGGGCCTTGCTTGCCTCTTGGCTGGGATAGATTCCTTGGTTGTACCCTTCTGGTGATGGTCCTGGAAGATTGTTATCGAGAGCTCTGCTTAGAAGGAACAGGGGGACTTTAACCATTTAAACCCTATATACTTATTTGACCGGGGTCCCCTATGGCTCTATATTAGGTCCGCTCCTTTTTTCCCCAGTCCACCAATTTCTTTCACTGACAGTAGCCAATATAGCCAACCTACAAGCTCACAATGCGTTGCAATGTTGTGAGCTTGTAGATATGCTATTTTCCCCGAATGTTCGCCCCCAGAAGAGGAACTCTAGGGTTCCTGTGGCTAAAACATATTCTGAGATCTGCCATTGAATGCACAAAATAAGCATGCACTGCAAAGTGCTGTTGCCATCCTGCCTTGTTCTTGAGATTCAGTTTGTATTGGTGTCATACTGAACAACGCTGAATATTGATTTCTTTTTTATGTCGTTGACACTGCCCAGCAAGGCCTCTTTCCCTTCTTTTATTTTTTTTACTGTAGATGCTGCACTGTGGGTTGACTGTGTGTTGAGTGTTCTTCCTTCATAATAACTACAGTATACGTAACTTGTCTAGCTTGGAAGCGTAAATCCATGGTATGCTTCTGCTTGAATAGACTGTTCTGCATCACCCCAAGCCTTGCCCCATCTTGTGTGTATTTGGCCAACCATGTTCTTTTTAGCTTTGTTCAAATAAAACTGGATTTCAGCTCAACTGTGGCCATGTGATATTTTTTATGTATGGAATCTATGGATGGCTGTAGTCGGATGACTGATTCAGTAAATCCCAATGAAAGATTATTATGCGCATCAGAGACCCAATATTTGGGGGTATGTCAAGGTTTTGTTATGTGTGCTTAATCTAGCCTTTACAAATCATGGGGTTGTCATCTGGAAGTTATTGAAGAATGTATTTTTCCCACAAAGAAATATTTATCAAATTAAGCATTAAACAAAAAAAACTGCCTGAAACAATTTGGGTTTTCCCTACTTTTTGCATCTCTGGCTTTGATACAACAATTAGGAGACAACACAACTTGCATTTCAAATTGTTTTATTATCTATTTTTCAGGTCTTACAAAAATATGACAAAATAAATTAAAAGAAATAAATAATCCCATTTCCCAGAATCATTTTTCTTGAAAAGTTTTTTTTTTTTTTTTTTTGTACAGTGGTACATTGGAAGAGCATATGATGTCTTTTCAGTACGTGAGGCTTTCATTAGAGGTTAGGGTAGGGAATCTAACCACACATCCATTCTTAAGATAAACCTCATTTGATAATATACCTATCGCTAGTCCTTCATTGATTCCAAATTACAATTGTAGAGTGGTACTTATGACGCCAAGTTGTCCTTGGATAAACGATGGCGTTGGAACTGATGCGCATAGCCTACATCTCTATAGGGAGACTGCCAATAAGAATGAACCAAAATTATGGTGTGGACAGTGGTTCTCAAAGTGGGGGTTTCGGGGACCTCCAGGGGTCCTTGAGGGGGTACCAGGGGGTCCCCAGCTAAAGTTTAACCACTTTAACCCTATATACATTGGCTATTTTTAAAATGGCAGAGCTACAAGCTCACAAGTGTGAGCTTGTATATATGCTATTTTCATTATTTTTTTAAACAATGTTTATATTTGTAACAACCCAAATCCTCTATTGGGGTCTCTGGCACAACATTTTCTGATGGGTGTCCGTGGCCAAATACATCATTTGCGGGTCCCTGAAAATGAAAAGGTTTGAGAACCACTGGTGTAGGATACCTGCGCAGGGGAGAGTTTGATGCTACTGATAGATGTGTTTTGATATATGCCCTCTGATTTGGATGATTTGTTGTGGGGTTAGACAATATAAATTTACCTCAACTGACACCTGCTTTGAGGAAAATTCAACAACTGAGCCTCATAATTATCTGTACAATCGGGCAGATTTGTTGCTATGCCCAACGATCCAGCTTTGAAAGGAACAAGCATCCCTTCCACTATAGTTTCAGAAAATAATGTATATGGAGTGGATTGCCTCATAGAATCACCCATCCCTGAAATCCAAATGTGTCAAAAATGAACGTTGGGACAAGAATATGCTCTGTCCAGCTTTACTAAGCCAACAACATCTGCATGAAAGCCTCAAGCACTACTAAATGAGCATAATGTTTTACACTGGAACGTCCCTCTTAACAATAACCAGCCTATGAGAATGATTTCTAACATGAAGACACAGCCTTGCCCTAGTCATTTTACATTAATGAGTTATGGTTTACAAATGAGCAAAAGAGCCTTCTTAACATGAAAGGACACAGTAAAAATGACTTGCGTCCACATGACCATCTTTTATCTTTCCTTATTGCATTTTACAAGTTAGAGAATCTACGTTTCGTTTTGTCGATCTGTGGAAGTACATTTTTACCAATCTTTTTTTTGTTTAGCCAACTGAATGGCATAGTTTCATCGTTAGATTGTACTGCTATTAATACATACAGTACATAATGAAAGAATAAGTACTTTAGTAAAACACCAGTTGATGTCATCATCATGATCCACTCCTGTCCATATTTTGAGTACACACAGCGATAGATGAGGGAACTTATGCCACCTGTGAGTAATTGTCTAACATGGAGAAACTCTTCTGGAACCGCCTGTCTAATAGTTTCCTCATATTAGACAAGAGAGACAGATGATATATACATGAATTAGATCCAGCCTACATTGAAGAGAGAATAAAAAGCTTACAGCGACTGTGGAAATTAAAGGTGCCAGGTAGAAATACCGTACTGTTGTGTGTTGACAACAGGGCCGTGATGCATAGAGTTCAGTTAGGGATAATGCAGCGTGAGCGTGCAACCTGCACGGGTCTAACCTAGACCAGAATACTACAGCCGAGTCTCCTACTACTCGTAATGTTATTGCCAAGCTCCTTGCTAGAGGTGATGGTATGAAGATGCATAGTTAATGTTTCCATTTTTCACCTTGACTGCTAAACCTGCAATGGTGTTATGCAGTGCAACATTTCTTGGTGCTGTTTCGTAAAGGTGTGTGTGATCAATCGAAATGCCCAAGACATTCTGTGGTGGTGGTAAAATGTGTTCCTTCCATTTGGTAGCCACTGTCCAGCCCAATGATTGGGGATGGAACTAAAGCGATAAATCAGACCCACTGAATAAGAAAAAAGAAAAAAAAGAAGTTGTATGCAAATAAATCAACAGCTCTCTGGCACCACCCTCTGGAGCCCCTGTGGTAATGAAATAGTAGTATGTTACTGTTGGGGTTGTTTACACAAGGACACAATGTGCACTATAAACATCCTTGATATCGATGCACATGCGTAACAGAGCATAATCTGCACTATTGTATATGTGTAGATCACTTGGGCTGACAGAAGAATCAGAAGGGTACTGCTTTGGTTAATAAAGGAAACTTCCATCAATCACATGGGGTTGTAATATCATAATACAGCAAAAGGTACACATAAACAATGATATGTTGCTCAACATAAATATGGGCAACTACTGTACATGAATACCTCATCTGAATGACCGGGACCAGCCCTCAGTTAACGAGCAGGGAGGGGTGAAAAGACAGCATTTAGTGTGAAATGGTTAAAAGAAATGAAAAAAATCCAGCTTTTGCATAATGTAATGAGGCAGGCTGGTGTTGGCCCTCTCCCCTGCTGAAAGAAGTGTTTCTACGCAGGGTGTTAGGTTTTTAGTGCAAATGTTACTTAAAAAGAAAACAAAAAACAAATCTCTACTCTCGTTTCCCCAGGACTAGTTAGAGCTGTGCGTGGAAAGGAAACACTGTCCATATCTAACAACACACATGTAGGTTTGATACTCAAGTTAGTTCCCCATATAAATCACCCAAGTCCACATCTGCCCTCCTTGCTTTCACTGTTCTTTCTCCTGGGATGAATTCTTGTATACTACAGCTTCCTTCATCATTTTGTTTGTTTATTTTCTTTTACTCTCCTCTTTCTTCAAAGTATACTATCGAGAACCAACTTTGTCCAATGAATATGCTATTGCCATCACGATAGGAGGGAAAAAAACAACAATGCTCTGATGTCGCCTCTGCTTTGAAAATAAAGCTGCCGCCATCTCAAGGTGCTTTTTGAGGGCATGTTCATGAGATGACAGATTAGATATTCGGTGCTGTTTGTAATTAAAACACTGATTGATATTGCTCAACTTCTCCAATCTTCCCACTTGAATATATAAAAATGAAGGGCCCAAGAATCCCTCACAGGTGAAATGAGGCATATCTAATGATCAATTTTTTTTTTGTGATCGCTGAGAATGCACTCAGTAGCTAACTGATGAAACTCTTACACCACTGTTTTTGTGTTTTGTTTTTTCTTATTCCTCAACAGGCTATGTTCCAGTGGCAGGCCACCAAGATGCTTACAATTTCTGACTAAAAGAAATCAAGAAATACAGCTCTCCACTTTAAAGGCTTAAAAGTATCAGAAACGCAGCTCATGCATTTCTTTGTGTATTGCAGACAAGGAAGGGTTTGTTTGTTTGTTTGTTTGTTTGTTTGTTTGTTTGTATGTGTGTGTGTTTGTATGTGTTTGGGGGCATGATATGACGGCTTATGTCTTTCTTAAAAAGCCTGTATTTTGGTTCCCCGCAAAAAAGAGTGGACCACGGACCGAGTCAACAGCCGGCATTATTCCTCACTTTTCTTCACTCTGCTTCATGGCCACATACACATGGCCTGTGACGGCATGGAAGAGGGGAGGTCAGGCCTTTTCCTCACAGTAAATGCCTCACTTCTTCCATTAAGATAATAATTAAATTGGGGTTGGTTCTTTCTGGCACTACTTAGACTTTGTGGCCTGTTGGGTCAAAGTCTGTTGGATGTCCGTTATGAGAGTCTTCCCTTCCAGGAGAGGGGATCTCATCGGGAACCCCGTTCAGGTCAGACCTGGTCAGCTGTCTGTCTGATGCCAGTGATGAAGATCCTTCACCAGGCTTGGGCATCTGAGCCCCGTTCACGCACGTCCCCCCCTCCGACTTGCCAAAGTTAAAGAGTTTCCCGGGATTAAAGGCTTTGGTGGGTGACTGGGAACGTTCCTGGGAGACGCTACCTGATGATGATGATGCTGTCGCCGTAGTGTTAGCCACCGTGGCGGCAGCGGCGGCGGCCGCTGCTTCCTTCTTGTTTTCCGGCGATTTGAGGAACTTGAAGCTCAGGAACCCGGGGAGCTTGGCCTCGCTGCCGGTGGGCGACTGAGGCGACCGGGCGCCCGAGGAGAACTTACTCTGAAGCGGGATGATCTGTTTCAGCTTCATCACATTGTTATTGGCCAGCAGAGAGCTGGGTCTCTTGGGCTTGTCCGAGCCGCTGCCCTTTCCTCCCTCGCCACCCCCGGAGCGCGATTTGCTGCCGTGAGCCTTGTCGTGGTGGTGGTCCGCTGAGGATTCGCTTGATTTGGCGTCCTCTCGATCCCTCTCTCTGCGGGCCAGGTGGTGCTCTACCTGCCTCTGTCTCTCCTCCTCCTCTCTCTTTTTCCTCTGCAGCTGCTGGTAGTGCTGCTGTGCGTGCCGCTCGTGCTTCTGCAGAGAGGAGAGAGGGAGAATGTTAGCTGTACTGAAAAGCATCAGCTCTAAAGCCTGATTTAACTTTGGCGTACGACGATGTTGCTCGCCGAAAATAGCCAATCTACAAGCTTACAATGCGTCGCATCAATAACCATAACCCCGGCTCACCATTCACAATGCTGCAGTGTTAGCTTCCCAAAAATCCTGCATTATTACTGCAGGGGCCACTGCAGACTTATTTTTAACATAGCATTGACTAGACATGCGATCGCACCAAATTTGTGTCTCTCAAATGTCCACTTGCTGGACTATTCTTTGCACCTCCTGGTTGCAATTTCACCTCTCTTCATCTCTTTCAAGAAAGCCACAGGGCAGCAAGTACAGCAGTAAAAAAATGTAACCTCTGTGAGGATTACTTCTGCATACAGTACATTTCCATACACTGAATTGTGGTGATGCTGACACGATTCGGGCAATCTACATACAGTACACACAATTATAATTAAGGCTTGTTCCAACTGTTCAAATTACTCACTTTTATCTCCCAATTTGCAACTAACTGGTACTAAGACATGATGTAAAAGAGGATTGCAATGCAAGCAGAGCTTTAAGTTGTCCTGTGGTTTACCTTGAAGGCCTCCCTGCGCTGATAGTCCAGTTTAGCCATCTCCTCTCCAACCCAGGTAGGAATGTCAGGTATGGCAACATGAATGACGTACTTCAGGAGGATGGCAAAGTGCTACAGACAGACAGCCAAGCAGGCAGATCGATATCCAGACAGACAGACGAATGTAGAAACATGGACAGATGGAATGGATGGGGGTAAGAAAAGGTTTTAGAAAAGGTCACATTAAAGAGAAAAAGAATGCATGGTATTGTCCAGTATATGCAAAGAGAACCAAAACAGAGTATGCCTAAAAATACTCTTTCAGGGATTTTACTTGAGTTGATGCTGGCACATCCATATTCGGGTCACAACATTCTCTCTCTGCCAGGCCTGACTTCATTATCAGGCCAGGTCAGAGCTGTAGGCTGTTTTACCTCTGTCTGAATATAGACTCAAAGCTGTATGTCCTACACAACACTGTACTGACAGTAGTTAAGTAGTGTCTCAGTATATTCAAACCATAGTGTGTTTGACCTCTGGAGACTTTTCCTGTGTCTAACATGATAAGTAAAATACATCTCAAATATCAGAAACCCTTGGTTAACAGTTATATGCGCAGTATGTCTAAATTTACTGTAGCACTCCAACAAAACTGGCCCAATGTTATCTTACATCCTGGAGTAGCATGGATGCTCATAGATCTTAGTTGATATCGGGCACAGATACATAGGCCACATACACATACTGCTCATTAATATCTTTCAGCACCAACAGAAATATATATAAAATTATGCCCATGCTATCATCTCTTAACCTGCTACTTATCCATACATCAATTACGTAACAAATGTAACCTTATCATGCATTATTCTCATTCACATAAATCTCTGCAAAGCAAGGATGCTCAATATCACATCGTTGAGATGTTGAACTGAAGCCTAAATACAGGGTTCATTTTGTTAACAATAACAGACCAAGGGCCTTATTTAGTCAATCAGGCGCATGGTGATGCAAGGTCTAAAGTGCATTTGTGCGTGTCCAACTCCAATTTTGCTAGTTAGACGGCGCATTATCTGGGTGCAAAGTAAGGCGCAAGGCTCAAAGGGGTTGTGTCTGGTCTGAAGTAGTCATGTGTTGTGTTTAGTCAAATTACAATGACACTTGCGCTACACTTTGCACCAGGGGTGTAATATAGGGCCTGTAGAGATGGTTGAGATGCCTGGTTATCAGACAGAACATCTCAACTTGTGTGTGCTGTAGTACCTCAAGAATGACGATAGAGATGATGGCCATCTCAGGACTGAGCCAGGGGAAGAGACGTTGTAGTTGACCACACTGACCAATCAGGTAACAGTTGACTATAATTGCAATCAGGCCCATGGTTTCCATAGCAGTCTGCACAGAGACAAACATTCATGTATGTTATGCTACTCTATGAAAATGACAATTTTATAATTTCACAAAATTCTATATTTTGCAGAAAATAACTTAAAATATATATTAAAATATGTCATGTAATTATCAAACCACCACTTATCTTAAATCTCCTAATAAACTATAGGGAACAAAAGTGGATAATTATTAACCTGAATATCCACTATATGACATGAAGGAATACTGTTGTTTTAACAAAGCATACATTCCAATGCGACACTGAATTCACTGAATTTCCACCCTTTTCGGATGCTGTCAATGCACTGAATGGGACATTATCACGTTTAATCTATTGATTGGTCTAAGTAGGTGAGATACTGACCTACCCACGTTTAATCAGACTATTGATTGGTGAGATACTGACCTACCGACGGGGCTCAGTAGGTGTTTTGTATAAAGTATAGTTTTGGACCGCGTCGGAGGCGCGCGCGTCAACGTTCGGCAAGGCAACTCGCTCGCTTTAGCTCTTTCGGTGGTGCCTCTCGTGCCGACTCAGAGTTATGTACCGATATAGGCACGAGAATCGTAAATCATGTTTTGGGTTGAGCGTTTGCCCCCGGGTAGGTCAGTATCTCACCAATCAATAGTCTGATTAAAACGTGGGTAGGTCAGTATCTTATCTACTTAGACCAATCAATAGTCTGATTAAACGTGATAATGTCCCATTCAGTGCATTGACAGCATCCGAAGCCAGTGGAATTTCTATCCCAAGCAGGAAACATATTTGGAGCCCGTGCTCAGTAGGCCTGTCCCCGACTAAGGATTTGTTTAGTCGAATCTAATTGGCGACTAATTGCCAATAGTCGACTGGCAGTCGACTAATATAAAAAAAAAAGGGCCAAAATACATTTTATTTCAAAGGGCCAAGTCTACACAGTTTGTTTTGTGTCTCCAGCAGAGTTTCTAGTGTCTCTATCTCTCTCTGGAAGAGGTTGCACATGAACTCTGCAGCCGCACTGAGGCGCTCCAACACAAACAATACCAATACAAAGACGAGGAATAAGAAGAATAAAGTGGAAGTTACGTGTGGTTGCAGGTGTAGACTTGGCCAAAAAACAATTTAAAACATTTTTGGCCATTAAAAAAAAAAAAAAAAAAAAAAAAGTCTTAGTCGACTCTAGTCGACTAAGACTCTAGTCTTAGTCGACTAGAGTCGACTAAGAGTCGACTCTAGTCGACTAAGACTCTAGTCACGCAGTCGGCTCGGACCCCCCGCGACTAACCAGTCGACTAGTCGACTTAGTCGAGGTCAGGCCTAGGTGTATGTAATGTGCCTCTGACCTGCCACTGGCCGATGCTCTCTACCCTGATTCCAAAGGGTCGCTGTAGGCCAGTGCACAGCTTGAAGGCGTCACTGCGGATCTCAATGATGTTGTTGATGAGAGCGCACATTGCAGCCAGTGGGAAGGCTGAGGAGAAGAGCACCACATAGCCAAACTGGACAAACATCTCCTGGTAGTCCTGGAAGGTGTCCTGAAGGGGGAAACAAACTGTGTCATTCTCTAGTCACTAAAGTGACTTAGACAATTCTCTATGGACCAGACACACTATTGTAACTGGAAGATTGGAAAATACTTCAGACTTGGGGAAGTTGACTTGGTAACTCACTGATATGTGTCAACCCCCACAGTACATAAAGGAACTTAGCCAAGTACTGCATAACACCAATTCACCTCCTGCAGTAAATAACTTGAATGCCTATTAGAATTAAGTCTCTTACATTCCGGACAGTCGTATCTTAACCCATTTTGGGCGGGAACCCCTATTTCTAACTATACCTTTCAGGACGGGAACCCCTTTTGGGGTTCCCGTCCTGTTGCTGTGTACAGTAAATAGCAACATACATTTTGGGTAATTTTTGAATACATATTTGAAGTTTAAACCTTTAGGTCAGGATTTAGAAGGCGTTTTTAGATTCGGCCTCAGGTCTAAATGGGTTAAAGGGGAATTTTGGACCATGGTTTTCTTACCCTTTCTATGATGTTATGATATCCTAGGATGAATGGTGCAGTAAGAAAAATGAATAACACTGAATAACACAGCAAAAAACGCGCGCCAATAGGCCTTGCGCTAGATCGCATATTTTGATAGCTTTTTTTTTGGTGAGATCTGACATTCACAGTGACAGAACACTATGCAATGTGATTGTCTTGAATGTTCCCCACCGGACGTCTCGGCCTATTGGCGTTTTTAGCTGTGGCGGACCCAGATGGAGTTACGCCATTTTTCTACTGTACCATTCATATCATAACATCATAGAAAAGGTAAGAAAACCGTGGTCCCCTTTAAAGGACGACTTCACCCATTTTCAACCTATCTTCATATAATTGGTCCTCACTAATACTCATGATAAAATGGTACAATTTCTTTCTACTTGGTCTGTGTCTCATAGGAGGGCTGTGGACAGTCCAGAAACCCGTCTACCAGTGACATCATCGTTAGGCATGATTTTTTTTTCCAACAAGATTTCAAATTTTTTATTTAGATTTTTATCAACACGAGAACAATGGCTTCTTTTATTGCATTGCAACTTTCCAGGAATAGAAAGCCTGCAGTTTCTATTAGCTTGGATTCCCCATTGATGATGTCACTGGTAGACGGGACTCTGAACTGTCCACAGCTCTCCTCTGAGACACAGACCGAGTATTTTTTTTTAACCATTTTATCATGAGTATTAGTGAGGACCAATTATATGAAGATAGGTTGAAAATCGGTGAAGTCGTCCTTTAAGTGGGTGAGTAAATGAGTGTGACCAAGCTGTCATGAAACACTGCTAACCTACACGAACAATTTCGGAACTGGACTTAAACCCCTGAGTTCCATTTAGACTGATGAGGACTAAAAATGTCTCATTCTTCTAAACTATACACTCACTCAGTCTCTCCATCGTAATTGGAAGGTTTTTTGACAACTGTGACAGGATCATGTTAGGTCAGAGTCTCAATTCACATACTGTAGCGCAGTAACAGAGTAGCATGTTTGTTGGCGCATTGGTCCTCCCTACCTCGTACGATTGCATGCAACTCTCTATCTCGGCCTGAGTGAGGGTGACGCTCTCTCTCTCTTCGGGCGGGTCAATCCATGACCCCCTCTTGGGTTTAGGCTCCACCCTTTCCAAGCTCCTGCCCCTCCGTCTGTGTCGCAGCGTCGTGGTGCTCTCTGACCCAGAGGGTAGAGGGGCGGCGGTGGCCGCGGCGGCAGCGGTGGCGGCCGCCGCGGCAATGAAACCCTCGGACGCTGCCAATGCGACTCCAGTACCAGGCTCCTTCATGTCCTCGTCATCGTCGTCACACATCTCAAACACGGAGGCTGGGTCCATCCCTTTCTCCACCATGGTGGGGCTGCCCTCGTCGAGGAAGCTGTCCTCTATTGGTGGGCCGCTGCAGGCTGCTTGCCTCCTGTCCACCTAAAGAAGAGGACGAAGAAAAACTTTCAGTTGTATAGCACTGTCCTTTAAAAAGTGTTTAAATCAACATCTTGTAAAATGTACCATATTCACATGGTGGCCATTTTGCTCTTATGTCATGGTGAGTGTGACGTACTGTAAGTGTGATATTCATGTAACCCAGTTCCCGATTCAAATAACAACAATTCAAAAAAGAAAATAGTGTGTGGCTTGAGGCATGCTGAGAAGTCCTTCTCTGTCCATTGGGTCTTTACAATATTATGCAGAAGTGAACCAATGCGGCACATGAGCTGATATATCAATTAGGATATTTTTCGATATCCGATATATATGCCGATATCCGAGCAAAACTTTAAATAAAAAAAAAAATGCATTACCTTTCAATTAAAGACATTTATTACTGAATATTTTAAAGTACAATAACAGTAGAAAAAAAACAAATACACTATGATCTATCACCAAAAGAAAATACCTACAAATCAGAGGCGTCAATTGGGTATGGCAGGGTATTGCAGCTTTTTTTTTTTTTTTTTTACTTTTTTTTATCGGAACGTGGATTGGTTATGTCATGTCCGATATCCAATACGTGAAATAAGTCATATCGGTAGCCGATACCGATACGGTATCGGTATCGGTGCAACTCTATCTGACGCCCATGAACAGACTACATGAAACAACATTAGGTACCTTCTCTATGAAGCTGACCTTTCTCAACTTCAAACCACAGTCAATCACACTCTCCTCCTCCGTCTCTCCTTCACTGAACCTCCCACTGTCGGCCTCGTCCCTCTCTCCTCCCTCCTCATCGTCAGGGACCCCACAGCCACCATTTAAGCACTTCTTTTCCCTGAGACGGAGAGACAACTTGTTTGGTCTGGTTCATTGTTAAGACAACCATAGCTGCTGAATTATAGTACATATGTCATTATGTGTTTTTTAGAATTAATTTGTCATTAATAAATTCATGCTTTCGTGTCCTAGTTAGGTCAACGAGTGTAATGGCATTATCACCCCAGACATACGTAGTAATAGCACTTTTATTACCAGATGTATAAATTACACATTAGTTTTCATTGATCTGCATAATTTTCACCTCCTGTCCGGCTGTCCCACACCAGGTCTGGTGCCCCTCAGGCCAGGCCCTGGCATGGTCTGGTCGGGGGTAGACGGCTGGGCTTTTCCTGCCGCCAGCCGGACATATTTGAGCAACGCCGACAGGAGCAGGTCCCACACGGCCCGTAGGGTGAGCTCACCCAGCTTGTGGCGCTCATACAGGTAAGGCTGAAGCACCTCCTTCACGTTCTGGAGAAACTGGCGCATGATGAGCAGAGTGGCCAGCATCTGAGACATGGCGAAGAGAAAAAACGGTCATAAGATAATGTGATTGTTTGTGAAGACAGAAGAGTGTACTGTATGACAAAATGAGGACATCCAAAATAAAGTATTGTCTAAAGAGCAACAATTTAAGCTCAAGGTCATGGAAACAGGTGGATGGATGGTCAGCGTGACAGAGGGAGGACAGATGACAAACTCTCAGGGCAACTCACAAGTGCAAATGCAGGACGTGCCAAACCAGAACACACTGCATGTAAACTCAAGTCCAGGAAAACTACAGGCAACTGACATCAACATCTGACATAGGTGACATAGGTCTGACATAGTTGACATAGGTCTGACATAGGTGACATAGGTCTGACATAGGTGAACACTTGCAGTACAAATACAAGACCCAGACAAACAACTGCTCAAAATAACTACATTGGTTCGAGACAACATCCCAAAAGCCCTGGGCTGAGAGCCCCTTGAACGCATGTGTAGTACTTACATAAGTGATAATGCATTTTACAAGATTGCAGACAAAGTAATAGAGCTCTGCACAGTGCAGGCAAATAATGCTGACACACTGTACTGTGGTTACAGCACAGCACACACACAAAACCCTCATTTAGATAAACCTTACTGAATATAATCACCTGACAAGGTCATGAGTAGAACATATGAGTTGATGCTATTCTGCTTTTGCCACCTACTTGAACCAATTGGTCCAGTCACCACACAGCACAGAGTTCAGACAAACACCGACCAAGTCAGCAGCCGGACAGAACCCCATCGGATTACAGACACGTAAGAGCATTAAAGTGTCAGTGCTACAAAGGTACATTGGTAGTGTTTCAGATTCGGGGATAGCGACAGGCAGAGTCACACACTCTGTTAGAGAGAGAGGTGGCAGGTATTAAAAGGGTGTTACAGAAGCTGTGAGAACACAAGATTGAGGTCGTGAATGTTATTGCAAAAACTATTCACACAAGCCACAATAAAACAAAAACACAGAAAGAATTATAGTCAAATTCATGACTACAACACTTGTCAAATACTTTTGGATGACGTGCATGGAGATAAAGTGAATAACAGAAGATCAGATTAACAGAAAAGCACTGGCAAGTGAAGTGGGGTCAAAACACAAATAAAGCCATACAAGCTAAACTGCAAAGTCGACAAACAGTGTAACATCCAGGGCCTTATCTTCCGCCCGGCACAGGATTTCGCCAAATTGCTATTTTTCAAATCATGCAGATGCAATTTTCATGCCCAGCGTCCATGTTGTATAAATACCAAATGTAGATCTTGTGCCCAAGATCATTTGGCTCAATCAGGGCATAATGCTATCTTACACAAAGAGATAAGAGCAGTGTTAAGTTAGTCTTAACAATCAACATAGATATTTACCAGAGAGTGCATAGACTCTAGCCTTCAGGCAAAACACTAAGTTCATGTGACATAAAAGTTTTAAATTCTGCATTGTATCAAACAGGCCATATATGCACACAAACGGGCAAATGCAGCCAATTGAATTCATACACGTTTGTGACATCGAGCCACGTAAGGCCTTCATGAGCCATGCATGAGTGCCGGGTTGCAAAGGGTGGTCTGGAATAGACCTCTGACTTCCCACCCTTACAGACAGAGCAACAGGGGTCATACTTTGGACCTGAGAAACCAGGGTGTGATCAGTAGCAGCTGGATCTGGAGGAAGAGGTAAGGCAGCAAGTTGTCCCTGAGCTGCCTGAGCAGACTCTGACCCAGAAACAAGACCACCAGCATCTTCCATGGATGGATGGAGAAATGGATGGATGGATGAATGGATGGGTGGATGGGTGGGTGCATGAATTCATGGATAATACATGTACAGTATGGATGCGCGTAGAACAGAGATGGATAGTGGACAGAGTGGAGGAAAAAAAATACATGAGGATGGGGTTTACAGAAGCTGGGATGACAAAATATTGTGGAGGTGAAGAGGGATTTGTGTGACTGTCGGACCTCGCTGTTTCTTACCTCTTTCAGTCGCTCCATGTCTTTGAGGTAGAATCCAATGTAGAAAAGGCTGAGATAAGAATTTACAAACTGAAACTGTGAGAGAAAATAAGTATTAGCTGTGATGGACAAAAGGCAGTTGGTGTGAAACTTGAGTTTGGTTTAGT
>NC_137607.1:27018650-27148650 GCF_963280865.1 Gymnoscopelus braueri
TGTGTGTGTGTGTGTGTGTGTGTGTGTGTGTGTGTGTGTGTGTGTGTGTGTGTGTGTGTGTGTGTGTGTGTGTGTGTGTGTGTGTGTGTGTGTGTAAGCGCCGGTGTGCGTGTGTGTGACCCCCACATTTTGCTGGTCCTCACTTTTCAAGGTTATTTTAGGTTCAGGGTTATAGTTGAGGTTATAGTTACAGTAGAACTGGGCTCAGGTTAAGGTTAGGGCAAGGGTCAACCACTTAAACCCCATATGGGTAACCGGAGTCCCTCAGGGCTCAATACTAGTGTCTTTTCTGTTTTCTGTTATTGTGGGGAAAGCTTTCGCTGAAAATAGCCGATCGACAAGCTCACAATGCGACGCAACCTGTTGCGTTATGAGCTTGTCGTTCTGCTATTTTCAGCGAAAGCTTTCCCCACAATACCGATGCTGGGGTTTAAGTGGTACACAGTACACAGCAAAATCCTCAGTGTTAATCTAATTCAGAGAGAGTAAAGTGTCCATTATTTTTTATTTGTATCATAATACAACCTGTGTGAGCGCACATACTGTATGTGTGTCCGAATACAGTACAGTACCTGTGCGTTGTTCTGTACTGTATATGTAAATGTGACATGCATGCTGCCACACACACATGCACGCACGCATAGTCACCTGTGATGTGAAGAAGCACAGCTCGCTCTCAATGTTCTCGTAGATGTAGTCTTCCTCACAGGAGAAGCTACGCGCGCCTCCTCCGAAATCTGACTTGACGGCCTTCCTCAGACCCATCTCCTCAGCACCTCGTAGTAGACTGCAGGGCCACGTGAAGACACATTAATACAGTATGCACACACACACACACACACACACACACACACACACACACACACACACACACACACACACACACACACACACACACACACACACACACACACACACACACACACACACACACACACACACATGCAATATTTGCCACCTTTGACATTGACCAAATACATATGCGCACGCACGCACGCACGCACGCACGCACGCACGCACGCACGCACGCACGCACGCACGCACGCACGCACGCACGCACGCACGCACGCACGCACGCACGCACGCACGCACACACACACACACACACACACACACACACACACACACACACACACACACACACACACCCCCCCACACACACACACACACACACACACACACGTCTCTCTATGCTCCTTTTCTTGCCTCTCTCATACTACCTCTTCATCTCTCCTCCCATCCTCCTCTCTTCTTACCCTTCATTCCCTCATTTGCACTTCTCTCCCATCTAACGGTCACCACCCGTCCTCTTTTCCTTTGACTTAAGTCTCCTTCTCTTTCCTTCTCCCTCTCCTCTCCTCTCCTCTCCTCTCCTCTCCTCTCCTCTCCTCTCCTCTCCTCTCCTCTCCTCTCCTCTCTGCACCTTCCTTGTTCATCATTATAATTTCTCCTCTCCTCCCAGAGGCTGTGTGCTGAAATCACAGTAATAATGCAGGGCCACACCCTCTGGTCCCTGCAGACTGACAGCTCACGTCTCTCGTGCACACAAACACACACACACACACACACACACACACACACGCATGCACAGGGTCATAAATACACACACTGACGTCAGCATAATTGTGCACAATCACATCACACGCGCACGCGCGCGCACACACACACACACACACACACACAGAGAGAATACACAGGCCTGTCTCTGTAGCGTCCATCCATCATACAGTCTCAGCCACCAGTGCAGTGAGCTCCACTGAACACAGTGATGAATTGCAGTGGGAATGTGTGCTGTAAGCTTCTATGCCATAGCTGGATACTGCTTAGCCTGCATCCCCATAACACTGACACGTATAAGAAAAGTCCTTGTACGGATAAAAGCAAGGCTGTATCCATTCAAACTGAGTGTTTAGTGGCTTTCACAGGTGTGCCAGGAATCTTAATAAGCCACCCCACCCCCCTACCTCCACCCAAGAACATCCACTCTGGCTCCCAAGCCCTCATTTAATCACACATTTTATTGCTTTTTATTTCCTCCCCTTCTGCACAGTAATTTTATCCTCTTAATTTTCTGTTTTATTTATTTTTTTTAGTTTTCTTCTTCTTTTTATTATATTCAATGTCTTTATAATGTTTCTTTTGCACTCTCTTAAAGGTCTGTCTAAATGTTGTAATGCTTAACGTTTTACATAAAGCACTTTGAATTGCCTCGTAGTAATGTGCCCCCACCCCCCTCCCACTCTCTATCTTTATTTTAGAAACAGTCAAAGTGGTCAAGAGTTGAGGAAGAAAATCTTATGTGAGCGTGTGATACTGCTGGGGAGAGGACGTATAGAGCCACACTGTGGGTTTATGCTAATTTAGTAAATCTCCATTAGTCCTAATGCAAAATTCAGCACAGCACAGAAGAAGAAAAGGCAATGTCAGAGAGTATGACATGGGCTAAATGTGCTTCCAACTAATAACGTTTTCATAGCCAGCAATGGAAGCAATGTGCCTGCTAATTTAAGTCCCCCCATAACTTGTATACTGTATTGTTGTTCCCATCCCTGTTGGAAATGTGTGTAAAAAGAATTTGCCACGTATCCAGCATTTTACCCTGGGTGAGGGGAGTGATAAACGAAGCTGTATCAGTCCTAGGGCGAATAACTGTGACCAAACTAAAGCTAAAAAAAAGAGCCACGTGCACTGAACTGTAAAGCAGAATTTAGTTGTGCGGCGGTGTTGTGCAACAAAAATATCTACAAGCTCACAACACGTCGCAGTGCGATGTGTTGTATATCAAGTAGTTCAACAGTGAATAATATGTACAGTCTATCAACAATATTTATATGAGTGAATATAAGTAAGTTCCAGGCTACTGCTACAGTTCTGTATTGTAATTATGATTCAGTTTGATAACATAGATAAAGATAATTATATTTCAATTAGCACACTAGTACTAAATTACCCTATAGTATACCCTTCTGTATATACCATCACTTTCAACTGACACAATAGCCTAGTAAACCACCTTGGGCCTTCAGTCCACCATTATTCTCACACATTCACTCAACGTATAACTTGCTCTACATTTTATGCTTGGCTTCAAAATGGGGTTGAAATTACTGTTCAAGGTGAATTAGAGATTATGACACAGCCTACTTTCTGGGTTATCTTTTCTATCGCACATAAAATATAGGTCAGCCTTTCTACCTGGAGAGAGGTGTGTGTGTGTGTGTGTGTGTGTGTGTGTGTGTGTGTGTGTGTGTGTGTGTGTGTGTGTGTGTGTGTGTGTGTGTGTGTGTGTGTGTGTGTGTGTGTGTGTGTGTGTGTGTGTGTGTTACTAGGACAAACTTCACACAGCCATCTGCCTTAAGCATTTCATTTAAAACATTCCCAGTCTTCTCTCCCTCCCTACCAGATCTACTTTTCTATTCCCATTCCATTCACCATGTTCACCACATAGGTTTTATTCGTTTCTTTTGAGAGTCTTTGAAAAATTAACTGTCAGCAAAGTAGTGGACAACAGCAAACAACAGATGAAATATATTGTGGGACGATGAGTCCCTCCATACCACTCACTCCCTATCTCCTCCACTCTCACCCCATTTGCATTCTTGTGCATTCATACTCTACTGTCTACATTAGCATCACATTGACCCTGAGTTCATCCTCAAATCTCCAGGGAAATTACAAAGAGGGGGAAACGGGGTTTCCATTTTGGAACATTATAATCCAAGTGAATAGAGCACATAACTCTGCCTGGCTCTAACCTTCTGTTAGACCCTCAAACAATCCACATTATAACAGCCACAGGCAATTAATTGGTGTTAACCACTTAAGCCCTATTTTATATTTTGGCTATTCGAAAATAGCCCATCTACAAGCTCACAATGCCTTGTATTGCGGTGAGTTGTGAGCTTGTAGATATGATGCTAAATCTTTAAAAATACTTTTTTTTTTAGTATTGTGAATGTGCTTAACTAATAGATCAGGCAGCAGATAAATACAGTAACACGATAACTTGTCTGTACTATGCTATACTAACAGAGAGCATAAAACTGCAGGATCGTCTTCAGTTTTGGATAAGCAAATATTACGTTCCGAGTAAGACTATTATTGATTAGCTAACCACATTGTCGGAATTGCTGCAATACTCTACAAGGTTGGTCATCTATTCTCCTTCACAAGAGTAATAGAGTAGTAGGATGGAGGTTCTGGCTTCATGAATTGTCTATTTCAAGATGTTTTTGACTTCATGATGCAAGAATAACTGCGGCGGTGTCACAAGTGACAAGGTGTTTTACTCCAGGTAAAGTTCAAAAGACAAACTCCTGTTACCAAGAGAGGTGTCATAGTAATCAGACACCTGGTAGTATAGTTAGTAACTATATCCTTTAGCCCAGCCAGAACCCATTACGATGAAAACAAATGGGCGGAGTGATTATTCAAGCAGCAGCAATCACACTACCTGTAAGGCTATAGTCATGCCAGCCCAGCAAAGCATAAAACTGACAGGGTTGTTTTCATTCACAATCATAACCCCAGCCATGGTATACTTTATATCGTCGCTTTCGGACAGAAGTTTTCTTCAAATACTAGAATGAGAGCAAAGGTAGCGAAAATTGCCAATCTACGGTATAAGCTTACAATGCGTCAAGGTGAAGATTTCTGCTATAAGCAAGTAATGACATGCACAAAATATGGATGCCTGGGTTTATAAATATTCAATAAAATAAAAAGGAGCTTGTGAAATAATAACTACATTGGATCCATTGGTACACAGGTTATTTTTATTCCATTTCCTGAAAAGTTACTGTTTTGGACATTCAGTACGCCTGACAGCAATATAACCCTGTACTCTGAAGTTAGGCACTACCTAACAATAATGTTGGTGGAGCACACCTACATTGGGTGACTAGCTCTACCCACCCATAGCCTATAACATTTGCAGTTATCCACTACTATTTAAGCATATGAGTCTGCTGTGTGTAATGTATGTTGCACGACTGTATACAGTATGTGAGTCATGTAGATACCGGTAAGTCTATTATGCTATGTTGGTAGTCCTGTGTTCATTGTTTAATACCGGGTTGTCACGACAACACGAAGCAAAGTCCTTGTATGAACCTCACGCTTGGCAATATGGTGCTCCTGATCCGCTAACATGCAGGGTAACATGAATGTAGCACACGCTCCAGAGTTGAGAGTTGCTAACAATAGCCAGCCTGTGTATGATGCATTACACCCCCCCCAACCCTCCCATCCCCGGGCGGATTCCTTACTTCTCATATGTCGCCGTGACGAAGAATGCGTAGACACGCGTGTGCTTGTGATGTCGGATTTGGATGATGAGCTCTGGGATGCCCAGCCGTATGTGGTTCAGTAGCCATAGCAACGTGTGATCGTCTATGGTTTCTGAAACGGGAAACAAACAAAAAAAGAAATATATTTACACTGATCATGCGTCGGCGCTGCAGTGTACCTGCAGTCTTTTACTACTGTAGATAGATACCACAGGGCAGTTCCACGGGAACTGGAGGTTAAGTGCCGCAATAAAACCTACTTTTATTATGTAATTGTTGAGGATAGGGAATAGAGTTTGTCATTTATTTTCTCCACTTAGATTTTTCCCCAACTTGTGCTGGCATTTACTGCAGTAGCCTGCAGTGTGTTAATACCAGGAGTCCACCAGGGGTCCATACTTGGCCCCCTACATTTTACCCCTCTGCACTAAATACAATTACAGAAAATAGACGATTTACAAGCTCACGAAGTGCCGCAAAGTGCTGCAAACGTTCACCTACTTTCACCAAATGCTCGCTTATTATGACATGCCCAGAATAGGGATGCTAGGGTACTTATAGTTAAAGGAGTAGTTCACCCGAAAAATATATGATTTTCTATCAATTACACACCCCATGAAGTCTTGAATTCATGGAGATTTTCTAAACCAATAATTTGATGACCGGCGGAGTCTCAAAGAGTCTTCTACTGACCGATGACCCGGTCATCAAATTATTGGCTCAGGGATGTGAGGGGTGTGTAATTGATAGAAAATAAGTAATTTGAAGTACTCCTTTAATAATGTGGCATGCTGCTGAGTGCTGACTCCATCATCATAACCAGAGGTCCCATTCAGCACCTGCAACTGCTCCTGCTGTGGTATGTAGGATTAGTACTTTCTGGTTTACGGAAACTCTGTTCGGGGTGCAACAGTTAATCAAACTCGTTTTTCCTTTTGTGTGTGTGTGCGTGTGTTACCTGCAAAGGTCATGAGGATATCACAGTTTTCTGTGGGCACCGATTTCATCCAAGACTTATGGGACATGAGGTGTCTTCCAGCCTGTAGCAGCCGCTTCCCAAACAATTTATCTGAGACACAGAGACAGACAGACAGACAGACACAAAGAGAAAACAGCCGATCACTATCCAGTGAAGTAGAATACTTATAACACACACATACTGTTGTACACACATACAGACGTGGGCAGTGGGCACTCACACCCACAGACAGATTTAAATGTCACACACCCCCCACCATGCAACATGAGATTGACAAAACTGGACTTAACTCCGTCCTGCCAAGACCAGTGGTCACATACTGTCAACATTGTGTGCAAGTCAAGATCACATGCACGCACATGTGTGCGTGGCACACCACACTTTTATTTTGATGCTGCATTGTGAGTTTAATTACAGTGACGCTGGCACACATAATGGCAAATAAAAGAAGAAAAAATATGAATGGTTCATCAATACTAGTGATATAAATGGACCATTCTTTACTTTTTTACCTGGCCATGAACTGAAATAATGTAATGAAATACCTCTGGTCCTATTCCTAATGCCACCACATCAAACGCCCAGCCAGAAATAGCCTCCTGTGTAAGCCTTCAGCTATGTCACATTACAACCTGGTCACCCTGGTTCTATCATCTACTGACCCCACATTAAAGTTAGTGGGGTCAATAGTTTAAAGTTTCCTTAATGGTTCTTAGGGCCTGGGTAACCCCAGACCCCAAACAGTACCGTGCTGTAAGAGAACATTAATCACTTAACCACTTAACAATTTAACCCCCCCCCCTCCCCATTCTATTTTTTTTTAAATAGCCGGATTACAATATAAAATATATATATATATTTGCCTATAATGACATGCCCAAAATTAGGACGCCAGGGTTAAAGTGGTTAAACGGGTCCTGAATACTGTAGTACTGAAAGGACAGAACACTGTCCCAGAACAAGCCCTGGGTCTTCAGAGAGTACAGAAAGTAGACCACTTTCCAGAGAGCACGCACACATGCACGTTCACTATCACAGCCATCATAATGGCAAAGGAATATATATATATATATAGTTGCAGTCGGGCAGAAAACTTGTATGTCCAATGTCCATATTTCACAAGTAATGAAAATAGCAGAAAATAGATCTACAAGCTCACAACGTGTCACGACGCGTTGTGAGTTTTTAGATCGTCTATTTTCACTATATATATTATACAAAATATATATAACAAAAAAGCAACGTTTTGGACATACAAGGTTTCCACCCGACAGCGACGATATATAATATATATATTATATATATTATATAAATTGCCAATTGCCATGGGTACTGCTGTCCCTGTTACTGCAAACCTCCTCTGTTGGCCTGGGGAGGGTTTGTAGACAACCACATGCCACCCACATGGAGCTGCCAGCTGCTTCTTTTCACCTGACAGTGAGGAGCTTCAACAGCAACATGAGTGAGGTTCATGTTATCTTCCACAATTCCCCTCCCCATTGAACAGGTGTCCCGGCCAACCAGTCCAATAAGAATCAAGAGGGTTTTTTTCAAGCAGCGAAGTGTAGGTAGGACATGTTCCGCAAAGATAATAATAATAATAATAACAACACTGTATGTACTGAAATATACATCCAAATATATCAAATAAGAATACGATTTTAAAAAGAACGGCAGGTATGATAAAACATCTATTACGGTCCCCACTATAGTCTTTTAGGAAATCATATCTCCATGGTTTGATTCTGAATTTGAAGCTCCAATAAATACCTGTCAAATAAAACTATTATTGTTCCGTTGCACAGTATGAGTTTCACACTAACAGCACAGTGGGTCTTTTACAGAGAACTGATATTGTCATACGGTACATAACGCAGACATACAAGAGGACAAAATAAGGTTGAATATGAACACTGTTAGACTTCCTCTCCTTTTAAAATCAATGCTGACATCGACTCTTTCAGGAAATTCACTTGACTTTTCTTTCTATGAGATTAGATATTTTCTGCCATGACAAAATAAGTCATGTAGGTGCTACAAACATTCCCCTTAAAATGCTTTGACTAGGAGCAAGCATTTATTTTTTACATGATCCGTCACGTATCCTCGGTGCAGTACTTACAAAGAGCTTGCGCCAACCCCATCTGGCTCCATGCTGCTCGCCCTTTCTGAAGGACGTTTTCAAACATCACAACAGACCGAATAGTAAAAGGAAATATGGATGTTTGACTCTTTAATCTTGACATGTACTCCCAGATACTGAAGTGTGTTCGGTTGTCTCGCTGCGTCTGGGATGAGAAACAGCAGGCAGTGGCAAAGTCTCTTAGCCTGATCATGACAGGCATTATAATGAGTCCTGTATTCATTGCTAAGGACATGAACAACATACAAACACTGTCTGTCTGTCTGACTGTCTCTCTCTCTCACACACACAGGCTCCCTAGCATGGAATCCTGGGACAGCCACAATTATAATTTACTTCAACAATTCTTCAATTAAAGACACCATTTGTAAGTAATCTTTTATACAGCTTCAGCAGCAGACAACAACTATCTACTGGTCACGGGCACAGCTCACACTTCTCTACAGCGCTGCTCTAAAACATCACTCATGAGCAGAGTCTTTATTTCAAATAAACATTATGCACAATGCAAGGCTGGTGCAGAAGAACGCAGTTTTTTTGTTTGTTTGTTTGTTTGTTTGGGGAGGGGGGGTTGTTCTGGTGAACTGTCTGAGCACCACTTGACTTCAAAGGGAAAGATACTTCCACTAAATTAGCCTCCTCTGACCTTATAGACAGCTGACACCAGCAACTCCACAACTTGGCCAAGTGAGGCTTTGCAGGAGCGGCATCACTTCCTACCCTTTAACATTAGTGGGCGATATATTCAAATTAAAGAAGTAGTAGTGTTAGTTGTTCTTGTTGAGATACCACACGCCTGAATCACCATCATCATCACGCTCTCAAGCTGTCCCGTTTGGAACATTTCCCATCCTCCTGAGTATTGCTTCATTTATACTGGTTGTATGAACAGTGTGGTACAGTAGCTGTCACTTAAACATAGAAGATCTACAAGCTCGCAATGTATTGCACCAGCAAACAATGAAGCAGATCAGGCAAAATCATGTAAGGGCAAAATGGCCACCATGTGAATATGGTAGAGACGCAGAGAAAGGCCCATTTGTTGTTGATACAAATTCATTTTCAGTAAAATCTGAAACGTGCAGCAGATCTCTAAATAAATCTCCACTTAAAGTACTAAATAGAATAGTCACTGAATTTGAGTGATAATAAAAGTGAGAGTGTGTGTGTGTGTGTGTGTGTGCGCGTGTGTGTGCGTGTGCGTGTGCGTGTGTGTGTGTGTGTGTGTGTGCACGCGTGGTATTCCATTTAGATTTGAGTAATATTAATAATAATTATAATTTGGTCTCCTCCCCACCCCTCTGGAGTATTTGTCACTGTATATTTGCACATACGTTGAGCCGGAGAAACTTGCAGTGATGCGGGTGGACAGGTGGTATGGTGTCTCTTACAGACTATCTTTCAGGTAGGACGCAGGACGCAGGACGTGAGAATGCGGGGATGACGGTCTGATGTGCTAGTGAGCAACACGGGTGCTCCCCAAGGCACTGCTGTCACCCTTCCTGTTCACCGTCTACGCCTCTGACTTCCGTTACAACTCTTAAGACCTGTCACCTCCAGAAGTTCTCGGGTGACACTGTTGTCGTCAGCTGCATCACGGACGACGCGGTGAGGGACCTCAGTGGAGGTGGAGCGTAGTGAACTGCCTCCGGCTCAGTGCTAGCAAGACCAGGGAGATGGTTGTGGGTTATCGCAGGAGCAAGAGGGTCCCTCCGGTCCTTAGTTTCATTCACAGGGAGGTGGTGGAGTTTGTGGACGGCTACACATTCCTGTGAGTGCACTTGAACAAACAACTGGACTGGACTGACAACTCTGATATCCTCTGCAGCAAGGATTGTTCTTTCTGAGGAGGCTGAGGTCCTTGGGTGTGTGTAACACGATGCTGCAGATGTTTTATCAGTCTGTAATGGCTAGCTCTCTTTTCTTTGCGATTGCATGCTGGGGGGCAGTGGTGTTTTGGTCGCTTCACGGCCAGTAATCTTTCACGCGCACGCGCAGGTACGGCACGGTACGGTGCACACGTGTGAACGCTAGAACGAGTCCCCCTAGATTCATGAGCCAAGTACCCAAATGGCTACTTTGAATTGCATAACAGGTTTACCGGTGAGCGTCCTCATACACGGTATAAAGGCATCACAGCATCATACTGCTACAATGCAAATGTGATTAAGACTAGAATTACATTTAAAACTTCGTTTTGGTTTTCCCACCATTACATCTGTAGTGTGTTGACATCCGTTCTTTCTATTATAGCCTACACCTTTTTCAGCTCCTATAATTCAAGGCTCACAAGGCTCACAACGCCTCGCAGCGCAAAAAACATTAATTTATACAACATTGACGACAGTGCTGTAAAACAAGTCTATGAAGCTATCTATGAAATCTATGAAAAGGTTGAATCTGCAACACAATTGTATACACAATGTAGTGGGGGTCCCTGCTTCATCTCTCTCTCAGCTAAGGGGTTCTTGGCCTGAAAATGTTTTAAATGAAACCCGCTGCACTAACAGAATCAAAGATGCATAGGTCTTTTGGTAGTCAACTACCAAAACTGTCTCAACTGGCAGTGTGAGTGGTTATGCATTGATGGGAAATATATTTCACGATATGCAGCAGTAGTTCTCAAAGTGGGGTTTCCTTGGACCCCCAGGGGTCCTTGAGGAGGGGGTTCCCCCTGTAATATTAGTTACTATAGAATCATTAATAATAGCAGATCTACAAGCTCACAACGCATCACAATGTGACGCATTGTGAGCTAGAAAAATCTAGAAAACAATTGAAAGATTTTAGATATTTTTAAAACATGTGAACAACTTTGTTGTACAACTTCCTTGTATGGGGGTCAAATACATATTAATTTGGGGGTCCTTGAAAAGGTTTGAGAACCATTGATATACAGGAGCTATACAGAATGAGGATTGCTGATAGGGTTTGCAGGGTTTTTTGTATGCAGAGCAGGATTAAGAAGACGGTTTGATCAGGCTTAAAGGTTAATTAATAAAGCTTTAAAACACTTCTTTCACGTCTACTCAGGCTTTTGTATGTAACCCAGACAGTTATTAAGTTGCTTGATTCAATATTTAGATATTTGACATTCTTTTGATCAAACACGCCCCCCTCCTATTCAACTTCAAACTCCATGTTAGACTCATTGAACACACATCCCTGCTTCTGGCGACTGATATTGTCCTCCTAATGAATGGGGAGACCTTCGTTTTTTGATCAGCATTAGTCATTCAAATTCCGTTTTCATTCATTAAAGAATAGCTTAGACTGCCGAAGCTCTTCTTTCTTGCTTTTCAAGCTGAGAAGTCTGAATTCCAGTTTCCTTAATACATCACTTTCGAAATGATCCATAGTGGATCTCATTTTGTTTTTGATCAAGGAGAGTTTAGACGAATGCTCCCCAGATGTGCCGGCAAAGTTAGGCAGATTCTAAAGGCAATGTCAACATTCGGAATAACTTGTATGATGTCTTTTCCTTGTGAGATGTAAATGTGAGCCTTGCTAAATGTTTTCACTAAATGTTTATGCATTGTTTGAAATGGACCGTTTCATGTCATCTTGAAAGTCTTTTGAGTAGGCCTACTTAATTTGTAGGTTGATTATCAACAATTACAGTGAACACATTCACTGAAAACCTTTATTCTTTTATGTACATATTTTGTTGACCATCAGGCCCTGGCAGTTCATCAGCCTTCCTTGTGTGCCGCCATTCTCGCTGTTTGTCATATCCAAAATCCCTTTTTCGTGTTTTGTTGATATTCTCGATTATTTAAGATTAAGTCTGTTTAAGATTAAGGCAGTTTTGATATATTTTCGGTTATTGCCCAGCCCTACTATATCATTTATAAGCTAACTCAGTCCCAGTAAAACCCATAAGAATGACATAGGGAACAGCCACATACTGTAATGTAGGCCAGCAACTGGTAAAAACACTGTAAACTAACACTAGTTTGTTATTCCATAAGATCAGAGCTTTACGTCAGTCTATCTATATTCAGAGCGTGTGGTGTGAGAGCTTTACATTGCATGTCACAGTAAATCATGTCATGTGATGAGACTGAACAATCTGCTGAAACAGCAGGAATTTTCAGAGGACAAGTTATATACCTAGCAAAAAATCAAACAAACAAAAAAACGCAACAAAATGCAACTATAAATAGCCTAACTAATTAACAACACAATGTAACATGCCGTTGTTCTGGACCTGAATCATACATCATGGTTACAAAACAATATAACAATTATAATTCTTTCGCAGTTACCCCTCGAGGTATTTGTCTTTATGTCCTCTGTTTCTGCCAGGTAATGGTAGTTACCTAGCAGATGCGACCAGTGACTAGGATAGGGTGTGACTGTTGTAAGCTGCCAAGAATGGCTTCATGTCATTAAAAACTTGCACTTGCCTAATTTATACTTCATATAACGCTGTCGCACACCGACAATAATCAATCTACAAGCCACAGCGTGTCACATCCCTTGTAGATCTGCTGTATTTGGCACGCGGCAGCGTCATGCAATGAAGTATAAATTACGACCAACGAACGAGGCAGAAAGAGAGGGAGGCAGCCAGACAGTCGAGGGACAATCTGTTAGAGTCGGACAGTCATTCAGACAGGAGACAGCTTGACAGAGCACACCTTTCTATAGTCACACAAAAATGCAGACGAAAGAATTATCCCCGTTAGGATTAGATTCCATCTTTAAGTGGGCTAGTATAGAGGATCTAATCAGGTTCAAACATGATTTCCTCAATTAGAGCCATCTCTCTGTCTGTACTGTATGTTTGTCGCCTTCCTGCAAAGATGACCCCGGACGACCTGTTGTTCCCAAATCCCAGACATCATCTTTAGGTGCACATACTGTATACGGTACATAACCGAGACAAGCAGAGAGGGACACAATCAAAAACACAGACAGACACAGGCACAAACGAGCAAACGGACACAGACACATTTGCGTTAATCGCGTCGTTTAGGCCTATAATTTAGTCTATATCATATTTATTTACAATGATAGACGTGTACAAATGTGCATAGTTACTAATATGCACTACAACTGTATGATGGTGGTGAAATGTGCACCCTAAGCTATGACGGCATGCAGGAAGGACATGTGCTTGTGCGATGAATACCAAGCGAACTCCGAGTAGAATCTGCAGGATGCAAGTCCTCCCCATGTGCTCTGACACAAACATTTCCAGTCAGTTGCTCGTTTTCCTTCTCTTTCTCTGTCTCCACCTCCTCCCTCCTCCCTCCTCCCTCCTCCTCCTCCCTGCCTCCCAAACACTGTCTGACGGGTTTCATTGCTTGTCGCAATGGCCATCTCCTAGTCCCAAAGCACACTAGCATGAATCACACATACTGTATAGGTGTGTAAGCATTATGCATGTGTGTGCAGAGACACACACGCTCGTACGCACACACGCAGTCGCACACACACACACACACACACACACACGCACGCATGCACGCACATGCGCGCACACATAAACACAAACACACACACAAATACGCATATTCGTCTCTTTCTCTTCCTCAGGCAGCTGTGCACACAGATCTGTTTTAGCTGATATGAAATCCCCTCTCCCTGTCTTAGCAGGGAGCAGCTCTGTTACCCCCCCCCCCCATTTCAATCTCGCTCGCTCTCTACTCCCTCTCCCCATGTTCACAACCCCCCCTTCCCTTGCACTCTCTTTTATTACTGCACACACACACACACAGTCTCACACACACACAGTCTCACACACACACGCACGCACGCACACGTCATTGTGTCACTGTGATGTTCATGTGGGCATGGCCTGTGCCAGCCCTCAAACTGACCAAGGCGAGGGAGGCCGGGGGGTGTAAAAGGTCAGGCATTCTTAGCGTTGTGCGCTCTGAAACGTCCAAAATGCGCTTGCTCTGTCACAAATAGATCCAAGACTCATTTGTCACTCACGCTCATACAAAGTATGTGTGTGAAATGTTGGTGTAGCATGCTCCGCCACTGACCGCCAGACTGTGATAACATAATATAATAAAAACAAAATAACAAGATGTAAAAAATAAGGTGTAAGCTAATATGAGTAAATACTTAGCATCAATAAGTAAAAAGTGTAAAATAAACACACTCAATGAGCCACGGCCTGGACACAAATAATTGCTAGACACTGACAGTATAAGATCACTGACAGACAGACAGATCGATAGACAGCTGAACAGACAGACAGACGTGCACGCGCACACGCACACACACTGGAACGGCTGCTGTCACAATGTGTCACATGAGTGTGGATGAGATTTAAGTTCTGACATTAGACACTATTTGCAAATGTGAACTACAAAACAATACAATACAGAAACTGTAGTTAAAAGTACAAAATATATACTCATACCTGTAAATTTTTAAGGGGCTTTAAGAGAGGGCATTCGTGCTTCTGAGTAACTGTACAAGCAGCGCCAACTGAAGAATAGAGCACCGAAGTCTGACGTAATTTACACATCCTACCTGGTTCGCGGTTTTCCACCCCCGTTCTGAATCCCCATAGACGTCTTTAATATTGCGTCAAATAAGAACTGTGTTGCAAAAATAAACAAATGACCCCGGCGGTTTGACTCTTATGGATATGAAGCATCAACTAACGGTGAGAAAACGCAAATGTTACTTCCGCCGAATTAGTAAAATTTTCGCCAGAAACAGACTGTATCAAATATAAGTGACTGACTATCATAAACGATACAGAGCCACCTCCCTGACAATATCGCAGAGACAGTTTGTTTATTTTTGGAACACAATTCTTATATGAGACGATTCTAAGATGACCCAATGTTATTCTCCATAGAGAAATTACTTTACGAACCGGCGGATGAACGAGTGACGTCAGGACTTCTGTACTCTATAGACATTTAAAGTTGGGGTGTTAAGAAAATAAGGACACTTGTTTTAAAATAAACACACTCAATGAGCCACGGCCCGAACACAAATATTTGCTAGACACTAACAGTATAAGATCACTGACAGTGACAGAATGATAGACAGCTGAACAGACAGACAAACACACACACACACACACACACACACACACACACACACACACACACACACACACACACACACACACACACACACACACACACACACACACACACACACACACACACACACACAAACCCCCACACACACGCACACACACACTGCGACTGCTACTGTCACATTAGCGTCCCTTATAAAGGCTCATGATGACTGGCATTAGAAATGGCACTGCTCCTGTACTGTACAGGCACAATATTACACAATATTAATGACGCATCTACAACAAAAGTATGGCGTATTGTCTAAATGACTACTTCCATGTCTATTTCAAAGCAATCCAGGGACTGCCTTGTCCTAACGACTTAACCCCTAAATCCACATTCTGGGGAAAACCTTCTCAGAAAATAGCAGATCGACAAGCTCACAATGCATTGCGTTCGGATGCGTCGATCGGCTATTTCATTGGATATTTAATGTAAGCGAAAACAGAAAAGACACTAGTATAGAGCCCTGAGGGACTTTGCTCAACAGCGTATGGGGTTGAAGTGCCTAATTATCAGACTGCCTTTCTCTTTTTTTCCCAACCATTATTACATGCTCCAGATATGATCTTTGCATTATAACTTCCTATACAGAGGCAGTGGAACCCTTCAAAAGAACCTTAATGAGTTTCTCCATTTGGTACAGTAGGAGCTCATTCTGATTAATAGCTGCTGAGATGAGAGGCTATCCTAAGTGACGTAATCCAGATTGTGACTATCTGCGTGCGTCAGGGTGGTTTGACGCGCAAGCTCTCCCACTCTGATGAATGGGATGAAGATGTCAGTGCTGGTGGATATCTCAAGTCCATTTCCCTCATTAACTCACGCAGGGAGGGTAATGGGGACACGTCCTTTGCCTTCGACTTAACTATGATCACACGTGACACCGGTGCTGGGAGCCAAGGGAAGGACAATGTGAGACAGTGGGAAGGGAGAGCCACAAATACTTGCATTTGGAATATTTTGGTGACAAGTTTATTCAACTTCTTCCTTACATGACTTTGTTCTTCTGTTCTCGCTTCCTCACGCCCAGTTAATGTAATCCCCCTCTCTCCTCTCTGCCAAATAGGTAAAGTTTGAGGTTCATTCTAGGCTAGCTAGTTAACTGGGGTGACCTATCTCAGTGGTGTGTGTGTGTGTGTGTGTGTGTGTGTGTGTGTGTGTGTGTGTGTGTGTGTGTGTGTGTGTGTGTGTGTGTGTGTGTGTGTGTGTGTGTGCACGCGCTCGCGCCTTTCAGAGCTGTGGATAAGATGCCAGCTACAGTGAAAAGACAGACAATGCAGTCTATTATTCGGCCAGGTTACAAAGATGAAAGAACTGCAGTGTTGAACTGCCTTACATGATAACCTTGGTGCAACAACTACACAGTGAAGACCAGAGTATTCAACTCAGGTCCAGTCTACTAAGTCTAGAGGGTTTAAGTGTTGATTTCACTGATCTCGTTCAGATAGGCACAGACTGGTTACCTAACTGGCTGAATTGGCCATTGTGGGGAGGGTGTTTACAAATTATGAACAAGTGACTGAGTGGTGATGAATACAATCTAATGAATGCCAACTTTTGTGTGCCAAATGGACCTGCATGCTTGCCGGGCAGCAGGCACCGTCAAACTGAACTGCTGAATCTCTGGGCGGACGAAGGGTTTTTCTAATGAGCACCCAGAACAAAGGAGTGGATTACACTTATCAACAATGCCAAGTCATCTGGGGGCTGTAAGGAAGGGGTCAAGATTACTGAAGCACTATTCAGAGTTAAGCAGTTGAGACAGCCATTTATTTGCCACTATTTGCAAATGTGAACTACAAAACAATACAATACAGGAACTGGAGAGTTAAAGTGCAAAATATTAAAAAGAAGAAAGCATTGACAGCAGGGCAGGAATTTCAGGGAGACCACGAAGGCCATGGCCGTTGTTGCCCCTCAGTTTGGCCTTGTGCCCTGAGGCCACAGTGGCCTTAATGCCCCAGCTGACTGTACCACTTTCTCCTCTGTCTCTTTCTTGTCAATGTGTAGACACCAGTGTCTCTTTCTTGTCATGTAGACACCAGTGTCTTTTGTTGAGATTCTGAATTCTTAACTCCTCTGAATCCCCATCTTTAAACCAATCCAGTGACTTTGATTGGTGCAAGGCTGAGCATGGATCAGATTGTAAATACCATCATTTATTTATTTCACTGCATATAGTCTACTCTACATATTACATTTTGAATCATCCTCAAGCCTTAAATTCAATTAATTATTTAAACGGACTAAAATCGTGTTTTATTTGATGGCCTTCCTGCCCTGGCATTTGGCCTCAAAAAATGGACAACACCAAAGGCCAAGTGGCCTTGCCCCTAAAATGACAAAATTCCAGGCCTGATTGAGAGATTAGGTTTTCTGGGGCCTGTCATTATTTTATAATAATGTCCTGATTTGGGACACAAAGAAAGATGACTCCACTCACTGAAAACTGCTTCTGAGTAACTGTACAAGCAGTGCCAACTGCCAAGCATTTAAAAAAAGAATTGACATTTAAAGTTGGGGTGTTAAGAAAATATCAATATGACACTTGAGTATTGCAATATTATGTTTTGTGATACTGTATCGATTCTCAAAAACACTGTATTTTTTATTTTTATTTTTTGAAGGTCAAACAATGTGCAGTTAAAGCAACATCTTTTCATTCATTTTTTCTTTTCTTCAACATACATCAATTTGGGGTCAGAAGTGGTCAGATGGGGAGGGCCACGTGCATTTTCAGAGCGTGTTATTTTAATAATCAATCAATCGATTGTGTTATAATCGGGATCAGTATACTTAAAGTTCCTATTTATCACAACGAAGACTCATTTTTCAAGGTTTTAAAGAAAACAAATTTTTTTCTAAATGATTTGGGGGGCCCACAATATCCTCGAGGCCCACCAGTGGGCCCCGGCCCACAGGTTGAGAACCACTGTGCTAAGCTATTCCTGGACACACAGGAAACACAGGAGGCACTAAGCCAGATCAATAGCCAGGGGCCTCACTCTGATGTATATTACTACACATTTGCATCCACTTCCTGTCTGCTCAATGACAAGCAGAGGAAGACATCCAGCATCAGTGATGTGGCTTTGATTTCTCTTGCCTTTGAAAAGGCCTTGATGGCGACATGGAAAAATAGTACATGTACTGTAAGTGTAGCAGAGTAGACCTGCCTGAAGTCCAGGATCTCCATTGGTCAGTGGGAAATCCCCTATGTGTGAGCGGGAGATGTTGAGTTAACATGCATACATGTCAATAACAGCAAATAATAGACTTCAACAGAGAAGACAAAACATACATACAAATGGTGGAGAAATGTAATCAAAACACTGGACAGCTAATACAAATATTATAAAAAGTCAAATGCTAATTAAATAATATTTGATTGTGGAGTAGGCACTAGTAGGCAGCATATTATTCCATTAAAGACTATGAATTATGAATTACTCCAAGCTTAATGTTTTCATTTCACTTTAACATAATTTTAACCAACCAAACTGACCCTGAGCAACTGAATTTTAGAGAGAATTATCAGGACTTCAAGAAGCCGTATTACGGCTACTTTTGAGATTAAATCTCAAAAGGGATATGCACTGACTACACATAAACAGGCCTTGACTTTCCTGCCTCAGTCAACAAGGATCAGAAGAGAAGAGACAATCACTGGAAATAGTTCACATGTAAATAGATGTACGAGAGCAAAGGTGACGTGTCTCTGACAGCCAATTTGTTCAACCGTCATGTGCAACGCTCTGGGACTCTCAGACCTCTGAGGGAATGGAAAATGGTGTCAGAAAAACAAGAAACACTGTAATGTTCACGTTTGCCTGTCTAATTTATACTTCGTTGTACCCCTGTATCGTTCACAGAAAACAGCTGATTTTCAAGTGAATACATTTTCGGTCGTACGACAAATTATATAGGGCTAAAGACAATGATGTGAGCATGAGAGGTGTCCACTATTACTTTAGAAATATTGCTTTTTGTGAACATGCCAGTGTTGAGGCCATCCCTTTATTTTTTGTAGTATCTAAAAATCCCCATTCCACACAATATCCTCACAATATCTATATCGAGGTATTTGGTCAAGCATATAGTGATATTTGATTTCTTCAATATCGCCCAGCCCCAGGCAGTACAGTACAGTACATTAGAATAAAACATGTGGAAAGAGAAAGTGACAAAACTTTGCCTGTAATTGCTATAGTGGTGGGCTTTCGTCATCCGTCAACATTGACTATGTGCAAATGCAGTAGCCCGAACAGAATGTTCCCCTACTCTTTCTGTCTCCTTCAGCGTCTTAAACAGGCTGCTGAGGCAAGTTTCTGTCTTTAAACAAACAAGTAAAAAAAAAAAAGAAGAGTGATTGAGAACGGAAGAAAAGGGGGGGAAAAATAGTCTCAAGGGGAAAAAGTGATAGTGTGGGACCAAGCTTTTGAGAATCCCCCTTGTCTTCACAACAAGCAAGACAACAGACTGAAAGAGAGAGGGCAGAATGAACCAAATCATTTAAAAGGAGAGAGGCATAGAGGAGAGGTCCTCACGGGATCTCTCATCAGTCATCAGTGACAACAGGCTCTACAGTAACAGTATGCAAATGTGTATCAGCTGGAACAGAAAGTACTGTATTATTTCGTGCAGAGATGTAGGTTACACTCTCAAGGCCCTTCCGGATAGAGTGAGGCTAATGCGGACAGATTTTGTTTCCTAATGTATGTATGCATATCCTCCAAGCAAGCCCAACTCCTGCTGACTGAAATGGAATATACTTACTGAAGAAAAAAAACCTAACAAGAAGCTAGAAGTTAAGCTAAAGCTAAAAAGGAGGGGAGAAAGTAATGAAAGACTCCTGGGTTATAAAGTAATGATTGGAGTTAGTAGCGCTCACTCCAAGTGGGCCTCTGTTTTAGTTGGAACACAATGTGCTGCTTTCCTATGAGACTTGACTGAGGTACACACAGTATAATCAGCCAGCTATTGCATATATGTAATGGAGAGTTGATGTTGATCATTTTCTCCTTCTTCGAGATTTAAAAAACCCTAATACTAAACAAAGAGTTAGCACTAGAGGAAATAAGTCAAAACAAAAGAGAGAGAAGAAATCTGATTGGAAAGATCATGGATGGAGTTTTGCAGCAGCAGTGGTGGACAATGTTTGTATTTTGTATTTCTCTCGTACTGGCAGCTAGAAGCGTTCTGGCTACTAAGGGTTAAGTACACGAAGTCACATAAAGTACATATGCACAGTAATGAGCAGCCTCTATAGTTTACATATGAGGCGTAATGAAAGTATAATCTTTAAAACAATTGACATTCATTGAATGAAAACAACCACACATGTACAGAAAAATCACAAATACTCGAGGTTCAAGGTGGGACTAAAACAAAACTTTTGTGGTGGCTATAATATTAACAATTAATAAATATAATAATAATAGATAAAACAGACGTGATCAGTGTTGCTTACTTCATTATTGTACCTTATAATATGATGCTGACATAATCAGGTAAAGGCTAAGTTTCTTGTTTAAAGGGTTTACCCACAGTGTGTGAATTGACCTAGATATGGAGCACTCAGCAGAATATTCTGCAGATGGAAGATAGACAGAGCCCCAGCTGTTTTCTCACAAGTGTGTGAATTGGATATGAAACGTCCGTAGCGCAATCATGTTTGTTTCTGAAGATATAAAATAAGACGAGCCTTCTAATCTTGTAATAACTGCTGTTGAATGCATATAGGCAAAACACTGGTACTTAAACACACTGACATGCTTGTTTTGACTGCAAATATATACATAGATAATAGTAATCTAGAACAGAGATTTAGCCTACAGTATACATTCAGAGCTCGTTATCCTGCACCAGAAAGTAAAGAGGGACTGATAAGGACTACATGACTGAGACTACAAGCATTCCTCACCATGGTCATTGCACTTCTCTTAGCTTTGCTTAGCAACTACAAAAATAAATCCCAACCTAGTCAGTACAGTCAGTGAGGATAAAGGACAGGGTGACTGAATGCATTATCGTTTTTTCCCCCAGCAATGCAATATCAGTTGCCAGCAGGAAAGGCTTCCTTGGTATATATTGATCCTGGTATAACCACAGATAAAGACATTCTAAAGACATTGACAGGGTTTCCTCTACATGCAGTATTAGTTTCCATCCCATATCGAGCACAAGGCAGGAGACCTGTATCAGTACTAGCAGCAGTTTCCCTCTACTCAGGGTGCAGTAAGCTCTGGGGTATGCATTACCATTCCCTGCTTACAATGTGTGATAATCTTCATGGTTTATAAAGTCTATTCAATTCCAGAGGGCATGAATGAGGGATTCATAATTCCATTGGCTAGAAAAGAGACGGTATTCTGGACGATAATGATTAAACTCTCTCTCAAACAAAAAAAACCTTTGGAATCTGGGACAAGCGCATTGCAAGTGTCAGGACCGGGAGAGTGATGCATGGGTTTCAATCCCCCAACTGTATCATCAAGGACATATTTGCAAATTATCTCTTTGTAATGGCTCTAGTCTAGGGTAATTATACATGGGAGGTCCAACCATGTATGTTCAACTGTATAAAAATGCCATTTCAGGCATGAGATGAAGTGCCCATAGGCCATAGCCTAGCGTAGCCCATACATTTTATTGTTAGGTTGATGGGTTGATATTTTTTCACCACAGAAAATGTCATCCCTCTTATTAAATTCTGTCTCACATTCGGTACAGAATGTGTTTGACCCTTCCAGGTAACATTAACACAAAAGGGAACGCCCAACAATGGGGGAGGCATTAAGAGTATTGGTAATATGTTACAATCTGACAACTATCTTATTACCAGCAGCAGCAAGGTCACCCCGCCGCGCATAGACAATTTTCCTTGATTGCTAATGCAGGTCTGGAATGGAATATGAGTGGGAGGAAAGGAAATATACCTCCATCTAACATGCAATGAGCGAGAGAGAGAGGAAGAGAGAGAGAGAGAGAGAGAGAGAGAGAGAGAGAGAGAGAGAGAGAGAGAGAGAGAGAGAGAGAGAGAGAGAGAGAGGGAGAGAGAGAGAGAGAGAGAGAGAGAGAGAGAGAGAGAGAGAGAGAGAGAGAGAAAGAAGGGGAGGGGGTGTAGACAGAGAGAGCTACAGACAGACAGCCATTAGGTTCAAAGTCATTAGACACCACACACACTGCTGTCATTATATCATTGCTGCAGCATATTCATCACCCCCTTCATCTATGGATGAGGTAAATCCAATGGCTCTGTGCATCTGCTGCTGAGGAGAACAGCCCTGCTGTTTACAGCAGTGGGAAGTTCAAAACGTAGTTTTAAAACTTAGCCAGTCGCCACTCAAAATTACCTTGCTGGCTTTTACACTGTGCTGTATTTAAACCAACCTGTGTGACACTGAACCTGCCTAAATCTGTCTGAAGTAAAGCAGAGGAATTCTACTCACTCGGAAAGGAGAGAGGGGCACTCCTGACAGGTCCCTGCTTAATACATTTCACTCATGCATTTTGCACAATGTGAAGTGCCTTTTTTAATGCCATGAATCATAGAAACCTGGTCTAACATGTTTTGAGTATGGATTCCTCAGACCACTGTGCCACTTTGAGAAAAAGCCCAGAGTGGCAAAAAAAAGGGCTAAACTTTCTAGCTTTAGACAGAGTTCATATTTGCTCCCTCTTGTGTAACTCAAGAGAGTTCTGTTTAACTAGTACAGTATCTAATGTATCAGATCATTTAAAAACACCAACCTGGCACAGGGCTGTGCCAGATATCATCTTACTTTTACACTCTCAGGGTTAAACACTGAGGATTTTGGGTGACCCGATAGCTGAGTGGTACCACATGGGCTCTAATGCCTGGCATTGAGTCCCCTGTTCGATTCCCGGGCGGCCAGAAATCATTTGCTTCATGTGTGTTTCTCTGTGTTTCTGTGTGTTTCCTGTCTCTCTCCAATGTCACTATCAATAAAGGCTCAGAACCCCCCCCCCCTCCCAAAAAAAGGAAAGAAAACGCACACATGCACACATAAGGTTGATTTTAATGTGTGAAATCAAAATTGCTCTACTAATTTGTTTTGCAATATGAAATATATGAACCATATATCACAGCTTTTGTGACGAAGAACCCACAGATATTAGGCCATGCTGTCATATATATGTACCTACCAAGGAATAACCTTAATATTTTGGACACTATTGTAGCAAAAATATTTACTTCTCATCTTCACACCATCTTAATTGTTTTTTTTTCACTGTAACTGAAAGATATTTGATAGGCACAAGCAGGTTGATAAAAAGGTCACTCTGCACAGCTAGGCTACATCTGCAGCAGGCCTAGATGTCCAATGTAATAGTATACATAGCAAAATCTTCCAGTCCATTTGTACATTCTCAGAATTTTAAATTAGTGTGCCAATCTTCCACATGTTCCAGGAATTTAACTGGACACTGACTTCTGAAGGGCTTATGTCACAGCAGACACTCCATAATGATTACTGCATGTGACTAAAAGAAGAAGTTGCTCTTAACAGTACACTACGCCACTGTTGTTGATGCTCAACTCAACTCATGCTAGTGGAACAGCATAATCACACACATGGCCTGATTTCAGAACTACAGCACACTATTGTATCATTCAGCACCAACCTCAGAGAGTTTCAGACCTTTACATTGCTCGTTCCAATTATGGATGCTTAATTAATCCTTGAAATTAGGAACTAATGTCTGAAGCTACAAACGAAGATGGCTGAGAGGATCAAAGTCATCCCGGGCTACTGTGAAGGGATTAGGAGAATATGGTGGGAGCCTGCAGATGATCAAACATCCAAGCCAATCCTTCCAGACTGGAACTAAAATCTCAGCAAGAAAATGCACCCTGCCTTGCTGTCTGATTGACACTAACACATGTGAGGACAGTTATATGATATAATCCCAGTGAATTCCTCAAGACCAAACCACACTGCATCCTGATCCATGGAAAGAAATTGAGAATGATGAAGATGCAGAAAATGCAAAACAGGCTCAGATGCTGCAATTCACTTTTGTATATACACAACCTGCTTTTTAAAGTTGTGCAGTAGGAGACAAATGTACTTTTGCCTTTGTGTCTGATCATTGCTCACATGTGGACACAGTTGATTTTTGTTTTATTTTTCATTTCTTGATCTGTAAAACACTGTATGCTTTCTCATTCCCTCACTTCTGCAATAGTGGGTCTTCACCTACAAAAAAACTTTGGCTTACAAGCTTAGGCCCATTGTGGTATGTGTTATAACATAGTAACATGACAACAACATAGCCTATGATGCTTGCTTTTCTCCAGCAGCATTCTCAGATTACTTTCACCTGCTCTGGATTCTGGAATCGAGCCCTCATCCCCCGGCAACCCACTGCTCATAGATAGACTGTAGTACTGCATCACTCTGCAGCACAACTCGTGGGGATCAGAGGCTGGCTTTATGCGGCCCCAGACATGGGAAAACAATCCTATAGCATGGCAGCTGAGGAGGCGCTGCTGCTCAGACCGACTCCCTCAACTAATAACGTGGGCTATTCCAAAAATAACATGCAATTCTTACAAAGAGGTCGCTATGATTTCACTAGAGTAGAGCTATATGAAGCGTGTCCGTTCTGCTAAAGAGGGGAGCGCATCAAAAGCTTGAATGGCCTTAAATCCTCCGTCACTAAAAGGACAATACATGCACCTGCCAATCTGCCATCCGGTAGCCTAGAGGAGACATATGGCTATTCAAATGTGAGTTTAATGTTTTTTAACAGTGGAGGTAGCCTGGTCAAGCAGGTCCGCCAATAGTTCAAGTCAAAGGTACCCAGTTAGGCTATTAGACAACGGACGGTAAATCCCTGGATGACATCATTAAATATAGTGTGTCTAAAAAGCAGTTCGGGAGACAAAAGGACGGTGCGGGGAGCGGGGTGTGAGGCGAGGCGTGCATCACATTCACTAGCCATGGATCACCACAACGGTCGTCTGTCACGATCGTCATGGATGAACTTCAACGTGGTGTTCGCACTTTCTCCCTTTTTAATCCGTACATCTACATAAACGTTCAAATTTCAAATATAAAGTGCTTAACCCATGGCCACAGATGTTATAATTATTTACGGGCCATCAAAAGTACCCGTATATTCCGTATTGTTCAATAAAAAGCATTTTAATCTGATCGGTGGCCATTTTCTCATAGAGTTATAATGTTTCAGAGTGCAATACACCTCCCAACCGATAGGGTCATGTTGCTGAAAGCATAGGGCAAAATACGAAGAAAATGGCCACCAATATGATTAAAATCCTTTTTATTGAACAATACGGATGTTACAGGTACTTCTGAAAGGCCGTACATAAATGTAACATCCGTGACCATGGGGTAAGCACTTTATATTTGAAATATGAACGTTTAAGTAGATGTACGGTCACAAAAAGAGAACAAGTGCAAACACCAGGTTGAAGTTCATCCATGACTGTCATGATATATGAGTCAGTCATGCATCAGGGCTACACGTTCACCTGCCCTGTCGCTCTCAGCAGTCTCCGGCGCTAAGCCGCATCGGCCATCGGAACGGGTAGACTCACCTAACACACCGTTGCCGGAGGACGTTTGTTGGCCCGGAGCAGCAGCGCTCATCTCGGGCTTTTCTCCCTCGCCCTGCGGAGGACGGTGTCTGTGCCGAGAGGAGGAGCTGCTCTCGGCGGCGCCGTCGTTGGCGGTACTTGCGGCACTACTGGCCGCCGCGGCGGCTGCCGCCCCCGTGTCGGGCATGCTGCTGCTGCTGCTCTCTTTCAGCGGGGAAATGAAGCTATTCTCCGGTAAATTCTGGAGCGGTATCGCATCTCAGGAAGGCAAAGCATCGGGTCTTGGCGCACCACTGGCCGGCGGCGCGGGGTCTGATTCAAGGGTTAAATGAGTGTGAAAGTGAAGTGAAGGTTGTTGTGGTGGAGGCTCTCATCCTGGTTTGAAGCAGGATGCGCCCCGTTGGATCTCACTATAGAGGAGGGACAAAGAGGGGGGGGGGACTGGCCGAACTGCATACATCACACACGGACGTAGGCTCTCAGGCGACACACGCGCACGCGCGCGCGCAAACGCATGCACGCACACAGCACACACAAGCATGCACGCACGCAGGCACGCACGCACACACACACACACACACACACACACACACACACACACACACACACACACACACACACACACACACACACACTCACACACACACACACACACACACACACACACACACACACACACACACACACACACACACACACACACACACACACACACACACACACACACACACACACAGGAACCCACACATGTATGTTGGCTGGAAGCAAGAAAGGGAGAGGGAGAGAGACGTGCATCTTCCTCCTCGTCATCATACAGTGACCTCTAGCAGCTGTCAGAGTTCAATGGTTACCATAACCATAATTAGAATATTCTAGGCCAGTGGTTCTCAAACCTTTTCATTTCAAGGACCCCCAAGATGTATTTGACCCCCCCCCCCATCTCAAAAATATTTTGTGCCATGGATTTTTCGTAAATAGCAGATCTTCAAGCTCATAGCGCGATACGAAGTGACGTGCTATGAGCTTGTATATCTGCTATTTTTGAATAGCCAAAGTATAAAATATGGTCAAAGTGGTTAAAATGATTGTGACGCTATATTAACTAATTTTGCTGGGGACCTCCTGCTACCCCCCCCCAAGGACCCCTGGGGGTCCCCGGAGCCCACTTTGAGAACCAATGTTCCAAACCAACAGCATAAACACCAGCCCAATAACCCCAGCCTTGGCTCTGATAGCACCTACACTGACAAGATAAAAAGGCATCTCTAGGCATATTATTGTTATAAATAGAACTTTCATGTATGCTATAGCATACCATAAACATTCACATGCCATCAATGTCAAATCTTGTCAGAAGTTCCCTTTCTGTTCAACAACATGAAGAATATAAAACTCTTGTCTGGAAGGTGCAGTATAGGTTGCTTATAGCTCCTCAGTGACTCAGTGATGTGGGAATGAAAATGCACTGTCCTCTCCTGGAAGATTAAATAGATTATGACTTATTTATCAATGCAAAAATATCTTCGTAGATTAATTTTTTAGTGAGTCTCGAGGTCTGGGGACTATTAGGCTAATCTGTCTTCTCTCTTGTCCCTTGGACACGCTACAGTATAATAAAGCCTGATTTATGATCCAGCGACCAAAAATAACATTTTCTACAGAAAAAATGTGTTGACGCAGCTCGAAGAGCCACGTTTCTTATTCTTGTCATTATCTGAATTGTCATTAGCTTGCCTTGTACTGTATCTGTGGGAACTGGGAAGTCCACAGTTTTGCATAGTCTTGACTTCAAGTTAGAAGGTTTAGGGTTAGGGTTATGGTAAATTAAATAAATAAATAATTATAATGAAAATATAGACCAATGTGCAATGGTTAAACAATTTGTACATTGCATCTTTACAGATGTAGCCTATAACATATGCTCTTAAGAACAAACACACATCCCCTAAAATAAACACTGAAGGCTTGCCAGATGATCCCTATGCTGTCAGGTAGTTTTTTCTGTTAGGTGTGGCCTGCCATGCCCTGTGGTACAACTGGTTCATTGTTATTTTCTTTCACAGTCTGACCAAAATCAATAAAACTATATTCAAAAAGGGGATCCATTTGCTAATTTCAATGGGGGCCCATTCACCTTTTATCACACTCATGGCTACAACAAACATCATTAGCAGTCTGTCCATGTGGTCAGAAGAGACAAAGATATAACCGTCTTGGTGGCGGCTAATGGCGTGCCGCATGAGTGCTTGGTGCACACATGGAAGTGGGCTATAAATTATTAAGATCTCTGGTTAAGGTTTGTTCCCCCTGGCCTCAGGTGCTGGCTCTTTCGTGTGTATTGGCTACAATCTATTTAGCTTCCCCACGCCATGCACAGCACTGGATACCATCGTTCACTACAGCCAAGCAGGCAGGAAGGCAGCCCTCCCTTCAGTATGGCTCAGAGCTCTGAGGTACCTAGTCCACCAGCATACATTCTGCTTACTCACCACCCTGTCAGCTGACAGCTGCAAAGATCTGCATTGGGGCTCACACGCACACCCATAGGCCTACACTAGCTCTGGTCCATAGCGTTAGAACACGCTTTGGACTAGAGCTAGGCCTACACCACATGTAACCAAGGTCTTGTGCTTGCACTGTACAGAAATAAGGTATATTAGCTATGAACAACTACAGACTACATCACTGGTTCCAGAGTTTATTAAAAATGAAGAATGCTTCGCAGTTTAAGCAACATCTACACCACTCTGGAGATAATGGCCTTAAATAGTGAAAAGACAGTTAATTCCAGTTTATGCTTCCACTGACTATTATTAGGCTAATCACATTTCAATAGTTATTATTAATCAACTATTAATAATCAATAAATAAAGCATGCAAGGCTTTGTTTCATTTGAAACGATTAAAGACCTGTACTGTCATTGTACTTGTTTTTGGTATAAGCACAGACACAAAGATACATGGTAATAGTACATAGATAGTGACACACACACACACACACACACACACACACACACACACACACACACACACACACACACACACACACACACACACACACACACACACACACACACACACACACACACACACACACACACACACACACACACACACACACACACACACACACACACACACACACACACACACACACACACACACACACACACACACACACACACACACACACACACACACACACGTAAAGACAATTGTGTGTGTGTGTGTGTGTGTGTGTGTGTGTGTGTGTGTGTGTGTGTGTGTGTGTGTGTGTGTGTGTGTGTGTGTGTGTGTGTGTGTGTGTCTGTCTGTCTGTCTGTCTGTCTGTCTGTCTGTCTGTCTGTCTGTCTGTCTGTCTGTCTGTCTGTCTGTCTGTCTGTCTGTCTGTCTATCTATCTATCTATCTATCTATCTATCTATCTATCTATCTATCTATCTATCTATCTATCTATCTATCTATCTATCTATCTATCTATCTATCTATCTATCTATCTATCTATCTATCTATCTATCTATCTATCTATCCATCCGTCTATCTATCTATCTATCCGTCTGTCTGTCTGTCTGTCTGTCTGTCTGTCTGTCTGTCTGTCTGTCTGTCTGTCTGTCTGTCTGTCTGTCTGTCTGTCTATATATCTATCTATACATCTATATATATCTATATCTATATCTATATCTATATCTATATCTATCTCTCTCTCTCTCTCTCTCTCTCTCTCTCTCTCTCTCTCTCTCTCTCGCTCTCTCTCTCTCTCTCTCTCTCTCTCTCTCTCTCTCTATATATATATATATATATATAATGTGTGTGTGGGTGCGTTGCTGCAATGAATGCATAAAGTCATCTATATCTATATCTCTCTATCTCTCTATCTCTCTCTGTATATATATATATATATATATATATATATATATATATATATATATATATATATATATATATATATATATATATATATATATATATATATATATATATATAATGTGTGTTGCTGCAATGAAAGCATAAAGTCAAAAGAAACGGTACCAAGTTGCATCAAGTAAGATCCACACGGACAAATTTTACCAGCGCACACTAGGCGGGTCCCCCAAATGATCGACATGCCCTTGGACAAATGAGATCACAGACATACTGCCATCGTAGAAAACCTAGACCAATGAGAATCAACTTGTGGAATTGTAAACTACATGTTGATACGGTGTCGGGAACAGAACGGTTATCAAATATGACACGCTTGTTGTGAATACAACGTTTGAACTGACAACATACTTGTTAGTCTCTCATTTGAACTGTATCACTCTGACAACATACTTGTTAGTCTGTCATTTAGCCCTCTTGAAATGTGCGATAACCATAACATGACTTTTGGGTGCGTTCGGATATTGCACACCGGAGCGCACTCGCCTATTAGTTTGTATTGGCCAGTGCGCTCAGTGCTGTATTTCCGAACGCACCCTTAGTCAAAGACAGCAGCACGTTCTGTGTTGTCAGTCTTTTAAATTCGTTGAAATGCCACTTTAAAGCTTACTTTGTTAACATTAAACCATGTCGTTGCTATATATCTCTGCTAGAATATGGAGATGTGGCATTTACACACCTAAGACAAGGTTTGTGTCAACATTTGTTATTTAACTTGAGATTAACCAGGCATGTTCTTATTGTTTGCTTATTACTCATACTGTATTATGTAGTTACTTGTTAGTTGACATGAAGCATAAAGATGCAGCAAGGGCACTTTTAGGAGTGATAACCTGACAGGAATAGATATGTAGCTTTCCTTCATACATAATTCATATTATATGTACATTATATAATTCCTGTTTTCTCTGTTTTAGCTTATCATTAAATGATAAACTTACATTTAGCAGATATATAGCACGATATCTTATTAATATCTCAAATTAAATGTAATTTGACAAGATATCGTGCTATATATTTGCTAAAATGTAATACTGTTTGAAGAACTTTACATAACAGCATATTCTTCCCATTTCCATTATATCTCTCTCAGGCTAGCCCCAGTTAGGAGATGCTTGGGCACCTGCAGTGGTGTCCTGGGTGCTATGAGCGACGCCGAGACAGTCTTTGCATTATCGTCTGGCCAAGGCAGGTGTGGTGTGGCTGTGATTCGTGTCAGCGGTCCTGCCTCTTCTGCAGCCCTGAGGAGCATGGCGGGAATCTCACAAGACCTGCCCAGTCCCCGCACCGCCCTCCTGCGAAGCATCACTCACCCCTACTCCAAAGAAGTGTTGGACCGTGGGCTCATTCTCTGGTTCCCAGGTGGGGTCTACTTTGTCATTTGTTTGCATTTACTAAAAAGAATGTAAGTGAGTTTTTTTTGCTCACAAATGCATCACACGAGAGATGGGAATTTGTGTCAGAATTGGGGATGCCTTGCTTTACTAGTACCCGTAAGAGGTTTGATCAAGATACTGATACAATTTAACCCATTAAGACCTGAGGCCGATTCTACAAACGCCTTCTAAATCCTACCTGTTTTTCTATCTCTGTCAGGTGGAAACCTCATATGTCCAAAAGAGTTACTTTTCAGGATTAAAATTCAAAAACGGCAAAAGTAGCAGTGACGCTCTAGTATGATCAAGTACGATATTCAATTACGAAAGAACACAACAAGTTGAAATATGGAGATAAGAGGTTTCTGCCCGACAACTATATAGCGACAACTAAAATGACATAAAGGCGTTCCCAGCTTGAAAGGTATAACAACGTATGGGTGTAACAGGTATTAATGGGTTAATAATAATACATATTTGTCTGTTGAACTAGGACACCATTGTATTGTAGCTAGGTTATTAACAAAGAAGACAGATCTACCTACCTGTGTCTGTCTTTCTGTCTGTCAAATTGAATTATACCCTGGTCTCTAAATTTCATTTTAGTGTTGAGCTTCATGAATATCTACTATATATCTACTTTTTTATGTGAAATGAGAGTGTACAGTATGTGTTAAATCATGTGTACAGTATGGGCTACATGGTCAAAGAATAGCCTGACTGTTGTTATTTTTGTTGTACTTGTATCACCAGGCCCACACAGTTTTACAGGGGAAGACAGTGCAGAGTTCCATATTCATGGTGGCCCTGCTGTTGTCACCTCCATCTTACAGGCATTAGGTAAGAACCAGATGCAATCTGTTACAGCTTAATATGATAAAGTACAATGCATACTGTAATTGGATATGACATAACTCACAGTGAAATGTGATACAATCTGTATCACATTTCACTGTGAGTTATGTGAAACATTGTGGCCTATCTTCCAATTCGCGCAAGACGGCAATTATCCTTGCTATTTTTCAACCAACGCAGTTGTAATTGCCATGCACAGTGCCCACGTTGTATGAATACCAAATGATCCTCGGCCCATATGTGTCAATAGTCAAAAAGGTGATTGCGCATTAGACCTTTTTTCCTTTCCGGTAATATATTATCTTTTCTGGACAAAAAGTATATTTTACAGAGAAGGTCGGCTGCTGAGAGGCTTCCCACCTCTGAGAACAGACTTTCAACAACACAAAACAGCCTTTATTTAGGTTTGTTGCGAAATGGTTTAGTTTATTTTCACTACTGTTGGAGCCCTCGGCTCGCAGGGCAGTGGAATTCCTTGTACAAGCGCAGAGCCCAGCGCCTGGCAGGGCGTTAGAGAGAACTTACTAACGCTCTGGACCAGGGCTAACTGCTTGCGATCAAAAATCCATACAAATTCAAAACAACAATAGAAAGGGCAGATAAATGCTCAGGTGAACATCGGGGATGAACTCACCCCGATGCAATTGTGCCCTGCAAAATACGCCATAAATCCTCTAAATAGGGCCCACTTTTGTGAGTAACATGTTTGATATCACACCATATTATACAGTACTTATGTCTAATTTATATGTGGGGTGAGGGGTCGCTCCCTCCAACAGGCAATCAAGTCTGTGTCAAATGCTGCAGAAAAAAGCAGGAACTGGCTGTGGATAAAAAGACAACAACTGGGTAGCAAGATAAAGACTGTTGATATGCGGTCAGGCTTAGGCCTGACTCAGGGAGAAGGACGCCCCTGCCATGCGGAGTCCAGTGGGGGATATGGAGGGTATGGAACGGAGGGGGGTGTACCTGGGACGCCAGACACACCGTTGAGCCCTCTGGAGACGTTGGGGGCTAACATCAATGAAACGTCGATGAAGCAGGGTGCCCACCTGATGACCTCAATGAAGGTCCTACCCTCCCTATTCACCACTCCACTCTGACCTTCAAGAGCGCCAACTTACCATAGGGATTGAAACATCTAGTTCTATTAGCTTTACTTGCTTAATTGCGTGCGGGAGTTGCGCTCCTAAAATAGCCAATCTACAACCTCACAACATGTTGCAACGTGTGGTTGAGGTTGTAGATCGGCTATTTTCATTTTCATGACACAAGGCGCAAGTGTAAATCAGGTATTATGATTGGGGTTCAATAGTCAGTTCCATTTTGGAACCGATTCAGAGTAGACAAATTATTCAGAATTTGTTTGCTGTTATTGAATTATTTTCACACCAAATCTGAAGTCTGCTCGACATGTTTTAATTAAGTTGAATTCCTGTCTGTCGCTAAAATGATAAACACATTTTGGCTCAGAGAAATGGGATTCACTTTCAGAGTAGATTCAGTTTCCATAAAATCCTTTGACATACATGATGATATGGTGTGATATCAAACAAGATACATAACAATACTATTATTGCTCTTTTTCTTCTTCTTACAAAGCCAGCCCCAAAAGCATCAGGAACATTTGTTTGCATCTGTATTCTTACACAGCCTATCAGATTCTAGTTTCTTGTCTTATAGACTATGTCTGTAGAATTGATATACATGAAACTTCTATGACTCACAACACTCTTATGGTATCTGGTACTCTGGTAATATATGGTGCCATAAATGGTCTGCCTTTATATTGGGACTTTTTTGCGCTTTGCAATGCACATACTCATTCACATACACATTCACATACTGTACCAACAGTGGAGTCAGCCAGGCAAGGCACCATCCTTCTATTCAGAAACAGTGTCTGTATCTTGCTCAATCATGAGTAATTGCTGCCTTTATACACTGGCACTTAAGTGTTAAGTTGTCACATTAGACACTTAAACAAATAATGTCCCGGTTTAGAAGAGAATGCATTACACACATTCTGCAGCTAGAGGGCAGTGTTGTATAAATCAAGGATTGTTCATTGAAGGTTTCACCCTCACAGGCAACTATCATTGGCATGATCTGCAATATTCACAGTGGTGGTGAAATGAACAAAAGTTGTAAGAGTTCATGTATATTACAGTACTAGTACTAGCCTATATTCATGGGTTACTCGAGTATTAGCTGTAATTAAAGGTACATGACAGTTACACTTAGATAACAGTCACTTGTAAAATATATTGATCAAATAATAAAAAGAGCAGCAGCATGTTTCTTCACTTGATACTTTAACTCCCAGGGGATTAGTTACCTGGTTGCATCTACGTCCAGGAAAACCCCATGTGCTGAATGCTATTGTTTTTAGTATCCTCCTCTCCTAATTAACTTTGAAGAATGTCAGAAAACATAACCTCTTTAACCCGCCCATCAGTGGCTGTTTTCGTCATTCAAAGTGAACTCTGGGTGACCCTTTGACCCTGTATTTGACACTGCCAAAGTTTGTTTATGTGTGGATGTGGTCTAGGGCTATCAAGTATTTTCTTTGTGATTATACTTCTGATTGCTTTTTCGATTAATCAAATAATCAAGAATGTTTTTTATACTTAAAAAAATTATATATCAACGAATTGATGAACCACTTACGCATTATTTTACACTTAGTCACACAACAGTGTCGTCCAAACATAGTGAAAATAGCAATCTCACTATTTTCACTATTTATTTAATTAAAACTTGTTTTCACCTATAATGCCATGCCGAAAATAGGGATCGATTATTAATCGATTATTTTATTAAATTATCGCTAATTATTTTACAATCTATTAGTTTGATGTTGATGTGTCATGAGTGTCCACGGTTTTTCATGTTTGTACTGTGTGTGTGTGTGTGTGTGTGTGTGTGTGTGTGTGTGTGTGTGTGTGTGTGTGTGTGTGTGTGTGTGTGTGTGTGTGTGTGTGTGTGTGTGTGTGTGTGTGTGTGTGTGTGTGTGTGTGTGTGTGTGTGTGTGTGTGTGTGTGTGTGTTTCTCAGGAAGCCTGCCTGGCATGAGGCCGGCTGAGGCAGGAGAGTTCACGCGGAGGGCCTTCCATGCAGGGAAACTGGGTCTAACAGAGGTAAGACACAACAACAGAAACATGTGCAAACACGTGCGCGGAGCGCATTGTTTGGATTTGGCGCCGTGGGTTCACAATGTGCACACATTGATTGCAATCAAAATCCATTCAATCTGAACACAACACTTGCGTTCAGCAATTGCGGAAGCACTTGATTCTTCATTAATCCTAGGAAATACAAGAAAAAGTTGCTGCTGCTATGTGTGTTGTTTTTGGTGCAGTTTTAGCAGCAGGTGTTGAAGAACCAAGTGTAAATTTACAGCAAATGAATGTCTCTCCACTCCGTGTGCACTGTGCATTTTGGAGAGCTCATGTGAGAAAAGACTGAAAGGGAGAGACATCTTCATGCAGCTGATAAAAAGAGCCTACCTCTTTTAACGTAAGAGTTATGTGTGAATCCATAGTGTCATTGTGCCATTCTTTATCTGTCTCTGTAGTTATCCACATCGATATTGGAATTCAGAGGGTGCGACTTAACACACTGACATTGGCATGCTTTAATTTTAATATATAATAATTTTAATATATAATAATCTAACTGAGATTGAGCATGTGAATATTACGTTTATATGTCAAGATATCACAGATATCTGTTGGACATGAGACTTCAGGCTACAGTGATTCTGAACACAGTAACGGCCTTGCATTGTGTTTGGACACCTCCGCTCCGCGTCGGTGCATAATCATCCTGTCTGGATTTATTTTTCAATAATGACCAGCTACCCGTCAAGCTGCTCCTGTAGATTGCATGCTTTCACATGCTTTCAAAACATTGATTTTGTCACTCGAAAATCTTTGCGTCTTCAGCTCTCGGCCACTTAAATAGGACTGCGCCTCACACCGGGCGCAACCTGGTTCTTAAAAGAACACCTGACATTCTGGTTTTATTAATGTGACGCCCAAAACACACCCATGACTAATTCAGGGTCTTTAGCGGGCGCAAACACATAGCGCCCAGCCGCCCACATTTAGTGTAAAATAGGGCCCTCAGACAAGAAAGAGACGATGTACAACTTAGTCGCCAAGAAAATAATATGATAGCCTTTGCATCCCTTTTGGCTAAGCGTCTGATACTGCTTAAATGGAAAGAAAAATTCCCACCAACTTTCAAATCATGGGTTAATGATGCATCACTTGACTTTGGAGAAAATTCGCTACTCCACAAGGGGGTGTGCTCTGAAATTTTACACCATCTGGCAACCTTTTTTTAACATATATAGAGAGGATGAATGCTGCTGACATTAATGACCCATAAAACTGAGCCCACTGTATTTGCTTTTGTATCATAATCTTTTGTGTATTTTAATTTTCTTTTTTTCTTTTAATGATATATATTCTACTGTGTATACTTAACTTCTTTGACTTGTTTTCATCTTTGTTTTTCATTTTCTTTCAACTTTCATTGCAATTGTGTCTTATTTGTTGGTATTGTCTTTTTGTGTTAATGGTACAACAAGATACCAGGGTTGTGGCTCTTTCGTAGCGGGAACTTTGGGGGGGTGGGAGGGGTAACATAAACTGTTTTGTATGCTTTTGTCTTATTGACCTGTATGTGAAAATATAAAATACCAATAAAGAAACCTGGAACAAAAAAAAAATACAGCCCTCGAGTTAAATAAACACAGGGAATTACTACTACTACTAATAGTACTAGAGGTCCAGATAGTTCAATAGTCTACACGGCCCTCATCAGTATATGCCCATATATTGGCATACCCATATATGGGCATATGGGTTGGATCGGCGGTTCTGCGACAACTGGATATTTGCCAGCCCTATTATCGGTACAGTACTGGAACAAACAGAAACAATATCCACACTACAGCTGCAGGTTGCAGGGGCGGGTTGAGCCATAGATTTATATATGGTTTCGCGGGGCGGGTTGAGGCGGGTTGGGTTCCGTGGCGGGGCGGGGCGGGGCGGGTCATGAAAAAACCCGACCCGCACATCACTTATAGATAGTCATCACTTTGATGTCTGTCAGAGGGGGGAGTGTGTTTGTACACACACAGACCAGAAATCTTACATAGTTTCCCTTTAAACAGTTAACTCACGGCAACAGTTGTTGATAGAACTAACGTCTCTCGTATGTGTCATGATGGTACTTACTGTTTGTGCCATGAAAACAATGCAGGCATTTTTACTGGGTAGCGTGACATGATATTATCGTGAATGCCGACATGCAAAATCAGCACACGTTCACACATTACGCCAAAATTAAATATCCCAGTAAATGACCAGGATTTCAAGCAAGTGTGAAAGGGATTATAGTGAAATATCATAAATGATGCTCCCTTCTCCTTAGGTTGAAGGCCTGGGAGATCTAATCCATGCTGAGACTGAGGCCCAGAGGAGGCAGGCTCTCAGGCAGATGTCTGGAGAGCTGGGACAAATCTACCAGGATTGGAGCTACAGGCTGAAACGGGTAGGTAGCGATATAGTACAACGCTTGATAGTGTGGTAAACTACTTATTTGTCAGACACAATTACGTTATCTTTTTCGAGCCAGAAATCGTAGAGAGGCACTTTTTCAATTGAATTGAATTGAATTAGCGGAATGTCAAAAGGGCTGTGTGATAAAGATGATGCTGATAAAATGGGGTGTAAAAATGCATTAATTTCAAGGTGCCGTTTCAACTGCATACATTTTGAATGTTGATTATTTTTGGCCAAAATAAGATTCTCAAGCTATTTTCAAATGTAAACCTGATCTCATGTCTATCGTGCTTTAAGTGCTAATGTGATGTAAGTTGGTAGAGGACAATAATACAATAATAATAATAACTTGAATTTATATAGCGCCTTTCTGAAACCCAAGGACGCTTTACAGTACACAAAATAAACAAATTAATTGCCAAAGGCCTGAGTAAATAAGTGTCTCTTCAGTGCGGACTTGAAAGAGTCTTGTAGGTGATGCGGAACTTAACCGGAAGCCAGTGGAGGTGTTTGAGGGTGGGGGTGATGTGCTGCCAGCGTTTGGTGCGGGTGAGCACTCTGGCAGCTGAAGTTTGCACATACTGCAATCTGTCCAGGGTTTTATTGGGGAGCCCGAACAGGACACCATTACAGTAATCCAGGCGGGAGGATATGAAAGAGTGGATGAGGGTCTCAGCAACCGAGTCTGAGAGTGACGGCCGGAGTCTGGAAATGTTTTTGAGGTGGAAGAAGGCGGATTTGGTGACAGTTGTGACAGTTGTATACAATGAATATACAACTAATCAACACAAAGCATTCAAGTCAATGATTCTTTATAATCGATTAGTCCAGGCTGGGACTGGCAGAAAGATTCAAATAGAGACACTCAACATAGCTCCTTTTAAATTATTACCAACATTTCGATAAGCTGCCTTGGCTGATGAAGACAGTGGTCTTCGAAACATTTGTAATTAAATTATTTTAATGGAGCTACATTTAGTGTGCAGTATTTTACTCTATTTGCACCCCTATAAATTAGCCTCGCATGTCTGAGAATGATTTGTTTTGATGTCTCCAGTTAAGTACAGAATATTGCTTAAGACTCGGATGTTTTCACACAATACCGGTAGATTACAGAGGCTGGAAGTGGTTTGTACATCCACAGTGTACTTTATGTGCAGACAGCAGTGATACTCTAGAGAAATTAGCTTGTTACGGGAAGGTTGTTGGTTTGAATTTCCATAAACCACATCAACCTGGTCCCTTAATTCTGCTCGGGGGCGTTACGTGAATATAGACCATGGTTGTGTGTAATTCTGCATGGTCTTCTTGGCGCCAGACCTGAGCCGAAGTGCCAGAAGGACTCCCTTGAGAAACCATGTGCAGATCTCCATCTCTATTTTAGAATGACATTTCTCAGAAGAAGGTGTTTTGGACTGGAAATTTCTTTTCTGTGCCATAGGCAACATTCTCACTAATTTGACACACACACAATGTTGGTCTTCTCTCTACACTTGGCTTTTGCACTGTTGTGAAACGATCACCTTATTGGAAAGCAAAGCATCCTGTTTTTGCACAGCTTGTAAAGCAATTGTGTTTTGGCTCCCGATTCATGTAGTGTCAATTAAGGCACTGATCTGTATCTTTTGCGCTGATATGTATTTTCCGAAAAGGGTCAACAAACAACAAAACACAAGGAGTAACCTGGAATATACCTAGAAATTAAGTTTTACTTGTTCATATAAGAGATGTAGGACATAATTATGTCATGGCTTATTACAAATTACACCTAGTGGTACAAGACAGTACAAGTACAAGACAGTACATCTCTTAGTAAAGTCTTCCTGCTGGTGTCACTCCTCCACTCACATTGTTTGACTGTCAGAAAGTGCATAAAATATTACTTGTCCCAGGACCTAACGAGTTTGACAGCTGGTATTGATAGTTTCAATTTGTTCCGCCAATTACGTCAGTTGCTTTATTTACTCACGTACAGGAATGTGTTTTTTATGGAGTCAAATAAAACAATGAGTGGCAAACAAACATCTAATGAGTCACTGTGGTGACAATCTTTCTTGGACAATCATGTGAGATAGTTTGGTAGATACAGTAAAACAAACACACAGTACCACTTTTCTAAGGAACAGAAAGCCTTCAAGGACCATTTCTCAATGTCATCTAGTTCACAGGACGGTCTGTTTCACATTGTGGCTTTTTAAATGAGCATTCCTCCATTTTTTTAATTGATCTATTTGTATCTGCTGGTACTATGAATGTGAGTTTGCCTCATGGTTCCAACACTGGATTTAAAAATGTTCAGTGACATCACTGAAGTAGAAGCTGAAGTAGGCCTTGACTTCCTCCACTACATAAATTTTTGCACTAGACTAGATGTCCAAAGAAATATGATGAGAGGTGAAGACACAGGCATCTCTGTCCAGTGTTAATAAATTGAGATAAACTAGAAAAGTATTATTGTTGATGTTATTTTTAGTAAGGCTGCAGGTCAGGACCAGTTAATTGAACTAATCGATTTAATCGAATTTGAAAACGTATCAATAATCGATAACTTAATAAAATAACCTATTAACAATCAATCCCTATTTTGGGCATTGGTGAAAAGTTGCAAAAAACGATTTAAATAGTGAAAATCTACAAGCTGTCATGCAACGCTTTGTGAGCTTGTAGATCTGACATTTTTACTATTTTTGCATGACACCATTGAGCAACGAATTATAAAATAACACTTACTGTAAGTGGTTTATTGATTCGTTGATAACATTTTTTTTTTTTTTTTTTTTTTTTTTTAATAAAAACATTTTATCCCACGATTTTGTAACCCATTTTTTCACCCAGCGCCAATTGTCTAAGTAATCCTGGGCACTACACTCCCTCTGCCAGCCTAGGGAGAGCCTAGAGCCGAGCTCATGCCTCCTTCAATGCATCACCTGACGGGGGAGTTTCCCTGGTTAGCCGTAGTGCGTGGTGGAAGTTCCAAACAGTTTTACCCTCCATCAGGCGCCCCGGCTGACCAGGGGGAGGCAGTATGGAGACCATGAAAATTTATTTATTTTGAAACACTTTCCGATTAATTGATTAATCAAGAAATTAATTGATTGAATAATCGCTACGAAAATAATCAATAGTTTTCAGCCATAACCTTTGGTAGTAGCAGTAGAAATAGTAGTAGGACTACTACAATGAATAAGTAGAGAAGGTCAATAACCTCACGTGTATACCGGTGTAATCTTGCACTACCTTGGCACCATACCTCAGCTTACACTTCAAAATGCTGTCTTGAAGAAACCTTGTCCAGTTTAGCTGATAATTTGGACCTTCCTCAGGAAGGAGGCTTGTGGCCACTTAAAGTCATATCTCTATTTTTGACTTTCTTACGAACAAGGTGTTTGGAAAAGGCTCCTTCCGTGCTGTATTGTATTGTACTGTACTGTACTACACTGTAGTTCCGCCCTGACTAATAATGACACCCAAACAATGTTGTTTCTGAACAGGTGGCTTTTTACTGTTGCAGATAGATTAGAAGGTCATTTAGACAAAAGTAAGGTCAGATGTTGAATGTTTTTGGCATTATACTTTTCCTCCTCAAAGACAGGATTTGCATGTAAGCTTGTAGCATATTGACGATCAATTGATTCCAGTCAAGAAGAAATAGAAATTGAATACCAACTTTATATATACCAACATTTGCTTATTTAATCCTTTTATTTAATAACTTTTTAATACATATTTTTAGTTCATATTATATTAAATGCATATTAAACTTTAAAGGTAAACTGTGTAACTTTTAGCCTATTTCATTTATATAAAACTATTTAAGCCATCATTTCCCTCTATCAGCCACTATAATTGTGCTGGTGTTTTTTCCCTGCAGTAAGACACATCCCTCTGACTGAATTTTGGTTTTGTTCCACTATTTATGTTGACATTCATCCCTGTCGGCTGGAGCTCTTAATGGATCCCTTTGAACTTCAGAAGGGTTGTGCTCTGAGTTGATTTATTGGGCCATAAAAGTGTCAAACTCGTTGTGTGCTCGTTAGTGCTCTCTCTAATCAATTAATGCATCAAAGACAGCCATCACTTTGATGTCTGTCAGAGGGGGGAGGCGGGGAGTGTGTTTGTACACAAACCGACCAGAAATCTTACATAGTTTAACTCTGATTACACAAAGAAATACACATCGGCTGCATAACTGCAGATCCCGTTGTCATCAAAAAGTGCAAAACTTGCCTATATATCGGCCAAACAGATATATTGGTTGGGGTCCGGCTCTATCTGTATAATTATATTGTCCTTTTTAGCCCAATTCTTTGCTCCTTTTTCTCCCAATTTAGTCATTATACAATTCTTTCTCCAACACATGTGTAATCCATGTCACTGCCAACCCAGTTGGTCATGTGGGAGGGCGTAGATGAGCATGTGTCTCCTCCTTCACACATGAAGTCACCTACCGCTTCTTTCACCTGACAATAAGGAGATTCACTGTGAGGGCGTAACGCCTGTGCAGTAGCACACTTCCTACCCTCAAACATTGCCAATTGTGTTCGTTGGAGTGCCCAGCCAAGCCGGATGCATCGCGGAGGATTCAAACCTCTAGTCTCTGCGGTGTTGGGCAGGAATTTTTCCACTGCTTTACCACACCCTATATTGTAATTTTTTATAAGGAATCTCCTCTTTATGAGAGTGCACTTAACTCAATTATGTTCTCAGTCACATCCGATTCACTTTGGTAGAGCATGAATTCATATTCATATTTATGATTATTTCTATAGTATTAATCAAATTAACAATGAAAGCATGAATCGGTCCTAAATCAAGGATGATATTTATCAAGGGTCCTACAGTATCTACAGTTGGGTCAGTCCCTTTCACACATCATGTTGCGGTTGATCAGAGAACAGGGTGATTGACCCTAGGTGACCAATGACCTGGCCGTCGGCCAATGCGGCTGCTCTAACTTTGAAGCACTTTGTGCATAGAGACCAACTGCATGTGAGATCTTGTACTGCCTTGGCATCAGATCTGAAGCGATGGTCATCCAGGTGTTCCCCCATGACAAACCCCCCTCAGCTGTTGATTCAGATCTTCCTGAGGAAGACTGATAAAAGTCATTCCAAAAAGCCCCTTTATTTCTGTCTGAGGCTTCTAAGAACTCAGTGTTTTGGAAAGAAAGCCCCTCTTCTCTGCTATAGGTCAAACTAATCTAAGTGGTGCCCAAACAATGCAGATTTTCTTTCACTATATACAGCTGGCTTTGCACTGGGTGTGAATGGATTAAGTTATGGGAAACTGAGGCTTCCTGTTTTTGTACGTCTTTAGTATTGTTGTGTTTAGAATTGTGTTTACAATTGAATTCCACAGTGTCAATCAAGATACTGATCGGTGTGGTGTGTTTCAGTGTTATTTGTCTGCCTCTATTTAAAGGTATCCCTCAAAACATGACACAAGAAATGCATTTAAATAAAGAGCAACAATCCTACTGCTGAACATTAAAACAAATCTTGAAGTCAATAATCCTTAACCACAAGAGAAAATATGAACATGTGGCTGTTTAAAATATAGATGATGATAAATCTGATGATGATTAACAAATTACAGCATAGATGTGTAAATAGGGCTGGGCAATATATATCGTAATATGAGACTAGATATCATCTGGAATTTTCAATATCATCATATTGTGATATAGAGTAAAGCTCCTTAAGGGGGGCGCATGCTACCATTTTCGGTGGTCACCTTATCACCTTATCACCGCGGTGGTGATAGAGAGAGCTCTCTCTATCATAGAGCGCTCTCTCTATCACCTAAAGGGTGATAGGGTGACCACTTCATTTGGTAGCATGCGGGTCCCTTTACACACCGGGCGCGTTTTTTTCATGCGAATAATACGTTTAAAAAAAAACCTTTTAAAGTCAATGCAAGCTTCCACGGAGCGAAAAAGCGCCTTTTATTTATTCGGAACGAGTCTGAATTTTGCGTATATTCGCATAATCGCCGGTGTGTAATGACCTTTAGTGTTGCCTTTTCCTGGTTTTAGTCATCTAAGCCTTTTGTTATTATTTTATTATAAATAAAAAAAGAAGAAATCTAAAATAATGATTTAGATTTACAAGCTCACAAGGCATCACAGCTTTAGATCTGCTACTGTAAGTTTGCAGTTTGCAGTTTTTTAAGTTCGCAGAAGAAAAAGATCATAATATGGATATTGTCATAATATGGATATTGTCACAATATCGATATTGAGGTATTTGGTCAATAATATTGTGATATTAGATTTTGTCCATATCCTATTTGTAAATGTGAATTTACTCAACTAATTGGGTGTGGTTTGTGTGTTCACATGTTCTCACAGTGCCTGGCGCATGTGGAGGCCTTCATAGACTTCAGTGAGGATGAGCTCATTGAGGATGGCGTCTTAAATCAAGGTAAGTGTGCACTTTGCCCACTTTTGTGCACATCGGGGGGTAACAATAACAAGACAAGACATTTCTGGGGTTGGTGTGTGTGTGTGTGTGTGTGTGTGTGTGGGGGGGGGGGGGGGTCGCTGCTCTCTCACACGTGAGGGGAATCCGGCTGGCTTTCCTGTTTGGAATCTTTACCAGCCGATGAGTTAGTACGGCACACTGTAAGGAGAAGAGATGGACATCAAACTGCATAAAGAGCTGCTTCCTTTTAGGAAGTGTAGGGAGAAGGCCATGGGGACACAGGAGCCATTCATCTTACCTTCAAAGACATCTCCAACAACACTGATGTCAGCAGCATCGACTTAATTGCCTCAACCTACACACAGATTGCTGTGTGTGTGTGTGCATACAGTATACAGTATACGGTGTATATATACATACATGCATATATATACTCTATATAGATTTGGTGGTTAAACCTGAAAAGGGCGCTCCTGGAAGCGCAGGTCTTCACCAGGCTGGGTGGTCTACCCAGGACTGACACAAATCTTTGAAGCCAGCTAACAGTATGGAATATCAAAACCTTGTTTTTTTAGTCATTGTCACATGGCTCACAAGACATTTGTACTTGATATGGCGCAACAAACTGACATTTGTAGTATTTGTGGCACCCCCTATTTTTTTATTTTTATGAAATAGCTTTTTCACAAATATCGGTCACAAATATAGTAAGACAAACGTGTGTGTGTGTTTGTCAGGGTGTAGGGCAGGGATTTCCCCTCAAAGCCTGTCGTCTGCTGTCTGACGTTAGCAGGGAGCGTGATCTTGTGATGTTTTAACAGAATAAAGCCCGGGAACAGATGTTTGTCTTGGATGCATGGATGCATGACGCTGGCATGAGCAACACACATATTTATAGACTAATAATCATAACAGGAGACTTACCATGAATACAATTTGTTATCAGTCACCTGCACAGTTAACATAAACAATACACAGTAAAATCTGCAGTGTCGATTTAACTCTGCGATTGTCCACTCTGTTACCAATGGATAAATTAACATTGAGGATTTTACTGTGTATGAAGCGATAATGAGGGTCTTGCATACAGTAAATTAAATGCATGAACTAGCACAAGGGTTTTTTTCACAGTAAAAGATAACTTCATATTCATATTTATACGAGAACAACCAGGAAACAAATGTACCTAATGAAATGACCTTTTGCTCTGTTGTCATGTGAGGAGTCTCTAGAGAAAATGTTTTGGCAACTATTCCTTCAAACAGCAGACTCTAAAGGCGGTTACACACCGGCGAATATGCGAATATACGCAAAATTCGGACTCGTTCCGAATAATTAAAAGACGCTTTTTTCGCTCCGGGAAACTGATGTGGAAGCTTGCATTGACTTTATAAGGTTTTAAAAAAAAACATATTATTCGCATGAAAAAAATCGCCCCGTGTGTAAGGACCTTTAGGCCAGGAAAGTAAAGTTTAACCACTTAAACCCTACTGTATATGTAGTTGACCGGGGTGGGTCCCCCAGGGCTCTCTATACAAGGTTCGCTCCTACACCACATATTTGTGTCTATTTTTCCAAATGTTTGCCTAATGCCTAATTGCCTATTATGACAAGCCCAGAATAGAGTTCCTGTGGTTAAATGACATTAAACGTGAGGCAGTGGCGGCCTAAAGTTTATTTTGTTTGTTTCCCTGGACCGGCAAAAAAACAAATCTGGGTGGGGAAGTAAAATGACCAACACTCACCCCTCCCTCCCTCAACACTGTTGAAGTGCCCTTGAGCAAGGCACTGAACCCCCAAATGCTCCAGTGGAGCTGCTCCAACAGTATAAGACAGTGGTTGTACTGGGCAGTTCTCAGGTTTTAATGCGTGTGTCGGTGTGATTGTGAAGCAGGGAGTTGCTCCCCTGGATAAATAAGGTAAAAAACAACTTTTAACAACTACTTGTGTTGTTGTCCTCTGTTCCTCTCACCATCTCTCTCCATAGTGGATGGCTCACTTAGAGATCTGCAGGCAGAGATAGAGAGACACCTGAAGGATGAGAGGAGGGGCGAGAGGCTCCGCAGCGGAGTACATGTGGTCATCGCTGGAGCCACCAACGCTGGGAAGAGCAGCCTCCTCAACACGCTCTGTGAGCACCTACACACACTAAACAGACACACGCACGCACAGACTGCAAAACCGTTAGTGTTACTTTAATGCTGAGAGTGTAATAGGCTTTTACACTCAGAGCAAAAATTGATTCTTAGGAAAGTTTTCATTGCACACGCACAGACTCTTTGTAAGCACAGGTTACCGGTTCTTAGAAACTCTTCTCCTTTTTGACGACAGGAACCTACAGTAGCTTCATTGTCGAGACTATGTTTTACACCCTGTCCGTCCGTCCGCGCGCGTGTGTGTGTCCGTCTCCCCCTCCGTCTGTGAACAGCTAATCTCCGGCACTGTTGGCTTGATCGCAGCGACACTGTGCACACACACTCCCTGGATGCCAATTCAGAGCCTCTGCCCCAAACTTTTCACATGGGCCTGTAATAGCACCACCAGGAGGCCACTTTTTACAAAACTCATTTTTTGACAGTACTCCTACAGATTTTGTCCAAACAACACATCGTTTTCAGGAGTGCTCCGTTTTGAACAAAATGCCTCAAATCATGAACACAGCTTGCGATTTCGGTGAAACTTTGCACGCACGTTCCCACTAGGCCGAGGAAGAAATCCACAACTGCCACTTTCAAAATGTTCTAATCAGCCTCATGGTGGCGCTATAACAGGCCGATTCCTGTTTTTACCTATAACTGCATCGATCTGTGTAAAACTTTGTATGTGCACTCCCTAGAGGCCAAGGAAAAACCTTTGCCCTGCATTTTTCGCATCTGCCTTTTATAGAGTCACCAGGAGGCCGACTTATGTGAAACATTATCCACATTTCACTCAAATCGGTACACATGATCTCTATAGACACGCGATCAAGACGGATCTGTTAGATTTTTCATATTCCAGCCTGATTGGCGAATTCCGAACATTGCTGGCCTACACTAACCTACCTGACCTGGCGTAGACCGCATGGGATTGTGGATCATTTAATTAATTCCTACAAATGTAGCACTTTTAATGCAGGAGATTCTCGCACACATTTACTGCAATATTAATAACAATCAGCCAACGTGAATACGGGGGGAGGAGTGGCTGGAAGTGCTGAGACAGACCTCCTGTTTTCTGTGCACTCTGTCCTTCTCTCCAGAGTGGTCTGTCTCTCTCTACAAGGCTACAAGCACAAGCCAGAGGATCAAAGGAGGTCGCGCACATCCACATACAGTACCATTTAAAGGCAGGTGCTGAACTTCAAACGACAAACATAGAAGAAAAAAGCACAAGCCCCCCTCACCCTCCCTCAGTCTCCGCTGGCTAATGCTTAATTCTGCTCTCTCATACGACAATGTGTTGAAAATAGCAGATGTATAGTAAAGCTTGTGTTGCACTGTGAGCTTTATTGTCAATTAAAGTTGCATAAAATGGAAAGAATAAGATCGCGGATAAAAGCGTCCGAAATTAGTTTTCTCAGAAGGGTGGCAGACTCGGCGGTATAACTACTGCTCCTTCAAGTGGAAAGGAGCCAGTTAAGGTAGTTTGAGCATCAAATATGAATGCTTTCTGAGCGTCTCCCTACGGAGGTCCTCTGGACACGTCCCACTGTGAGGAGGCGTTCGGGGTAGACCAAGGACCAGATGGAATTATATATCCACGCTGGCTTTGTAACATCTCGGGATTCCCCAGCATGAAGTGGCTAATGTTGCCTGGGAAAGGGAAGTCTGGATTTCTCTGCTGGAACTGTTGCCCCCGCGACCCAGCTCCGGATAAACGGTTGAAGATGGATGGATGGATGAAATTTGCCATATTATGATGAACTTTGATTCTTATATAGTCCCTTGTGTATCCAGACTTTCCAAGGAAATGCAGTAGGAGACATGTACTATAGGAACAGAAATGTACTGTAGGCACAGAACTAGGATAACACTGGTGATCATTAATCATGAAAAAAGGTCAATCATTATGCTCACCCAAGCACACCCAACTGCTTACACTCTTTCCACACGTGTTTGAAGAAATGTACAGTAATAGCCACCCATATGCTTGATACTGAGATCCACATTTGGTGTTTACCTAATGAAACCCTCTTTGTATACATGTTTACAAATGTATGAAATGTGCCTCTACATATTTGAGATATTACATCCTGAGGTCATTTGGCATGCTTTTATGTAAACTAAATTAAGTGGTGACATGGCGGACGCACCTCACAGCTTCCTATCAGAATAATGGGCATATTTATCAGTCTTCAGATAAAATCCTGTTATTGTTTCCTATTTCACTTACTCTTTCCCATGGCCCAGGCTCGCGCTTGGTCAGCAGCACTGACAAGTATTAATGCATTGGCTGTGTAGTCTGGTGTTGGATGCTCGGGCCGTTGTAGTACAGTAGCCAGATTGCGTAGTTCCTGATGATAGCTGAGGAGGAAAGGTCAGTTGAGCATAACCTGTATTGTATTCCAAGTTTTAGGAACATGAGTAGCATTACATGGATGGTTTTAAATGGTGTCTATAAAGGTTTATTCTGTATATTCTAGAAGAAAGTGGTTACATTAGAAACATTTAGCTGTGTTCCTTTTTATTGAAGTTTTAAGACGTTTGTTTTCATTTACTGATTGATATGGCAAGAGTTGTTGTCAGTGTACATGATTACAGTGATGTATGATTAGAATACATGTCTCTCTGTCATACAGCTATATAATAGCTATTTCTTCAGGTTTAAATTTTACATACAGTTGTATAGATATGGCCCTAATCTATTTGTACGTACTTACTTACTTATTGTTTTAATTCAGGCCAGCGGCCAGCAGCCATCGTGTCCCCCATCGCAGGAACCACCAGGGACGTAGTGGAGACATCACTGGACATTGGAGGATTCCCTGTCGTCCTGAGTGACACCGCTGGTCTCAGGGATAGTCTTGACCTGGTGGAGAGAGAGGGGGTCCGCAGGGCTCGGGAAAGGTAGAAGATATGCCATGGCTGACGTCTACTAGTTTGCTAGTTCAGGTGTACCGTGAGATGTTTTTATGGGGGCATTATGTTTTCGCATTGTCCGTATATCTGTCCGTCCGACCATCTTTCCATCCATCTGACCTTCCGTCCATCCGTCCCACCCAACCATGTGAATGCAATATCTCAGGACCAATATCTTGCTCCATTTGGGTCGCTCCAGTGCTAGGGGCTCGGCTTCAGCCTCCAAAAAACTCCATATTTGGATGCAAATGGCAACTGGTTGGACTATACAACCATGATTTTCATTGATAAAGAAAATCCTTCAATATGAATGCACTCCTGCTTGCATGCAGTGTCCTGCTTATGTGAGGAATATAGTAAGCGTTATGTGATTTATATGATTTCTCAGCATTTAATTAATTTGTGTAGTGAGGTTTTTTCATGTTCTTCAAACTATTTGTTAGTTTGTTTTGTTGTTTTTGTGTGTAGGAGAAACTATAGAGAATAGACAACAAACTAATTCACTTTGTGGATTCAATTATATCCACCGAAATCTGAAATCTGTGACTTCCTCTAAAAGTCAGACAATAATATCGCAATGTAAAGGAGCGTTATCCGGCCCATGAGCGGCACGTTTTCTTTTGTTGCGTTTTCATGGCAGTACAGAACAAAATGGCCAAGAGAGTTAGACAATGTCCTCGAAACAAAGAAAGGAAGAAATTATTCAATGTTTCTTCCTCATATAGGGTTATATTTTGAAAATCCCTGTGACATAACATCCAGTCATATTTACTAACTCTTGGTTATAAATACCTGCTAAATAAACATGTCATGGGACGTCACGCGATGAAGTGGCAACACTCAGTTGCATAATAATGTATAACATTAAGCGATGCAATATACTCCATACATTTTCACAGATATTTCAAACAAAAATTGACATATCTGACTGACCATTCCTTGACCGCTGTTTCCACTGTTTACGCCAGGGAAGAATAACAACATTTTTTAGACTCGAGCCTCACTCCTCCATCATAGTACATAAGCAGGAGAACACTCAAGACAGACAAAAGAATACACCCAGTGACATGCACAGACACTTTTAACTTGACCTTTATACAGACTTATACCCTCCCTGACCATGGAAAATGGTCCCATCTGATTGGCTGGCAGGTGTACATTAAACCTATATAAGACCTGAGGTCGATTCAGCAAATGCCTTCTAAATCAGTAGTTCAAGCGCTGTGAGCTTGTATATCTGCTATTTTTGAATAGCCAACGCAAACGTCTAAAATGACACAGATGCTTTATAATGGGTTAATATTGGATATCGGGGCACTTAAAACATTGTCCCTGTTTGTCCCTGTTAACAGTTTAATCTCAAAATAATTTGTCACTTGTGGAATATGTGTGGAAAAAAACTCGCACTCCACAGAAAATATATTTCTCTTTATTTGTCCAGAGACTACGAAAATATGTATCCATTTTTCCATGGAAAAACAAAGCAATTTTCTTCCAAAATTCTCTGTCTAAGGAGTTTTCCTTAAACACACACACACACACACACACACACACACACACGCACACGCACACACGCACAGGTACACTCAGATGCACTTGCAGTCTTACACAAACAGTGAGTGCATCGGTCCAGCATGCTGACTGTTCAACAGGCCTAGCGGGGGAGCAGCTGCTGCTCCTGGGTAGGAAGTGCTGGGAGTTCTTGTGCTTTTGGGGACTTTCTGTCTAGGCAGCAGGTCATAGTTCTTGTGACCCGGGTTAGGACAGGAAGGAGGTGGTAAGTGTAAGCATCCGCTGCTGCCACTGCCGTTCCCTCGGGGTGGGGAGGGGTTAGGGTGACATGGAGGGGGGGGGGCTACTGCCGTTCCGCCCAACCAAGGAATCTCAGTATAGTGGTCATATTCAATCAATTAAAAAGAAATTACATTTGATAATCGGCGCACAAAAGTACAGAATAACAAATCTACACCCCCAAGGGATCAGAGCTCTGATCCATGGTGCAATGCACAGCCTGGAGCTGCTCCTGTGAATGACAAACTTACTATGTGGATCTATAAAATATTTGATATTATTTGTTAATGTTATGCTAGTTATATAATGCTACTATTATATGATATTTTTTGGCATGTCCAAGTAGCTGACCGAATTGTGCCGTCAACCATATCAGCGCCACATGTCCGGGTCGAATCCAGCTGGAGGCCTGTGTTCGGTCATTCCCTCTCTCTGTCCTCGCTCAACTTTCTTCTCTGCCTCTCTGTTATGCCTAAATAAATAAAAGGGCAAAAACTGCCTAAAAAGACAAAAGAAATTTACAAGTTGCTAACAATTTGATATAAAGTAGTACTGAGCTTATAGACATAGAACTGAGTATTATAGCGATATCAGTTTTGAAGCAGAAATTAACTGACATCATTAAATCATAATACCTTATTTCAAGCCACTACTACTACTTCAATATGATGATTTGGTTTACACTGCGACATGTTATAGTATTTAAGAGAGTATTGAATGGTATCCACTCCAGAGTGTCTCAGGGCATCACTATAACATGTTTGCACACTGAAAGTCGCTGCTGTAACCATTGGAACCCTACAGTAGCGTCCCTATTCTGGGACATTCTGTGAAAATAGAAGATCTACAACACGTTGCAACGCATTGTGAGCTTGTCGATTGGCGTAGAGGGGAAAAAAGAAGGTGGCCCAGCATAGGGGGGACTCCAGTCAACGTAATATATATAGGGTTTAAGTGGTTAGATAAGAAACCAACACAGTACTGTATGTGCTCATGAGAGACACTCAGTCACTGCTCAAAGACAATGGGCATGTCACTCTTAAGTGGTATTATGTAAAATACTTGTACAGTACTGTACTATAGATAGTTGACGCAAACACTCAAGACATTCTGTTCTGGACCTCTGCAGTATTTAATCAAAGTGAGCTTACATCAGGAAGAATGTCCTTGAAATAGTCTGGACCTCAGCCTAGAACCCTTCTCACTCATTACAGTCTTTAAGGCAAACGGATCCTATTTTACATAATTGTTCCATATCTAAGTAGTGGAAGGGACCAGGTCGCTAAAAATACTGTGCTTCAGTGCTTCTATTCTCCTTCGCTAGATCAATAGAGCTTTACTGGATTTATGGATTTAAAGTCTGAGCTTTTCTATTCATGAATTCTGATATATTGTATCTCTGATATGTATACAGTATATAGTGTACTGCACAGTCTAAACTTTTTTTTTTTTTAATTGGATACTACTTCTTGACACATTATTTTGACTATTATGAGATTTAAAAAATGTGATGTGTTCATCCTATTAAAAACGCCTTCTAAATCCTAACCTAAGTTAACAAAAAAGCAACATCTAAAATGACACAGATGCTTTCCCGGATTGAAAGGTATAACAACGTATAGGCTTTCCAGGTCTAAATGGGTTATTATGACCTGACTAAAGTTTAATCAGATCACATACTGTAGCACCAATGGATTATTGCTATTTCATTTATTAGTGATCCATAGGTGCTCATGTTAAGCTGTCAGAATACTGTACCTGATCAGATCTCTATCTTTCCCCCCCAGGGTGGAGCAGGCAGACCTGACTCTGGTGGTGGTGGACGCCACTCAGCTTGGTGCTGACGCCCAGCGGGCTCCAGCCTTCCTTCAAGCCCACCTCAGGGGTGTCTTGTCCAGCCAAGAACTCTCTGAGTCTGGTACTGTTGTTTTCCCACACATTTTAAATCATTACCAAAATGTTGTCTCTAGTTAATTAGTTTTACTAATAGCAGACACGCAAAATTCTATCCCCCTTATCAATAGTAGTATGGTTACAATAGCTCTTTTTGTGGGGTAACTCTTATTCAGATCATTGTCCTTTCCATATACATTTTATGAAGAGTTTCCCTCAGAACGGTGTGTCTTGGTGCTCAACAAGACGGACCTGGTCCCTGAGGAGCAGTGGCAGAAACTGGAGACAGAACTGAATCAGACTCCTGGTCTCCCTCCTGTCTGTCCGCTCTCCTGTCAGACTAAAGCAGGAGTGGAGGACTTCCTGGCAGTGTTGCACCGCCAAGTCAAGGCTCTGTGAGTACACTTATGACTCATCTTTTTTTTTTAATATATGTTTTTATTTAGGAGGGACAAGGTACAAAAGTGTCAATGTAAGCTATTGTACAATTAGTGCATTATACTTCCATTAATCTTTTTTTCCCCCTATTTTCGTCCCCCCTGCCTCCCCCCCACCGATTAAAGTAGGAACAATTAAAGTACAGGGAAAATAATAATAATAAAAAAAGAATAAGAAGACTTATGACTCATCTTATTCGTTCTTATTATTTATTGGGCTAGAACGTAAATGTGTCCAGTTACTTATGGGGAAATTATATATGTTTGTTTTGCAAATGTATTGTTTATAACAAATTAGCTATTTTGACAAATATATCATTTGTCTTTGTCTTTTGGATCCCGTTTGATAAGGTGTTTTCTTTCTGTAATATGTCTGGTCATTAGCCATATCTGTAACAACATTAAACTTTCACTGTCAGGGGATGGGACCACAGCTCCCATAAGCATCTTTACATAAGACTCATCATGTACACAATAAATCCTTTATGACAGTTCTATTACTTATATTAAAATGGGCAGGTTTCAATATTAACTGCAGCAGTATGAATTTTGGGTTAACTTTCCTTGAGTTCTCAATGGGCCTGAACATTTTGAACCAACCCCAAACTGAGTGAATTGAAGCTTAAGTATGGCGATGGTGAAGATTGGTGATGATGCTGATTAGGAAAGTTTACTTTCATCTTCATTCTGACCACTGTTTTTCAGTTTTAAACTGTTAGGCAAGTCCAAGGAAATTGTTTTGTGTCTGCGTTTTGTAACATAATATCTGGGTTTTGGGTGGGTCAGCTGTCCTCCTTAAATCTAACTCCCTTAAAAGACAACTTCACCCATTTTCAACCTATCTTCATATATTGGTCCTCACTAATGCTTATTATAATATGGTACCATTTGTGTCTATTCACCAAGTAGACAAGAATTGTACCATATTATAATGAGCATTAGTGAGGACCAATTATATGAAAATGGGTGAAGTGGTCCTTTAAGTAGTTTATTTTCATACTCAGAATAAAAAAGGTCCTTTCATGTTCTCTTGTTGTGTCTGGAATGGATCAGTTCATATCCATAAACATTTTCCATTAGTACAATTTATTTTGAGACACTTTGATGTGACTTTCCTTTATGGGGCAGCTGGGGATCAGGAGGTGGAACCGGAAGGATCCGGCATTGTGTCCCTCCCAACATTGTGACGATGTGTCCTTGAGCAAGACACTGAACCACAAACTGCTCCCTGAGTGCTTTTCAATAGCTGCCCACTGCAACTAACAGTTAGGGTGGGTCAAACGCATAGGACAAAGTCCAGATTCCAGTTTTTATTTCTATTTTATTTTATTTTTGTATTTATGTGTTTATTTGCGAGGGACAGAGCATAGTTGTTGACGCTCAGTCGTGCTGAGAGTGGTGACGTCTTCAGCGGCGCAACGGGTGAAGCTGACACAACCGGTGACTCACACATGCTGCAACAAGGGTTACGCATGCTGCGATGTCCCGGAAAAGCAGATTTTGACGTCATCTCCCCAGTTATTGCTGCTGAATCAGAATTATTTTTAACAAGTAAACATGCGCAAGGCAGCAGGTCTAGACGCAATCCAGGAAGAGGAAGAGTGTTCACTGTTCAGAGCAGCCTTCAGGAGTTTTCACATATAGTACACGAGAGAGGTGGAGAACCTGACACTGTGGCACCAACAAGACCAAAGAGCAACAACTAAGGCCTCATTGGAGACGAGACTTTAAATTCAGCAGTGCATTCAAATGAACTCACTGCAGCTGTGCTCCTTTTATGTGATCATTCTTACTGAATACCCTGATAAACTGAAAACTTGCAGCAAAGTTTAGAGAAGTTTGCAGCCCTGGCAGTTATCCACGGCTATGCATAGGAAATGTGCCCTATTGTGTGTAAAACAACTAATATCATACATACTGGGATGTAACAGCTGTCATTACTTTTCACATTTTTTAAATGTTTAACTTTAAACGTAGACGTATGTATTAGAATAGATAACATTGTGAACGCATAAGCAAATTACTCTCTTTCTGTCGGTTGCTTCTACTGTATGTATTTTCATAATCTGTGCAGGGTCCTTAAACGACCGTATTTTAATCAGTTATAATCATCTGTAGGTGTGGTGACCCTCTGTCTGGTGCTCCCAGTCTGACCCAGGCCCGCCATAGGGCCCACCTGCAGCAGTGCATCGCCGCCTTGGCTCAATACCAGCGGTACCGAGACACAGACCTGGCACTAGCAGCAGAGGGCGTCCGTTTGGCCCTCACCAGTCTGGGCCGGATCACTGGACGGGTTGGAGCCGAGGAGATTCTTGATATCATCTTCAAAGACTTCTGCATTGGGAAATAGCCAGACGAAAACAGGAAAATACGACTTATCATGAACCTCGGTAAGGGGACACAAAGGAAGGCTGTGACAAAGTCAGCGTTCTTGTCCCAGAATATCGGTGAAATTGAAAGAGACTGGGTGCATACTGACTGAGTGCCAATGTGTGTCATTGTAAAAAGGGGAAAGGCACATTCTTTGCCGTAGGAGCGCTCACTCAGGATGAAAGAGAAAGTAATGGTTGTTTTTTTGTAGATGATGCTTTTTGGACTTGACCACTTCAACCCTAGCGTTCCTTTGTGATGCGTTGTGAGCTTGTAAATCGCACACCGTTCCCATCCATGTACAGGGCTCAAGTAGTTAATGAAACATGCTTGAGGTGTGTTCCAAAAGGAGGCTCCACATCCCAACTGTAGGTTGTGTACTAACAACTTCTAAACATTAACATGTTCGTGGGTCACAATTTACGCTTAAGGAAATATTTGTGGTTTTGATCTCAGTGGCATTTTATTTATACTTGTATCTATACTTTTCTTCCATGATAGACACTTTTACTGTAGTGTTTATGTTGCTGCAACATTCAAAACAAAAACAACGGTTACTTGCTCATCACAAAGTGTGCTGAAGCCGTTGTTTTTAAAGTAGTACGTTGTGTAACATTACACAGCGTTCTACTACTTTGTGCAAAGTCAACATTTATTCCAGCAGTCACACAGGAAAACCACAAGTCACCCTTACGGGTTCATTTTCACACTCCCAGAGTAAAAATAACACCCAGGATTTTACTGTACATCCCTTTAAGACTCTCCATCCCTTCCCTGCCGCCTCCCACCACTACGTGACGTAAGGACTGCAAGCCAATGTGACCCTGCTCCTCTTCGTTCAGAGATCCACTGTGTGGGAAAGAGACATTTTTGGAGGCAGTGCTGTCTGTGTCCTTTGTTCCCCTGTCAATCTGGCCTTGATTAAATATTTATGTTTCCTTGTTGAACTCCTCACCCTTTTCCCCGGTTGGCTCCTTCTCTCTAAGTCTCTGACGACATTGACTACCTTGTGCACCGCAAACCTTCAGCCTCTCTCCGTCTCTGAGACTTGAGCTAACCTCTCCGCCTCTTTCCCCACAGCTCTGTCACCGTGTTCTCCCTCTTTCATCTATTTGCAGATTTATTACAGGACAGGAGTGGTTCCAGCTAAAAGTAGGAGCTGGTGCTTTTATGGGCATGCCAACTGTGGCATAAACCACACGCAAAAGGCAAGATCACACGCTGTCACTGCATCCCTCTTTCTGCTCATACAGAGAATAGCAATACACTGGAAATAAGTTGACTCGACTTGACAAAATGCATTCACTTGTATTATCGGACTCAATAAAATTGGGACAGCCATATTTCCAACAACAGCCCTACTTTTTACAAGCGTTGTTTGCTGTCACCACCCGTCACGATGTCTTGCATTTGTGATACGTAGCGTACAGTTTCATTTCAACCTGCATGTCATACATCGATGATTGCGTCTTTCGATGTGGTAAACATTGCCACTAGACACATGTAAATGAGGCTTCAACATTCCACAGTTTGATATTGAATTAATAATCTAATTAACCGGTCTTTTCAATATGTGTGAATTTGTGAAAGTCACATGGCCCTAATTCTCAAATGTATTTTAGCTGATGAAAATACCATGCACCTACTGTACCTGTGACAGGACCTTTCTGTGTTCCTGCGTTCATTAATCATTAGTATATTTTAATTGCCAAAGTCCTGACATTTATTGTTTCCCAAATGTGAGCTAAACTCTGAAGTGTTATCAACATGAAGTTTCCCTGTTAAGTTTTCAATATGTACTTGTTTTATGGGGAGGACTGCCATTGTCACGAAGCTAAAGTGGATTAATACATTTTGCACAGAGAGTACGGCTCTAAAATTCTGTATATACTGTACTGTTTTGATTTAAGACAATAAACTACTAGCTGAAGTTCATCCCTCTGTGTCTTCAAAAATATAGACAGCAAAAAAAATGTTATTTTGTCAACCAAGGACTTAAATGATCTACAGTACTGTATACTATTCACTAACATTTTGTAAGAACGAATATCACCATTTTAGATGCAAGAATATCCCATTTCGGAACCTTACATTCAATGGAATGTGGCAGTGCTGGGGCGTACAAAAGAGATACAGAGATTTCACTCAACAAATTCAGCATGCAGTAGGTCAGTGCATGGTTCCCACCCATCTGACCACTTAACACGGCAGACATTCAGCTGCTGTGTTAAGTGGTCAGATGTGTGGGCCACGTCACGTGCATTTTTCAGAGCAGAAACTCCAAGCTGCTCCCCATGAGGTTGGTGCCTTGTATGGTTTCCTCTGCCATCAGTGTGTGAATGTTAAGTACATTGTAAACCGCTTTGAACGGTAGGAACGACCGAAAGACGCAATTTAAATGCAGTCCATTTACTACCATTTACGATCTATGCCTGAATCGATACAGGCAGTAAAGAGTTAATGTCTGGAAACAATTACCCGTAGTAATCTGTTGTTTATGGGACAACAGCTTTATTGTCATGTCACAGTAGTTTTCGTGAGAAGAGAGGTAGCATAGAGCAGGAGAGGTAAAAGAAAAAACTGGATAGAAACGGATCAAATAATATCCAGTTTCTTTTCTTTTTTTTTAACCTTAATTATTGAAGCCACAGTACATTATACCGGCAGCCTGAACTATTGCTGTCTCAATTGGATGGTAATGGGAAATCCTCTTTTGTAGCACACTTAAATGGTTATGGATACTTTATACACATTATTATATTTTGATAAATTAAACTTCATAAATATATTCTGATGAATTAATCTTCATCCATATTAGGCCTATATATTCTAATAAATCAAATGTCATCAATATGATTATATTTTTCAGATAGTTTATTATATTCTGATAAATCAAACTCCATCTATATGATTATATTCTGATAAACCAAACTTGTTATAATATCTGGATGGTGTTGGCAGAAACCTTGTACAGTATCTCCATATTTCAACTTTTAAAAAAAAATCGTCAATTAATTCCCTACTTAGTCATACTACAGTGTCACACAAAGGTAGCAAAAATAGGCGATATACAAGCAAACGCTTGTAGATCTGCTATTTTTGCAAAATTATTTAAAGGTAGGGTAAGTGATATTTTTTGGTTAAAACAAAAAGTATTTTGTTAAAAGGTTAAAACACTATATTCTGATAGTAATCATTGCTATAGATTGTTTTTTCATTAACAGATGTCTCCCTGTCTCTCCAGGTCTTTAATAAACAGAAAATACATTTTCCGGTAGGTGTCAAAATCTCAGTGAATCAGGAGAAAGTACCCATTTCGAAGCTTAATTTGTGTAGTGTTCCAATTTTGTCTGCTCATTTCTTAGTGTCATGACTTCCAATTTCAATTGTTTAATCTGTATCCTGATTGAGTTCTCTGTCCTGGTTGGATAAAATTGGAAATGAAACTGAAACTGAAACGAAAATGCATTTTCTGTTTTATAAAGAGCTGGAGAGACAAGGAGACTCCTGTTACTGAACAAACACTCTATAGCAATGAGTACTATCAGAGTATAGAGCTATTTAACACTTATTTTAACCAAAGCAAATCACTTACCCTACCTTTAAGTGAATGTAAAAGTAGTTAAGTGTGCCTGTGGGTACTAATATTAGTATTAGTATTACTAGTATTAACACAAGCTTGTGTGACTAATAACTAAATGACTGTACATTGGATACTTTGTTTGGAACACACTCAACAAGGGTAACAGTTAACACCCAACAGCGACAATATACTGCACTATATATGTTTATATTCCGATGACTTCATATATAAATCATTCCCCACCTACTGTAATCTCATAACGTGTTCCACATAGCCTCAGTGCCCTGTGTCATGACTTGGACCATGTATGGCTGAGTGATGAGTGGTTGTTTAGCTCTGTGTGGTCGTGTTTCCTGTGGGTCTGATTCATGGATGTTCCGAGGAGAGTAGGAGGCCTTACATAAGTACATCACTGAGTCAGACACTTGATGGGGGATGTTGTTGGGGATATCATGGTTTACGTGCGAGGATCTACACTGTATTCACCTTAGTGTGTGTGTGTGTGTGTGTGTGTGTGTGTGTGTGTGTGTGTGTGTGTGTGTGTGTGTGTGTGTGTGTGTGTGTGTGTGTGTGTGTGTGTGTCCGTCCGTCCGTGTGTCCGTGTGTCCAGGTCCATACAGGGGATGAAAAACACTCCCAAGTTAAACAAAGGATTTCCTGAGAACAGGGGACAGACTCCCTCACCTGCAGTGAGGACATTTGTCAATGTTCTGAACCAGTCTGGTCTAGCCAGCCACCACAGATGTGTTCAACGCTGATGCCTTGTGGCAAACAGTGAGAGCTCTTGATTTCATCTGAATTTTAGCTCGTCAGTGCAGAAGGGTGCTTTCCTTCTCACAATTTCATGCTCATTAAGAGTCCAAGACTCGCAATATTGAAACCAAAAAGTTGCCACAATACCTACAGTATATTTGACTCTTGAGTTACGGCTTTTAGATCCAAAGCAATACAGCATGATTTCACTTTAACCAGTGGTATAGTTGAAGTGTACACATAGAATTGTGTTGGCATTTATTATTGCACTTGTACCCATTCTAAATCATAAATTATGAAAACTGACAGATGGCAGGTTATACAGATGATTATGAAGTGAAAGCCTTACTGTAATCCACTCTTACAAAACATTCATAAAATGTGTATACCATACATAGTTAGGAATACTCCAAAATAATTCTTCACCCACCACTGTATACTGTAAATATGTGTTCCCTTCAAGATGCTTATAACAGAAAGGTCAGGTCTGGGCATAAACTTTACAGCATGTGTTATCATATGTAGTGTACTGTATTTCAATGTCAACAATGTGTTGACATTGAAATACAGTACACTACAAATATTATTTGCAGAAGAATCCATACCACATTTCTGGCATTCATCATGGCATGATTCATTCTTAGCTGCCCGCCAGTGTCTCTCACCGAAAGTAGCAGATCTATTGCAAGGCGTTGTGGGCTTATAGATCTGTCATATTTGGTGCAAGACACGATGCGCAACCAAGTATAACTCAGGCTTGAGAGGGTTAAAGGAGAATTGTGAGAGCTGACTTTTTTCCCCTCTCTATATATTTCTCTTATCACTTGCGTGCTCTGCCTTGACTGAAATTGAGCAGGGTTCCAGACCTATGACCAAGTGTGCGTGTTTCACATCACATTTGTGCAAGTGCATGATTATCTTTAGGTTGTTTTTATGCACTGGTACTGCATTAGCCTGTGGAACAGTACATCCATGTGTATTTAGAAGCCCCAGGGATGGAGCTACATGGATATGTGATGATGTTTTTACCGCCAGATGAACAAATATATGGATTTGTCTGGATGTATGGATGTTCACCTCTTGTCATCTAGAGCGGTGGTTCTCAAGGTGGGGTCCGGGGACACCCAGGGGTCCTTGAAGGGGTTTCCAGGGGGTTCCCAGCAAAACTTGTTAATTTTGCATCAGTTCAATCACTGTGACCCTACACATTGGCCATGTGAAAATAGCCGATCTAGAAGCTTGCGAGCTTGTAGATCTGCTATGTTTAAAGAAATCAAGAAAAATATGGAGACATTTTGAAGCACAAATCTTCTAATGGGATCTCTGGCACAAAATATTTTCTGAAGGGGGTCCGTGACCAAATATATATACATTTTGGTGTCCTTGACATGAAAAAGTTTAAGAACTACTGATCTAGCGTGTGGTGGAAGCGTGACATTCGAACTACTGTGAAAACATAATCTTTATTAATAATCTCTATTTTAAAAGTATTTGGGTCATATTTAATATTCCTCTACTGCATGATTCAAGGTTTTTATTTCCATATTCATCCATTATGTCATGGTGTTACATAGACATACGTACATGTACACACATGAAACAGAAATGGCATCACACATTTAACAAAGCATCAGACCTAGTAGATACAAGATGTTTTATTTGTTTGTTTATTTGCACAATAGCAACAAAACACCATAATCAGCAACAACATAATAAAAGCAGAATGTGCAGGTGAGATTGAAAAACCCTGTGGGGTTTATAAAGTTAATCACACCTCATTTCACTACAACAATTACAATACAAATAGAAAATGAATGCGTAAAGGGCTGAATGAGCAGACCAGTCACTAAATGCAGCAATCCTGCAAAATCTCTTTTGCAACTTATAAAGTTTATGAAGTAAACTAATTAAGCTTCCCAAATGACATTGCAATATATACAGTATAAGATATGGATAAATTAAGCTATAATAAAGTGTTAAGTGTTAACTTCTGAACCAAACTACGGAATTTGCTGATAATACCAATAGCTTTGGATATTTTATAACAGACATGGCTAATATTGTTTCTCCAGACTTACTTCAAGAATTACTCCAATAAGTGCAGCGGATAAAAGCAATATTTTGGGAGAATCGTTCACTTGGTGATACAAGCGTGAAACTTGGTACAGATCATCTTTAGAGGTCATTTATCGATTTTTTTAATCGAGCCACTTGAAAATCAAAGATGGCGGCCATTTTTCAAGATGGCCGACATCTTAGTGGGCAGTTAAGTGATATGATGGTTTATTTGGTGATACAAGCATGAAAATTGTCATGAGCAGTCTCTGTGGGTCACTTGACAATAGGCCACCCACAGCTACTTGAAATTTCAAGATGGCGGCCATTTTTCAAGATGGCCAACACTTTAGTGGAGCAATTAAGTTATATAATGGTTTATTTGGTGATACAAGCATTAAATTTGGCATGAGCAGTCTCTAAGGGTTGCTTGACAAGAAAACACTCCCAGCCACTTTACATTTCTATTTTCAAGATGGCCGCCCCCTGGATCCTCAAAAGATACATTTTCTCATAGAAATTTATGTTTTTTTTTCTTTAAGGACGATTATACGATTATTATTATTATGCTAAAGAACAACTTTTAACACATCACAATATAGTTGTGTTGATTTGTTGATCATAGATAGATTAGATAAGAGTGAATATCTGCACTACCAGGGCACACTGGTGATAAATCACTGCTGTTAAACTCAGAGTGGGGTTCAATGTCAGCTAATTGAAAGTTGGTATCCCAAATGCTGTCTAATTTACCCCAAAACAGTTAGATAGCCGCACCTGAATTGACAGGTTGTGCCAGCACGGGAGAGCCGAGCCAAGGTTAATGGGGTTTTAGTTAACCGGATGGTGTACAGATCGCTCAGGATTTAAATGGCATTGGATGAACGATCGAACTAAGTGTAGGGTTAAGGCACGAACTTAGTTGTATCCCATACATCAAAGTGCTTGGTAAAAGGTGGTAAAAGGATAAACCCTCGGCCTCTGCCTATGCTGCAGACATGGCAGAAGCCATCATAACAGTTGTGAAAACTAACTGGGACAGATGTTTAATTTGTCAGCAGGTCACCAAGGAAAAACTCATTCAGCCGAGTTTATTCAACAGAGAGCACGATCGTACTGGTTATGATACCATTGCAAGAAATGTTCCATTATTTCATAAGATCAATGCTCTGCCTATCTTACTTAGTCCAACCCGACTAGATGAAGGTGATGGCATAGAAAGCACATCGACAAGAAACAGAGCAAAATATAATTCAAGCTGTAAACTTAGGTTCAACAACACAGAGCTGGAAAGGGCCCAAAAGAGAGCATCTACATCTGCTGAAGACACTGAAGATACCAAAGATATCCATGTCAAGAGGCCAAGAAGATCTAATGTATGACCGGTCCAGCGATGTCACAACTGTGAACGAGGCCAGGCTTGATCTCTTTGCCAGAAAGCAAAGACAATATGACTTGATCCCACCAACTCAAGCAGCACTCAAAGAGCATGCCAAACATGCTTCTTATGAGGCTGGATACGTGTGGGGACAGGCATTGAAGCGACATCCACAAATGCAGAGCCCATCTGACTGGGGATGGGTGGAACAGGACGAGAAGTGGAAAGTCTTCTGGACTCCACTTCCACCTATTGCGGAGAGTTGTTGGGAGTTGACCAAATGTGGGTGCTCCAAGGCATGTACTGGAAGGTGTAACTGCTTCAGATATGGACTCAGTTTCACATGCCTATGTAGTTTCCCCTGCTAGAACCTATTTGCATGTTTATTTTGCCAGAGTTATTCCCTGTTGTCCTCTGTGTTTTCAAGTGGAGGCCTATGGCTCGGCTTCCCCTCGTCACATCGACGCATCATGTTTTACTTTTTATCTAGTCTATTACTGTGTAATTTTCAGTTGTTACTTTGTAACATTCCTTCCACTGCCTTCCACTGCCATATCTAACAGTGAAGCACATTTTCAGTTTAGTTCCTTAGTATCGTTTGTCATGGTTCCGTGGCTATTGCCATTCAGTATTAGCCATTACTCATAATTTTGGAGCACTGTCCATTCAGCACCACAACTGTGCTTATCAGCACCACAACTGTGCTAATTTATTCATCTTATTTTTTGTTTCCCCACCCCTTAGTATTTATTTGACACATGTAATGGCTGTTAGTTTAAAAAAAACAAAATATATATATATATATATATATATATATATATATATATATATATATATATATATATATATATATATATATATATATATATATATCTCCTCCCTTGTGACTGTTACCTTGTCGTGGTAAGGGAGCTTGTTTAGGCCTACCTCAGTGAACCCTGAGAGCTATGCCGGTGGGAGGCAACTCCTGACAGGTCTTACCAAACTGGACAGGTCGTGGGCGAGGAGTCAGACAAAACACAGTCAAACAACCTCTCTTGACAGAGCTTTTTGAGGAACCCAATACATTTCTATGAGAAAAGGTATCATTTAAAGATTGACATCTTGAAATTTCAAGTGGCTGTGGGCGGTTTCTTGTCAAATGACCTTTTGAGACGGCTCATGGCAATTTTCATGCTTGTATCACCAACTAAATGATTTCTTAAGCTTAACTAGTCCACTAAGGTGGTGGCCATCTTGAAAAATGGCCGCCATCTTGACATTTCAAGTAGCTGTGGGTGGCTTATTGTCAAGTGACCCACAGAGACTGCTCATGCCAATTTTCATGCTTGTATCACCAAATGAACCATTATATAACTTAAATGCTCCACTAAAGTGTTGGCCATCTTGAAAAATGGCCGCCATCTTGAAATTTCAAGTAGCTGTGGGTGGCGTATTGTCAAGTGACCCACAGAGACTGCTCATGCCAATTTTCATGCTTGTATCACCAAATAAACCATCATATCACTTAACTGCCCACTAAGGTATCGGCCATCTTGAAAAATGGCCGCCATCTTGGATTTTTGAGTGGCTCGATTAAAAAAGTCAAAGAGTTGACCTAAAGGAATGTTCATGCCAATTTTCACGCTTGTATCACAAAGTGAACGATTGTTCCTACTATCCGCTCTACTACAAGGAAACCTTTTGATGAGACCTGAGTGATAGGATTATTTCCATAGACAGACAGGTGTTAGATTTACAATATCTTTTATTGTTTATTTGTTTTATTTGTATCTTTTAGTCATTGATTTTGTTTTTAATAAACACATACTAGGGCAAACATAAGGATGAGATAGATGAACATACAGTGTAAAGGTTTATTATTTTTCATGCATATAAGCAGAATTACATTTTTATTCAGTCATAAATTAGCAAAAACATTTAGCATTTTCAGCAATACTAATACCACACCCAAAAACCACAACTCTCTGAAAAACATCAGAATAAAAAATATTTACAGCAGTTTGATTAATGTTTTTACATTAAGATGAGAATAAATGATTCTAAAGATGTTCACAGCAAAATGTACTGCCATTTCTTTCCAGGGGAACTCAACTAAAATTAACTAACAATCATTAATTTAACAACCATTCCTCAGAGTTAAGCTGTATATGACATAACATAATACATCAATGAAAACACTATATACAGGTTGTGTTTGATAAAACACATGGCATCAAAAATATCTACAACACACTCCTTTCCATTTCATTACACATAGGAGAGCAAATAGTAATAATGACAAAAATAAGAGCAAGTAGATGATCAATATCTAAAAATATTAATCTCCACTGTAGAATGCATTCTGTACATAGTAAGAGTGTCTATTCCAGTGGTTCTTCTCAACCTTTTCTCAATCCGGACCCACTTGAAAATCTTGAAAGCATTCGTGGCCCACCCATGGGTCTCGTGCATTTTCAGAGCATCAATCAATCGATTGTGTTCCAGCTTGGATCAATAAAGCGTAGTACTGTGTACTTTGCGTTGGAATGTCAGTATACCGTTGGAGTTTTGCTAATGCCAGGTGCACCAATAGAAGGACCATAAGCCACAACTGATCTTCTCTGACGGGGAGGCTCAGCCTGCAAGGCGGCAGGCTGAGGAACGGCAGGCTAAAAAAAGAGAGAGAGAAATTAGAAGATGTTATCTGTCCTCACACACCTTCACTGCTTGGATGTAGTACATTCCAAATGCAACAATGCACATATTCCTAGAATCTGTGGGGTTTTCACTGGACATTTTGTGCCCTTATGACTCCTGACAAAAATATGCTTCTGGTTGTGGTTTCCTCTTGTTATCTTGCCTGTCCATCCCTTCCTCCTGCTGCCCTCCGATATCTCTGTTCTGCTGACTCCTCTGCACCTTTTCACTGTCACCAATGAGATCAATGGGACTCACTAGCATCGCAATATGATTATGAAGTATCTCCACAGTATGTGTGAATATGTGTACCTTTCACTACCGCAGTCCATTGCTGGTAGATGTGTGTTCTTAGTCAACTTGACAGGCTAACTAAGTGTCAACCACTTAAACCCTATATATACAGTACTTCGTTGACCAAGGTCCCCCAGAGGTCTATAATTGTTCCCCTCTTTTCCCTATACACCAAATCTCTTCGTAGAAAATAACAGATCACAAGGCATTGCGAGTGAGCTTGTAGATTAGCTTAAGTTATTCCTCATCTCTCCTAATGATTGCTTAATGCTTATTATCAATTCAACACACAAAAATAACATTGATGAATGAATGTTGAATGAATGTTTGGAGAGCCGAGGATTTTCATGCATTACGTGCAGTGGTATGTCATTTACTTAATTTCTTTGGGTCTTATCCTTATTTGGTAGCACTTTTATATTACCATGTCAGTTATAAAGTGTCTTTATACATAAAGACACTTTATAACTGACTAAGTATGGTACAGTAGTTATAGGGCCCAATCTTGCGCAGCACCTTATCCCTTATGCCGCAACGCATTAGGCATTTGTTATTATTTGGATTTCTTTTTTTAAATAGTGATAGTTGCCGATCAACAAGCTCACAGCACGTCGATGTAGACGCGGCTATTTTCATTATTTTAAAATGTTTTCAAAATAATAAAAAATGCCAAATAAGATTGTAAACAAAAAAATATATATGATTGTAAACATTTATGAGTGTTATGAAGCCTTATAAGTACATTATAATGCATTATAAATGCAATTATAAGGCATAATACACCCGACCTTTAAGTAAAGTAGAATTTTGAGGCTTAAAATGTATTTTCCCCTTCATTCTGTGTTTTAACGCTATGTTTCATCAGTTCATTTCCATGTTCTATACTCTATACATATATTCTATACATATATAAACATGTCTAACCTTGCAGTTGGTCAGTTTAGTGGTCAGCATCTGGGTGTTTTTTTTGACGGTCGCAAGTTCGTTCTCCCTCAGAGAGAGACGCTCTCCCTGGAGCCTCTTCTCCTCTCTCAGTCGGTTCTGCTCGATCAGCAAAGTTTCCACCTGAATGAAACATTAATTAAGTCATTTATCCAGGGAAGCAGTTAATATAGATAGATATATATATAGATAGATAGATAGATAGATTGGCAATTTCAGTATTATGTGAGCTAGAAAAGTCATTTCATTATGACCTCTCTGATTACGAGCAGATGGAATTTAGATAATAGATTTGTAGATAAGTCCTTTTAAAACCACACCCTAGGGTAACATTAAAACACACACACACGTTTGTATTACTGTACTAGTGAGGACATCAGGACATTTTACGACGTAAATGTTATGAACATTTTGCCATTCTTAACCCTAACCCTAAAGCCGAAAATAGACGATCTACAAGCTCACATGTTGCAGTTGTGAGCTTATATATCTGCTATTTTCAGTGTACAACAACCATGAAACAACCACTTCTCTAGTGAGGACCAAGAAAATAGGCCTCAAATTATTCAACTCAAATTCTACTATACTTGTGAGGACATATGGTATAGCAATACAAGTTACACACACACACACACACAGGTACTGTACCTGTTTGTCGTGTTTCTGCTGGTTGGTCTGCCGCAGCCTGCTGGACTCAGCTGCTGTCATGGTGCGGTTATGTGTACACAGCTGCAGGTCTTGGTTCAGATGTGAGTTCTGCACCTCCAGGCGACTGGACACTGACTGGATCTCTGCCACCTGGAAGAACAGAGTGGCAGGTGGATAAATGTTCTATACAGTGAATGGTTCTCAAACATTTTCATGTCAAGGAACCCCCTAAATTAATGTATTTGGCCGCAGATCCCTATCTGAAAATGTTTTGTGCCAGCGTTCAAATATTTGTAATAAATGCAAAACATTTCCAATTTTTTTCAAGATAAAAGAAAAGGCAGATCTACAACTTCCATATCGGCTATTTTCATATAGCCAATGTTAAAGTGGTTAAACTGATTTTGATGATTTTGATGCTACTGTATATTAGCTCATATACCTGGGGACCTCCTGGAACCCCCTCAAGGACCCCTGAGGGTCCCGGGACCCCACTTTGAGAACCCCTTGTTCTATACAAATAGTGCTCCAATAGGATATGTATTACAGTGTTTGTTAAAACCCCATTAACCCTAGTGTATTTAATCTGGGCATGTCAGGTCAACATTCACGATTATCTCACAACAAATCATATTGTGACGCGTTGTGAGCTTGTAGATTGGCTATTTTCTGCAAATAGATTTGGTAAAGAGGAGAAAAGGGAGGGGGCCAAGTATAGACCCTTGGGGGATGCCAGTCAACAAAGTATATAGGGTTTTTGTTGGTTAATGTTCTCTTTCCCCAACATATGCCTTGAAGGAGAACACCACAGCTTTATTTTAAGTTCCAAATGTATTGTCTAAATAAGACACATCTAACATACTGGGTGCAGGGCAGGCTGATGCTATTATGTTTTATATTATACCATTTTGGCTCAGTCAAATGAAGCCAAATATAGTGAAAGGTGTTCGAGTTAGATTTAGCTAGTTTAACATGTCGTGTTCTTATTGTTTAGCTTTGACTCATTTAGCCCATTTGAAAAATACTCATAAAGTGCATCAGGGAAATAAAAAATAAAATAAATTTGAACAGCATGGTGAAAACATACTGTATTCTAGGTCCAGCAAATGTTGACTTTTGTAGATACATGGAAGCTTATGTCTTATGAAGTAAAATTATTGCTTGAAATACTAAAAAAGACATAGCTGCGGACAGGAGTTTAATTTGGCCCTAATGGTACTGATTGTCTTGTACGTTGCTGTATCAGCAGTGGCACATGGTTCGCCCCAGCGGTGACCCTGCCGTCGCCTCAGAGGTCACCTGTCTCTTTAGCTAGACTAGATCATGAACAATGCTGAGGATGGACTTCCTCCCTGGAGAAGCTGGTTTCCCAGCCAATTTGCTCTCTGGAATATTCCATCAACTGTACAGGAAGGCTTCCTAGACATGAACCGCAGTAAACTTTCCTCGTGTTCTATTCTCAAACACGTTTAACCACTTTCACCTTGGCATCCCTAAAATTCCCAAAAAACGTTCATAAACTTTCAGAATTGTCAAAAATAGCAGATCTACAAGCTCACAATGAAGCGGTTTGAGTTTGCAGTTGAGTTAGTTATATTGTATTAGACTTAGTAAACTGGACCAGAGTTAGCTTTGTACTTGGACCGCTTTTGTCTGTCTGCACCAAATCTCTTCGCCAAAGATAGACGATCTTTTCATATTTTTGGCTAACGTCCCCCCCCAGAATATGGATGCTGTACCATGCACATTGGTCACAATAACGTTGTCGTTTTTTTGTTAGTTTTTTTCCACGCAGTATACATACGGTACCTTATTGCCCACGTTGTTCAAGTATTTCTGGAACTTGTCTTCCACGTCCCTGGAGAGGTTGGTGCAGCTGTTTCTGATCCTCTCCATCTGATCCTGCTGCTTCTCACAGGTGAGGTGAAAGGTGGGCTGGCTAGAAAACAGCTCGTTGATCCTGTCTAGGAAACCCGTGGTGACAATCTGGATACCCTCCAGAGACTTGGCAAAGTCCTCTTTACACTTCCTTGGATCAAAAATAATAATAAAATGCATATCACTATTTTGGAAAAACAATTCTAAAAACTTCTAAACATTTTAAAAATGTCCCAAACATTTCAAACAATTTCACTTTTTTTCCCCTCACAAATAGCAGAAATAGCTTGTAGATTGTGAGTTTGTAGATGGACGATTTTCGCTATTTGTCCTACAATGAAATACTGTATAATAGGGCTAAGACCAAATATAGTCTCTCTTTCTTTGACATAACACAATTTTTTTTACAGTGTGATCAAGGCACACAGACAAACAGGCTACCTGGTGTAGGTGTCCAGCTGCTCCTTCAGGTTGTTGTTGTCCCTGCGCAGGGTGATTACACTCTGATGGTGAGTGTCACGGTCTCTGAGGGCGTTGTCTCGGTCCTGGCTCAGGTACATGACTGTCTGGGTGAAGTTTGCCTCTATGAGCTTGATCATAGCTCTCTGCTGGTTGTTCAGACTTTGCAGAGTTAACATCTCACCTGTAGGGTACAGGGGAGAGAGTCAGTCAAATAGCCAGCCATCACTGGCTTAACATTTAATATTAAGACCTGAGGCAGATTCTACAAATGCCTTCTAAATGCAGCAGTTCTCAAACTTTTTCGTAATTCAAAATGATTCAACATTTTCAAGATTTAAATGTTCAAAAATAGCAGATGTACAAGCTCGCAGCACGGACACGAAGTGACGCGCTGTGAGCTTGTATAGCTGCTATTTTTGAGTAGCCAACTCTAAAATCTACAATGACACAGATGCTTTCCCGGTTTTAATGGGTTAACATTTAAGCTGGAGTCAGAGATCCGTTACGGCTTGGGGGAAATGTAATTGTATATTTTGGATTACATTAATCATCAGTACAGTAAGTGTTCATTGTAATAAGATAGTAGACAGTATTAGATCATAAATCACTGATTAACCACTTTAATGCCATCAACGATACAAGCTGTGATCTACAAGTTCACGACGCAACGTGTTGTGAGCTTGTAGTTCAGCTGTTTTTGAAATAATTCAGCAAGAGTTTGTGGTTAAATGGTTAAATACTACATTCAGCAAACATGATGTAAGTACTGATCATTAGAGTACATACTGCTGGTTGTAGCAGGCATTCGGATAGAGGGGGTAGCACAATTTAATGTTGGTGGGGTTCTTGTCAATGCCTGCTTCTTGTCAGCTTCACACTGGGTCTGGAATGAACAAAAACATCATTAACATCATTTTCATTTATTAAGTTCCAGTTCATTTAGAGTCATGGGTTATACTTATACAATAGTACAACTCTTAAGAAACAAAATAATATGATCCCTAAAAGAATGCTTAAAGGGGTATTCAACTTTAAAACACTTCTGGGGTCATTTAAACGTCTACTCTGGCTTTTGTGTGCACCCCAGACAGTTTTTAAGTTGCTTGATTCAATATTTAGACATTTGATATTTGATATAAACCCATTGAACTGTTAACGATGTTAGACTCACTGAAAACCCACATTCCTGCTCCTGGTGACTTATATTGTCTATTGTCTCTAAAGCATGAGGCGCCCTTCACTCAACAAAACAAATAAGCACTGTTAAAATATTTTAATGAATCTCTAAGGCCATCAAATGAATGCAAATATCAATCCAATATTGACAACCCAGCAATATCTACTCACCATTTTCTTCTGCAAAGCTAGGAGCTCATGGGTGGTGATATTGGCTGCGGTCTTAAGCGTGTCCAGCTCTTTCTGCACGGCTGCCTTCTCTCCTGTGCGAGCTCCCAGCTGCGCTCCCAGGTCCGCTTTCTCCTTCCTCAGCTTAATGTTGTTCTCACTCATCCTGTTATAGGTCTGCTCCAGCTCCTACATGATGACAAGAATGTGTATGCTCATCACTGTGTTTGTATTATACATTTGCATCACACTTTCAGTTAGATAACAGAAAAAGATAAAGGCTAAGATGGGGGTATACAACCAAATCAACAAACATCTTCCAGTCACAATGATGATAAAGATCATATGGAAGTGAGTCATTCATAATGATGTCAAGATGTGTTTTAAAATATCAGACAAACTGGAATACAATATGTTGTTGTTTCTTTCTGGGAGTTTTTCTTAAGTTTAGTCAGGAAGAATATACTTTGTCATAAAGAGTCAAAAACGTATATGGTCCAAATGACTGACCTGGAGCCTCTTCTCCTCAGCAGCCCTCTCTGGTTGTCCGTACACCAGGAACAGCACCAGGCTGACAATGATCAGAGACTGGATGAGAGAGGAGAAGAAAAAGACGATCCTCATGTAGTAACCGCAGCTCTTCCCTCTGGGCTTGTGCAGGGGTTCTCTCGCGTCCAGGCCAAACTTGGCCCGGGAATAGCTGTGGCTGTACATGGCTGTTGGGGGCGAAATGGTGGCGGATGAAGGGAAGCAAAATAGTAAAAAATAAATAAATAAACAAGCACGTGAAGTTCCTCGGCTGTCGAAACCTGGGAAGTTTCCTTCAAGTGTGATTTTCTGTCCTTGCTGTTTTACTCAGACGGTGTTGAAGCTTGAAGATGGTGACTGAAAATCTCAACTGAAAAAACAACCTAAAAGGTGCTTGTTTTCCCCTCTTTTCTGGCGTTCCCAGGGACTTCGTCCGTCCTACAAAGTGACTAATATAGAGACAGCAGTGATGACATGTGAGGATGGATGTAAACACTGACCCTTAGGTGGGCCATGTTTATAAGTTGTGCTGGAGGCACACTTCCTATGCAGCAGGCCCACCCTGCCTCCCATCCAATCCCATCCCACCCCTGCCTCCCTCCCCTTGTCCCTACGCTGTCACAAAAAGCTCTCCTTTACAAGCCCCCCCCCCCCCCCCCCACACACACACACACACACACACACACAAACTTGAACTCACTGCTAGATATGTCTTGAAATAAAAAAAAACATGTAGATTGACCTTCACTCTCACAGTGGAGAAAAAACATGTACTCTATATGTTTCATGAGCAATGCACTATATGATACTGTTCCGCTTACAGTGCTTTATCTTATCTTATGAACTTCAAATAATGGGCTACCATCAATTAACCACATGAACCCTTGCGTCCCTATTCTGGGGCGATCATTCAGCAAAAATGAGAGATCTTGCAGATCTTGTAGAGCTTGTAGATCGGCTGTTTTCGGTGAAGAGATTTGTTGTAGAGAGAAAAAAGGAGGGGGCCTATTATAGACCTCTGAGGGACACCGGTCAAAAACATATGTGGGGTTTTAGTGGATAAATTGTACAGTGTCACATACTCAATGTGACTCAAATATGACAGAATGTCAGATTCCCCCCCCAGGCCCCACCAATTATGTTTTGTATATACGTGACATAAAAGTGCCCAGGAAAGATCATTCCCTTAGAGGTAAGACAAATATAGCTGCAGCAGAAACACTGAATTCCTGATCACATTCCATTGGCAGTGAATGGACAATGTTGTGCACGTATATTTGAGGAGAAAAGGGGAGAAAACCTCCCCACCATATCCTGTCCCAAGTAAGCACGGAAAGGAGGCATCACAGCGGAGGAGTGAAAGAGGCAAACAATGGGGAGCTGTCATTCTTTTGGGACAACGGAATAACAAATATTCCCTGCAGTACAGGAGGCAACAGACACATTTGACCCCCCCCCCCCCCCCCCACACACACACACACACACACACACACACACACACTCCCACCCATGCTGTTGTTTGTGGTGATGACGTTAGGAGCAACCAGGTCCGTCTAGGAGGAGTCTGAAAGGGGAGAATCCTCTGAGCCCAGCGTTTTCCTGCTCCCCATTGTCTCCCTGCCAACCTGTCCTCTCCGGAAAGCCTAATTTATGAACATAATAACCATTGTTTGACGTAGATGCCAGTGACTAGTAGTAGTAGTAGCTTCATTTAAGACAGTTAATTTACATGCTTGCTTTGAACACAATGGCTGGCAGAGATATGTGCTCTGCAGAGCACAGTTTAAAGTTTTTTTCTTATTATGGCTCCTATTGATAATTTTGATAAGTAACCAATAGAATAATTATGTTTTATGCATTGTGTGGTGTTGTGTTGTGTTGTTTTGTGTTGTGTTTGGTTTCCATTGTCAAATGGCCTTTCCACGATGTAAATGTTGACATTTTATTGTCATGCTCTTAATGTTTTTACCAGGGACATGCAGAGAAAATTAGAGGGGCAGGGGCCCTAATATAATACTAATATAATTAGTATCATGGTCAGTATCGTCCGTCCGTCTCTCTCATCCATAATAACATCCATAAGGCACAAGGAAAACTGCAATGAAATGAGGAGCATGGTGGCTCACAGTGTTAAGACACTTTCTGCATGTTCCCAAAGTCCTGGGTTCAAATCCCGCCAAGGGTGGCCTAGTCTTTACTGCCAACTATGTTTTGAAGACTAACATCCATAATAACAGTTAAGACACAAGAAAAAGTGTGATGAAACAGTGGCTCACTGTGTTAAAAAGCTTCTTACTGTACATGTTCCCCAGGCCCTGGGTTCAAATCCCACCAAGGATGATATAGTTTCATTTTAAAGATTATAATTGGCGTAAATGTGTGTAATTGTTTTCAATTTTACCTTTTTCTTCAATAAACTCCTGCCAATGAAGATGGTTTTAAACAATAATCTAAATCTCAGTTATGTCATAATGAACCCTGATCTGTAGATTCAGTCATTCTGTCAGGGGGAGAGGCATTTGCTGTGAATTTTCATCTTTTGACCTGCCACCTCCTTCAACCTCAAATATGACCTTGAACATCTCAGTGGTGTGAAAGGTCTGGTGGCACAAGAGTAAAGGTGAGGTTTCACAATCTGAAGGCTGGGGCTTTGAATCTTGGTCCAGGAGTGTCTTTGTAAGGCAAGGAGCATGGAGGCAGCCCCCTCTACCTCCCTTGAATGAATGGGAATGACCGACCTGGTTGGATGCATATCAATGGTCCATTGTGTGAGCTGCTAAGTAGGTGTCAGATGTTCTGAAGCAGTCAAAAGAGTTGGATAACAGTGGCTGATGGATTAATGAACTCATTAAATTACAGTCTTTAACACTAACGGTTTGAAAGAAAAAAAATTGGGGGGGCCCTTTTTCGGCCGCACGGCTTGTCTGCTGCGGGGGTTGCTGTGTCAGTCTTTTTTTACCAAAAAATGCATGCAGAGAGGTCTGCTTCCTTTTCATTTTAACTCACTGTTCACAAGTAAATAAAACAGCCTGTCTGCTATAGAACACCGAAGTCCTGACGTGACTCGTTCATCCCCAGGTTTGCGGAAGTAATTTCTCTATGGAGAATAACATTGGGTCATCTTAGAATCGTCTCATATAAGAATTGTGGTCCAAAAATAAACACCGCGTGTCGGCGTTATTGTCAGGGAGGAGGTTCTTTATCGTTTATGATAGTCAGTCACTTATATTTGATACAGTCTGTTTCTGGCGAAAATGTAACTAATTCGGCGGAAGTAACATTATCGTTTTCTCACCGTCAGTTGATGCTTCATATCCATAAGAGTCAACACGCCGGGGTCATTTGTTTATTTTTGGAACACAGTTCTTATTTGACGCGATATTAAACACGTCTATGGGATTCAGAACGGGGGTGGAAAACTGCGAACCAGGTAGACAAACAAAGGATGTGTAAATGACGTCAGACTTCGGCGGTCTATTGAAAAAACGCGCCTCTGCTGCTTGCTAATTAACAATAATGCATTGCACCTGTGTTGAACCTGGGATTCCCAGGCTGGGCCTGGGAATATACCATTTGACAAGATAGGGGAGATAGTCCTGTAGCAAGCCCTCAAAAAAGGCCTTAGTTTTTGAGATACCCCCACCCGAGTTAGAACAAAACACAACCATGTTTTTTCTTATCTTTAGGGTCTCCCATTAATGAAATGGATTGTTGTGACATTTTATTTTGGGTCAAAATTTGTTTTTTTGGCTATTCTTTAGAACTACCTCAATCTCTGAAAAAGGCAAATCCGAATATGGCAAAGGTGAACAAAAATGCTATAACTTGAGAATGCTCACTCTTATCTTCATCAAATTTGCTGAGGTATGAACCAGGTGTCTACCCTACATCACCAAAGAGTCAGAATGTAATTTACCTAAATAAATACTGAAATATAGTCCTTTAAACATACTTTTAGTTTAGACGGAAATGGTACTTTTGTAGTGTGGACTACTCTACTTTCCCTCATTTAGAAAAAAAAACATATATTTATGTCAAATAAGCTGTTACTGCATAGCCTAAGATGCTATTAAACAATTACCAGTGGTTGTGTAGAGAGATCTAGTACAGTGTTATTGCAAATTAGACTTCTTTAGATATATAATCCTTCTCTGGAAATAAAACATTATTAAAATGTTGGAATAACACTTTACTTTTAGTCCTTTATATATACCAAATAAAAGTCAAAATCAAATTAAAAGTCAAATTCCTTCTCAGTTGGCATTGTTTAACCCTCCCTGAATATCTATTGTTGTGATTTTGGGGCAACATTTGGGGCTATGTTGAGGCAATTATGTAAGTACAGCACCATATTCAATCACACTCACACATGATTGCTGTGTGTGGCAGGGGCAACATGAAGCCATGTCATGTCATTAATGTCATGTCAGCCATGTCATTAATTCATGGAAATATGAATTTATGATTTCAGCAGTAAGAACTTTTTATATACACATCCAAACCAAAGGTGCATAGATTCATTCATTTTGTTGAGAATTGCAGGCCTCAACACAGAGAAGCATTACACAAATGCAATACTGTGATTACTGTTTCTTTAAGCAGTAAATTGAAGTCAATTAAGTTCAACCAATGAGAGCAGGGGAAGGACTGTGGCTTCACAATTCTATCCAAAAACTCTCACATGGCTTTCCAGGGGGAGAAATGTGCACTGTGCCATAAAGTAAAGAAACCACCAATCAAAAGACCGATAACAGGTAACACAAATGTCTACACAAATGTAATACTATGGTATTCCTTCATTTGATACATTTAGATTGTAGAATATGTTGTGTTGTATTACTTTTATATCACCAATCAGCTATCTGAAGCAATGACAGAAGTTAGCATACATGCATAACAGTAACAGATCTTTAAGAGCTTAAATTTGAGGCCTATTTCATGTTACCAAGAATAGTATCAAAATTAAATGTAAAAAAATAGGCAACTCTAATTAACTGTTCCATATTTACCAGAGTTCACTGTAAAAATGGAGCCAACAGAAACAGCAAGCAAGCCACATTCACAGACACTGGACAAAACATTATGCTTAATATGTGAAAAACCTCTACAAGGAGATAAAAATAATCCACATGTCAAGAACGCAACCTTGGAAGGACTCAAAACCATATTGAAGGTTGCCCAGGAACGGGGTGATGAAGTCCATAAGAGACTATCCCCCCACTCAGACGACATACTGTCCTTCAAGTTTAAAGTTTCATATCACAGGTCATGTAGGGCCAATTATTCAAGTTCAAGCAACTATATGCCTACTGCCAGTGGCATTGAGCAAGAACCAGCCAGGGATCAATGTCAAAGCAAAAGACTGACCAGAGAACCAGGATTTGACATCCGCAGCCAGTGTATCATTTGCAGCCAGAAAGCCACAAAGAAAGAAGGCCTTACCCCTATAAGTACTGGTACAGGTGAAAGTACAAGGTCAAAGGTCCTCGATGCAGCCTCAGAGAGGTTTGATGACAAAATTCATCTTCGTATGCTGACGCATGAAGATTTATTTGCTTATGATGCGAAGTATCACAGAAGCTGCCTGGGACATTATATTTCTGAAAATAATATCAGAGCAGCCAGAAACAAACTTCTGTCAGAAAATAAATTAAATGCACATGAAAAAGCTTTCATGTCATTGACTGAAGAATTAAGTATAACAGTGTTTTCAAAGAATATGACTGTCACAACACTAAGCGCTCTAACTCAGAGCTATGTAGGAAAAGTAAGTACTGCTGAAGAACCTGCAAATTATCCAGCTTGGAAACTCAAAATAAAGTTGATCCAACATTATGGGGAGAAGCTGGCTTTCATTGAACGTCCTGGAAAATCTGATTTGATCTGTTCTGGTGGCATTACTGATTACTGATTACTGCAAGAAGCTGCTCTCCTCAGAGAACATATAACAGAAGAAGATAGGGAGGCAATGCCTCCACAGAGAAGAGAGTCTCTAACGGATACACAAATTCTACACCAGGCTGCAGGTATTTTAAGGAAAGCCATGGAAAAGGTTGAGCATGAGCCTCAATTCTACATAAGCAGTGATAAGATGTCCCTTCTCCAGTGCAGTAAATATGTACCAGACATTTTATATGATTTTGTGAACTGGTGTGTTAGTTCACATGCATTTAAAAAAGTGCAGATGTGTAATAATGACCCAGCAACAAAGGATAACATAAGTGTAATAACCTTTTGCCATGATATAATTGCAAAGTGCTGCAGCACACACACACACACACACACACACACACACACACACACACACACACACACACACACACACACACACACACACACACACACACACACACACACACACACATTTCATTCTCCTGTTTGTTGTTTTCTGAAATGACATGGAATGTTGAGATTTGTCTGATAAATGTTATTATTATTATTATTATTACATTATTTTGTCATGTCAAGACAACATCAAACTGTGATTTAGGTAGGAGATACTGATTTTCATGTTTCAATAAAACTCAGAATTATATTTATGCCTTGTATCTCTCTGTTTCACACACCTTAAATGTAGATACACTTTATTAGGACACCTTATTAGGTTACTCACATCCTGAGTGTACATCCACCTGGACTTTCTTTACCAAAATATGACGACCATAATCAACTTAGGCTTACAGTCACCTATTTTCCATTCAGAGTGACTTAATTTAACTGTTTCAGAGAAGGGGTATGTCTAAAGAAGTCTCATTTGCAATAACACTGTACTAGATCTCTCCACACAACCACTGGTTATTGTTTAATAGCATCTTAGGCTATGCAGTAACAGCTTATTTGACATAAATATATGTTTTTTTTTCTAAATGAGGGAAAGTAGAGGAGTCCTCACTACAAAAGTACAATTTCCGCCTAAACTAAAGGTATGTTTAAAGGACTATATTTCAGTATTTCTTTAGGTAAATTACATTCTGACTATTTGGTGATGTAGGGTAGACACCTGGTTCATACCTCAGCAAATGTAATGAAGATAAAAGTGAGCATTCTCAAGTTATAGCATTTTTGGTCACCTTTGCCATATTCGGATTAGCCTTTTTCAGATATTGGGGTAGTTCTAAAGAATAGCCCAAAAAACAAATTTTGCCCAAAAATAAAATTTCACAACAATCCATTTCATTAATGGGAGACCCTAAAGATAAGAAAAAACATGGTTGTGTTTTGTTCTAACTCGGGTGGGGGTATCTCAAAATCTGAGGGCCTCTGCTACAGGACTAAGATACAAGCACTTGTGAATAATGAAATACCCTGTGAAAGCAATCATTTTGCATTGGTAGTTATTTTACTGAAATGTAATAACAGAATAATCAACGCAGATAGACAGAGACATTCATGGATTTATTTTTTATAAAAATATAATATATATATATATATATATAATATATATATATATATATATATATATATATTATTTTTTTCTCCTGGAGCCAGGGTATGGCAGCTGCCATAGCCTGCCATACCCAATTGACGCCTCTGCATCATGAAACCGATTCATTGCTAATCCTGGCTAAACTAAACCAGGATAGGTGTTAAATCCAGGCTTAACCCCTAATTCTGCTTTCGTGAAATAGGCCCCCGGTTCAAGTCCCATGCATGCCATGCCGGTGTATTGGATCACAAACCCATACAACGGGGTTAGGGAGAAGCTGTCTATCAAGTCCATCTCAATGGCTCTGCCTAAACTAGGGTTTATTTGGTTGTTTCTGGAATCACTTAACTCAACACTAGGAATGCAAATCTAAAAAAAAAAAGATAAATGCTTATTAATTTCAAGTATAAGAAATACATACATTTAATGGCTTGGAATGATTAGACAAGACAACACAAATAAATGGCTTGGATTTATTACACAACAAAGCCAACCATTGTATAATTACTTTTAAAGATAAATGTTTCTAATTTGTGTGCTTCATTTTTCCAAGGAGACTAGTGATTATCAGTACATATGACAGGCAAGGTGTTAATCTCAAACCTTCAATACCACAAAACGTTTCAGATGGGATCGTTCAGTTTAGTCAGAGGTCAAATTGACTATGCCGTCTTTAGAAGGCATGTGCTGCCATCACCTGGAGGAAAAAGGAAACAACATCCAAATCCACTGACAGATATGCTAAATATCTTTTGTTTTTGTTAAAGGTGCATCTTTTAATGTCAAGGGACAGCTCTCAGACAGACATTTGTACAGATAATGTGTTGTGCAGTTGGATTGGTAGCTGTACCAATGTGCCATTTCCATAGTTCCACCCAAACAAACCCTCATTTGTCAAAGAAAGACATGCATACCTATTAAGCCTAATTAATTTCTATTTCGGACTACAACAGAGTTATGAAGCTCACAGCTTGTAGATGGGTTTTTTTCGGCATGTGATTCCATCATATATATAAGTATTATAATAACACATTACTGTACATTCTTTCATTGTCCCCCATAGCAAGAGAAAGAAATGAGCATGATTTAAAACAACTTTATAAAATAAACAAATACATTTGGCATTAAAAGAGGCAACAATGGTGGAATCACATTTGTTATTAAGATGTCACTATAGAAGGTGTAGTTATAGACCCCTTAACAGACGACGTCACACTGGTTGCAAGCGTCATACTGCGCAAGCGTCGAACCCATTCTGTCAGGTCTCGCTAGGGCGCGCAGCACTAGCCAACACACAAGAGGGGGTTGGGGTGTGCTGAAACCAGCGCACCCCGAAACAACAGGTTGAGAATTGTTTGTATGAAACAATCACCTGTGCATCGAGTCTCAATGTTGGTAAACAAATAATTGGTCTATAGAAGATAAAATAAACCATGAAGCAATAATACAACATTTCTTAAACTTAAAAATGTCTCCAAATGCCAGCCATGGAAAAACGTCACAGAGATTACAGTCGTTTGCTTGGATTCCAAAACTAAGAATTTATTAAAAGGAAAAACAAAGGTTGCTTTCCGTAGTTCCCGAAGCTCATCTTTTGCCACCGGCTTTTCCTTGTTTCCGTTTTTGTTTTCGTCTCTCCTGCGACTGTTGTTGTCTCTTCAGTCCACTGGCATGCAGTTCCTCCGTCTCACCAACAGCAGTCATCCAGAGAATGACAGGGTGCTCGTGCTTCCGTTCCCAGCACAGCTTTAAAGCAATTATCTGCTTCTCTATCAGAATGGCTGCGTTTGTGTTTGGCTGAAGTCTGGGTCTCCACAGAACCTGGGTTGGTTTTCCCAAAGGCAATACATTTATTTTTGCTCTATTGTGACTTAACCGCTTACACCAAAAAAAAATCTAAATTATTTCAAAAATAGCCAATCGACAACATCGAGGCGTGGCGTTGTGAGCTTGCAGATCACCTAGTTACATTTTTTAATTGTTTTGTTTTCACCTTTAATGACATGACCAACGCTGACATCTCAAAATTGAGATGCCAGCATTAAAGTGGTTAAATGGCGTTGAGGTAGGGGGTGGGGGCTGGGGGGTGGTTAACTAAAGAGATGAGCTATAAAGAAACCAGTCCTTTACTGATAAACTTCAGTGTGTACAGTATGCACAATTCCTGAAGAACCAGGGCGTTATGTACAGTAGGAGCAGCTGTGTTAAACCGTAGCCTCAATATCCTGGGGATCGTCCCCTTCCAGTAGGCTGTAGGAGGCATGGCTCTGGAAAGGCCTCTGTAGCGGATGTGACAGAAGTTTGGCCATGCAGTTGTGTAGCTCGATGGCAGGTCCACTCAGGGATACCTCGAAGCGATAGCATACGCCCTTGGAGTCCAGATTGCAGAAAGAGGTGTAGTTTTCCTGCAGACAACACAAATGCACATACAAATACAGTGAATGCAAGCTACAGGAGACCACTGCAGTGCAGCACTTTATCAAAATAATGGAAAGACTGAAAAGAGTAGAGGACAGCAGTCTAGTGTATACAAACACTAAAGAGGAGTGCCCTGGGTAGGGTACTCTGATACGAGACTGAAATAAAATTGCATGTTACTGGACAGTGCATCAAGGGTAGTGCATCCCTCCAAAAACAGGCACATACAAACACATAACATGTTTCAACCTTGTTATATCTATGATGTATGAGTATAACTATGATTTGGGCAAGGATTCAGCCTGATCTGAGCACCATTGGCTTCCATTACAAAATAAAGATAAATATTTCAGAAAGTAGGCCTATTAAAACGTGTGAAATAAAAGTGGTACCAAGTTTGTCAGACACTCAGACAGACCCTTAAGACCCTTATAGACGGCTAACGGCTAAGTCATACAGTACAACAGAAATACGAATGTAAAATAAAACACAATGCAGAAGTGAGCCATATGTGTGGAAATATTTTTGTGTTCTCTGTGGATTGCTTTGGCAAATCGAGACATGATTTCTTGTGCCACATAAGAGTAAACATGGTGGTGTGCTGTGCATGTTTTCCATCATCTCTTTGACAGTAAGAAGATTTGTTGTCAAACCAGAGCTGGGCAATATATCAATATTATATCGACATTGTGATATGACTAGATATCGTCTGTGATTTTGGATATCGTAATATAGCAGAAGTGTTGTTTTTCCTGGTTTTAATCACAAAAGCTCTATTTTATATTTAAAAAAAGTTTTAAAATAAAAAACATACTGAAATAGCAGATCTGCGGCTGTGGCTATTTCTGAACATTTTTGACAAATTAAAAAACGAATTTAAATTATTGTTACAATACAATATCATCATCACAAACCACAATATTGATAGAGGTATTTGGTCAAAATATTGTGATATTATGTCAAACTATTACACTATCAAGTGCAAACATGGGGTTTAGCACATGTAAATAGGCAAAGAATTACCACAATAGTCTTGTTCTTTCGCCAAAGTTCATTACCATCTGTGGCCAATCCACTCTGAGCTGAGCAGTGTTCTGTGTGCTAGCCCATGCATACGACTTGATGCTGGAGATTTCAAGTGAAGGGCACTACACTTGAACTCTATCGCATTTATGGCTAATTGGGCAGGAGTAACATTTTCACATGTGCACATTCTGAAGTTGATTTATGAAGATTACTACATGTACATATAGCAGTATGCCAGTGTTGCTGCATAAATCTCAATATTTTTGGACATGCATACAATGTTTCATCATTTTCTGTACGCTGGATTTACCTGGCAACCAAATAAACATGTTTCAATACCATGTAATGTAACTGCATACGACCACAGTTGCCCTCCATACAACTGCCCTCCTTTCACCCTCCTCAATACTCACCCTCCAGCTGCTCTCATCTCCTTGCTCCTCTCCGTTGTGTAGGTAGACCACATCAAAAAAGAAGTATGGAGACTGCAACATTTTCTGTAGGAGACCAGTGGGTGAGTCCTTGAGTTAATGTATGTTGTTGTTGTACGGTTTGTACAGTGAACTGGGCACTAAGACGAAGTGGGCACCGGAGATAACTAGGCACTAAAATGAAATCGGTACTAAAACAAGGCACTGAGAAATTTAAGTCTTAAGCATTGTGCTTAATTATTTGATCCTTAAGTATAATTGTATCTATGACTGTATATTCTTTCGAACTGTAAGCAAAATGGTAAATGGACTGCATTTATATAGTGCCTTTATCCAAAGCGCTTTACAATGTATTTCTCAATCACCCATTCACACAATGATGGCAGACGAAGGAAAAAACAGTTCCCAGTTCTCTGGTTACCGAATAAGAATTTAGTTTAGAATATAGCTGAACTGAAACCATTGCACTCAAACATTAACATACAGATCAAACAAACATTATACAAGACCAAAATACTTATCTAGGGCTTGATATCGATTACATGGGTGAAGGAAAATAGCAGGTAGATCTAAAGAAAGACAGGGAGGGAGGGTTTTAGTAGCGTGGGTCTTACACTGACTGCCTCAGATGGGTTGAACTGGAGCGGCCCTGTAGTATGGCGACTGTAGATGAGCAGAGTCCGCACCACATATGGAGGTGGAATTGTCTGAACGTTCTCCATCATCGGCAGGTCAATCTTCTGCCGGCTGCACAGGCAACAAAGGATGCAGTTACAGTATACATTGAATATCTGAATAAATTAATGTGGCAATGAAGTACAATCTGCAGGTCTTTAAAAAAAAGTGCATGGGGCGGGTGCCCAACACCGCAGACACCCGGGTTTAATTCCTGGCAGTGGTGCCACAGGCTTGGCTGGGCAGGATGCAGTGAGGGACAATGTCCTTTTCGCTACACTAGTGACCCTTGCTGGTTGGTAGTGGCACATACAGTATTCAGCAGGGAGGGAATCTGGGTAAAACATAGCATGAACCTCTGCATGTGTTACACACTGTCCGTTTAAATCCTGGCTATCAGGTCAAAAAAGAAGAGGCTGGCAAGTGGCAACTCCATTTGTACTGGAGGAGGCATGTTGTCAACAACTTCCCCAAGACCAACAGTGTAGTACACAAGGGAATTGGCAATGAGAAAATGTGGAAAAACACAATGCAAAATTAAAAGGCACTTACATGACACTGAGAAGATCTTCTAGGTCTTTGGAGAAAAGTTAAGGTGAAAAGACACTTAACTTAATTTATGATTAACGATCTGATTAATTATCAACTTAATCAATGACACTGACGATTCTGAAGTTAGCTTTGATTGAAAAAGATACTGAAAGACTCGCACACATTGGTGTCCAGGTCATACAGACAGCTGCACAGCTCCCTAGGGTCAGAGGTGAAACCCGACAGCTGAAACGCACACAAACGCACATGCACAAGAGAGAGAGAGAGAGAGAGAGAGAGAGAGAGAGAGAGGAGGAGATGAGGATAACATTACAGAAAAATTAGAGACATGTCAGTCACATACACTGAAAACATCTGTGACACTGTGAGCAGAGTGAAATTAAATCCTGTTCTTGGACTCACCCATAGAGCGTCATCATTCACAACAACCAGGGCAAACTCATGCCGCTTGTCAATCTTGTGTTTCGTTCTGACAAACATCTCAATCATCTTCTGGGATATATTAAGCGCATTGGTTTTAGACCTGAATGAAAAGACAAGGGAATTTAGTTATTATGCATCCGCGTCAAAAAATGTATAATGGAAGGAGCCTCTAAATCAAACTCACTGCTTGCTGACTGTTATTGTTAAATGGGTGTTCATTGTTTCTGTTTATTACAGGTACAAAAGACTGTCGATGAGCAATGAAAATTCATCCAAAGCTTACCCATTAAAAGACTCCAGATTCTGCAAAGACATCTCTTCAGACAGATCTAAACAGATGATCTGTCATGAAAAAGATCACAAGATTACTGACTAACCTCAGACAGAGCTGCATGTAAGACATACAGTAGCATAACCATGTGAGTTGTAGAATTCAATGTAGGAGCTAGGAGCAGAAAACGCCCTGTGTTTGCAAAGGTTTCATGAAATACATCAAAACCATCCTGTAGAGCAGTGTTTTCCAAACCTAGGGTCATGATGACCCATTTTGGTTCACAGACCTGTTTTTATGGGTCACAAATAAATATCTTTTTTTTGGTTTTTTCTTAAAACCTTCCCTATAATTTTTTTTTTAAAGATTTTCATAATGTATTTTTGTAGATTTGGTTCTCCAGCTTTTGGGACACGTGCTGTGGAGCGTACCACTTTCTCTGGACAGTTGACACGGGGGGCTCGGAGCTGGTACTCTACGGTGGAAGGGAGGGGAGGCGTCAGTACTGGGGCCTGTTGTGCAGGTTTAGGTCGCTCCTTGGCTGCAACGGGAGCAGTCGGGAGTGGAACAGCGGCGTTAACAGCAGCCGGCACCACTGCTGCAGGTGGGGCTGTTGTCTGGACGGTGGCGGCCAAGACCGTTGTAGTGGTGGAACTGGGGTGACTTTCACTGGTTGAGGCTTCCCCCTCTCCCTCCACGCGACTGCCCACCGCAGGCTGAGGCGTATTGGGGTTACTGTTGCCACCCAGGCTGCCTGTGCTGCTGCGTCGGTCTTCTGCCCCTTCGGGGTTGGAGCGAGTTCGAGGCCGCAGATCCACCAAGCGCTCCTCTCCATCTGCGGGGCCGGGCTCTGGGGTCTCCATGGATACACACAGGTTGCTAGGAGAACAGAGTTATAGTTATAGTCGTGGTTGGATGGCTGGTTCATGCATTGCAAGCAATGGCAAATGTGTGTGTGTGGAGGTGTGGAGTAATGGTCAAATGAACAGTAATATAGAACTAGAAGAAAGGGAAAAAAAGATAAAGGAAATGTTTTGCAAAAGGCATGGGGCAGCTGCTTATCTAACACAGGGTCGACTAACAGAGAGCTTCGCTTTTCTGCTTTAGTTCCATCAGCGCACCACCTGCTAACACAGTTTGGAGGCATCAACAATTAGATGGCTGCCCAGTACACAGTACACCAAATACTTCACCGTCTTTTAATATTGTGTCAACGGTTCAGGTGGAGCTAGCCTATAGTTGCAGGAAAGCTGAATTATTACTGCACATTGTGCACAATGAGCAGCGAAGAGCAGTGTGTATTGCATGTGTATTGTTGGACGAAATACACCAACAAGCATTATGTTTAGAGCTCAATGGAGACTTTAAGAGACAGAAACCTACCTACCCATGAAATAACATGGGTTAGGAGGACTGTAGTGTAATAACAAAATCCATGTATGGCTGTTTATATGATGTTTTTGCGTTTATATGATGTTTTTGCATGGTATTGTACAGTATTGTTTGTCATTAAATGTTTAGATGATTTGAATACACATGGACCCCAATGGAAACATGGGGTTGGGTTTGGGTTTAATCCTTTTAGCTTTTGTGCAGAACTGTACTTTCTGTGCCTTTTGTTTTGCAAACTGTTAATAAAGTATTCAATCAATATTCAATCAATGGGTCCTGTGATATACACATCAAAAAACAATAACACACCGTTTCTGTCAAGATTATCTGGCTTGTCTGGATACATATATACATTAAAAGAAACCGAATAATCTATTACCAAGCGGACTGAGTGGCTAACTAAACAGTTTTCTGGACAGACAAGTGTTTACTGAAAGAACATGACTGAACACTGAACAGCTGTATTTTGCAGCATAAACATGACAGCGCTAGTAGGTTAGCATGACCAGAAATCCCATCAGAAATAGGCTACAATTTTAACTGACAAATCGTCAGGGACCACATTATTTATATCACAACACACATACTTACGTATTATGTTGAAGTGATAGTTATTGGCTTTCAAAAGAAATACAATTCATTGAAAGAAGGTCCAAAATATTCCAACGAGTTGATTTGTTTTGTACAACTTCCTTACCGGAAGTAGCGCAATCAGGAAGTCCAAGCGCCAATGGCATTGTGGTTAATGAAGTTCAACCTACCATCATCATTATATATAGTCGTCATTCTATTTTAGTTATTAGTGTGGTTGCCCAGACTATAGTAATCTTCACACTTTATTAGTGTGGTTGCCCGAATGGGCAACCAGACTATTGTTATAGATAAACTTTATTCCTTCTTTCTTTCTTTATTTATAGATAAACAATATTTCAAACCAAAGCTATTCCTCCCACAGTTTATTTTTCCCAATTTAGTGCCATATGTCAAAATGACCGGCCTCACCAGGAATCGTGCGCTTGTATAAGGCTAAGAGATTGGTTGCATAGTTTTATTGATATTGATTTATTAGTGCATTAAATGTCCCCATCCACTTTAATGAAAAAGTGAGAAAACTCAAATTCAAGTATTTTTTGCTCTGAAACCGTAAGAGCTAGAGTTACCAGATTTGGAGGGGAGGTTTATAATTTAGTCCGAAATTATTTAAATAAATAATCACACCATTCGGCCTCATGGTGGCGCTATAACAGCCCACTTTACGTTTTTGGCCTATAACTTTTGAACCGTAGGTCGTAGAATAAAAATTTATTTTCCCCTAGATTCCTTGGGTCATGACGCAACTCCCCATATAGGCCACGCCCATTTGCGTCAGGATAGATTTTCCGCCATTTTGAATTTTCTTCAAAACACACTTTTAGCTCCTCCTCCCACATATTTTCTCCAAATTTCACAAAAATCAGTACACATTATCTCTGGACCCATGCGATAATCTGGAGCGAAACAGAGTTTTGATAGTCCATACCGTTCGTCCGTAAATGGCTTCCAAAGTTAGCGGAAGGGGCCCGTTTTACAAAAAAGGCCACAAATCACTAACGAAACGTCCAGTCAATCCCAAATTTGAGTCACATGTTGAGGGTGGTTTACTCAACGAATCCCCAAAAGTATTTCCACTTTGACCCATAGGGGGCGCCACAAATGCACAAAACGTAACCTTTTGATGCAAAAACCATATGTTGGGGGGACCAATCCTCTCAAAATGAAACGCAAGTGATCTCAGGAGTTGCGTGACAATGTAATTGGCGCAGCCTCCGACGGTATTCCTCCCAGCGTATTCCTCGAGGACCGGCGGCAGCGACCCGCGACTCGCGTCGGCGCAACCACACTCTGCAATTGCCCTGAATTGCGACGCGTCTAGTTCAAATAGCTTTTCTGCAAAAACTGGCAGCACACTTTTCAAGTAACTGATCTTAATAGTTTTCATAAAATGAACAGCAGCAAGACTTCAGAAAATGAACACTTCTATAGTCCTAATTAAAACAGATATGTAAAATTACCAGTCTAAGGTGACTTTTAGTAGGTGCTTGAATTTTAAAATAATGAACTTATTGTTAGGGATGTTCGATACTGACTTTTTTTTTCCGATATTCCGATATTGTCCAACTCTTAATTTACGATTCCGATATCAACCAATACCAGTACCGCGGGAAGTAGGGGTGCTGGGGGTGCGGCCGCCCCCCTCCCCCCAGGTACCAAAAAAAGATTTTTTTTTTGGGATAATAAATCGGTAAAATCAGGCAAAAATAAGAATTAAATAACATAACTCTAACCTAACCCTAATACTAACCCTAAAACCGAAATAAAGAAACCAAAAACTGGGGAAAAAACGAACCCAATCCGCCCAGAACCGCGAAAAAATGTTTCAATATGTATTGTTTCTATATTTGTTATAACAATGTGCTAACTAAACTAAACTAAACTAAACATATAATTGCATTATCCGTCCGTCCGTCCATCCCTTCATTTGTTTATAGATAGTGGTGGGAAAAGTACGCCAATTGTTTACTTAAGTAAAAGTATCAATAATGCAATGTAGAAATACTCTGTTACGAGTAAAAGTCTGGAATTCTAAATTTACTAAAATTGGCTTAAATGTGTCTAAAATGTGCAATAGCCAAAGTTTACATAGTGCTGAAGTGGTGAAAGTATGTTTTGTAATAATAATCAAAATCTACAAAGTAACTAGTAACTGAAGTTTTCAAATAATTGTAGTGGAGTTAAAGTACAATATTTGCCTCTGAGATGTAGTGGAGTAGAAGTAGAAGTGGAAAAAAAATGGAAATACTCCAGTAAAGTAAAAAATCCTCAATATTGTACTTAAAGTAATACTAGGTAACTTTAAAACAAAAACTAAAGTAAAATTGTATATCTTTTGTGAGTGGCAAATGTTTCACAACACCCACTCCATGAATGTCACCCCTGAAAGCCTTTTATAAACATATTTTCTATTGAAAGTTGACAGGGACGTGTTTCCTGCGAAAATGACGTCATCCTGCCGGAAAACGGAAACGGAAATGCACCGGTTTCCTGTTTGGCCAGGAACTACCGCACCGGTTTCCTGTTTGGCCAGGAACTACCACGCTAATAAAAAAAAGGAATCTCACGCTGTTTTTAAGAGATTATAGGATTTGAAGATGGAAAAACAACAGCAAAAGAAAACACAGCACACGGTAACTAATGCTCCACTGGCTAAGAGAAACGATCCGCAGATAGTATAAAACAATTAAAAGAACGCTTCCGTCTTCCGGTGAAAACAAATGGAATTCTGGGTAATGCAGGCTTCCACTACAGGCCTGCAATGACGGTAGTGACCAGCAGAGGTTGCTAAAAATCGTTATTTGTGGACCTGCATTGTATTACTTTAAGTACTGTACTTGAGTACATGCACTTAGTTACTTTCCACCACTGACAGTATATAACAATTTGCATTGGGTATCTCATCACCTATATAATGGATTTAAACACCATATTATTATCTCCCATTGTCGGGCATGAACTCTTAATGGGCCCCATAGCTGCACAGAGCCTCAGTGCTCTGAACACATTCCATGTCCTTGAGGTAATGGGATCAGTGGAGAGAGTGAAGGCCATGCTAGGCGGAAAGAGCAACATGAAACATTTAATGATGACGCTTCTTTTTATCAAGGCCCCAGCCTTTTCCCCAGAGGAAAGGCTGGGATGTTCTTCTGAAATACCAATTATTAACCATTTTCACTGGGTAACCGGACGAGTGGGTACCATGAGAAGTCTGGGCACCTCAATGTTAAATTGTCTATTTCTTACAAAATGTTAAAAAAGAAAGAAAAATTATAAAATGCTTTGGAAAATGGTCTGAAATAAGATAAGCAGTATTTGACATTTAAGGCCTAGTATTTCATTGCTACAGATTGCTACAAAACCTGTGGATAGCCAGTTATTATGTCGTTCATGCAAGGGTACATTTAGGTCTGATAATGATGTACCGTGCATATTCAAATCATGCATTATTTCAGACCATTTTCCAAAGCATTATACTTATTTACTTTTTTTACATTTTGGTCAAATAAATATCCAATTTCACAATTAGGTGCCCACTCTTCCTGAATCCTTCTTCTTCTAGTGCAGTGGTTCTCAACCAGTGGTCCGGGGACCACCAGTGGTCCTTGAGGGGGTTCCAGGTGGTCCCCAGCTAAATGGAGAGTTGGTAACCAAATGGACCCTTACAGATATTTAACTCTTGAGGGAGTAGTTCCATTTGGTTTCATTTTACTCTCTCAAGAGTTCAATTATTGTTAAACATCTGCATTACCTAATTTAAAAAAAATCTACGTTTGCCGTTATCTCTCCTATGGTATCACATCAATACAGCATGGAATTGTGGACACAATCTTATCCAACCAATGAATGATAACACAATATTCTAAGTCTTGGGTCTTGGGTCTGGTCGTTGCTCAAATGCCGAATAAATAATGGATCTTGATATGAAAAGGGTTGAAAACCACTGTTATACATACTTCAGAAAAAAGCAATAAGAATCGTTAACAAAGTGGATTACTGTGAGCCAACCAACACTTTATTCATAAATTCAAACAGTCTCAAATTCAGAGAACTAGTGGACTTTAAAATTGCTCAACTCATGTACAAAAATCAATAACAGCATGCTCCCGGACAGTATCCAGAAGATGTTTCATAAAAGACAAACAAAGTACAATCTAAGGGGTACATATATTTACTCAAAAGAAAAAACAAGAACAAATGCAAAACAAAGATGTACAACATTTGCAGGAGTAACTCTGTGGAAGAGCCTTGATAGAGATCTGAAATTGTGTAGCTCATTAAAAAATATTCAAAAGATTACTTAAAAATAAGATGATAGATAATTATAAATCTGTATGATTTTATTCATCATAGCATATATACATATACTTGTACAGTACAGCAAACACGTACATGTACAGAAAAGTATCTTGTCCTTGTACCTTGTTTCCTTTTTTTCTTTTGGTTGTTTTTTGTTTTCTTTCTCTCTCCATTTTGACTTTCATTTTTTCTTTGTTTTGTAAAAGGGTAGGCGTAATAAGCAATGCTTCAGCCTATACCCTTTTGGTCAGAAATGTGGGTATCTTTTCTTGATAACATTTTTTTTTTACATTTTATTTTATTACTTATTACTGTAATGTTACCACAAATTGACTGACTGAAATAAACTAAACTAAACTAAACTATAGTGAGATTCGCCTGCTATTAAGAGTGAGAACGAGTAAGAAGATTTTAAAGGACATTTGCATCGGTCTGTTGTGTATTTAGCTTGTGAAACAACAGGTGTGGTATGAACAACACTGGCTCTCTGTCATTAAGTGATAAGCGTGTGTTCCTTCATAATCACAGCATGCTCTGTGTCCCTTATCTCCATCCACGGTGGTTTGTCACCACTTTAGTCAAGTGCTTTTACAAAATGTGCAAAGAAGGTAGACTGACAGATTGGGAGGTAGATGCAAGATTTCTTAGTCATTACATCTCAAATACTGTACTGGTACACAAGTGTAGATTTCGGCTCATTGACATTGTAGCAACAGTTAAAAGATATAAGAATAAAGAAAAAAGCAAGACAAAAAATAACGATCCTGATAATTAATATATTATACTTTCCGTCACGCTCTCTCGCTCTCTCTCTCTCTCTCTCTCTCTCTCTCTCTCTCTCTCTCTCTCTCGCGTGAAACTTTGCACGCCCACTCCCATTATAGGTATAGGTAGGGAGAGAGAAAAAGCCTATTTCACCCACACAATAACCCGACCAATGGTGGTATCTGGGTACCAAAACTTGAAGACGCTGATCAGCAACCCTGGACAAGCTGATAACAGCAACCTGTCATCCCTTCTTGAGCAGAGCAGATAAGGAGGAGGTTGAAGTGACAAGTGGTGCTGCAGATGAGCAAGCCTATAATAGTGATGAAGATATAGAGGCTATTATTTGGCCCATGAGTCACACTTAAATGGTCTCGAAAGGAGAGGCTGCCCACGAAGCCTTGATTAGAAGAACCAAATGAACTGTTCTGATTTTGGTTGCACATCATATTATCCAAGGGTGCAGACAGATCTGGGGTTTGTTTCTTAAATCATTCTCTCTCAAAAGTCACAGCCTCTGAATTCTTGCATCATGCTTGAACACGCAGATAAAAAAAAATGTTCACATGCAATAAAAGTCTATCACAAACTATGCAGTCACATCAATGAATCCTACTAACAGATCCAAGTCATGAAGCATTAACAACACAATACAGATAACATGACAGAGGTGTGGTGTGGATGAGACGCAAGAGTGCCTGCCGCATGTACTGTAGTACAAGGATGCATAAGATACAGTAATAATAATAATAGTAATAATAGTAGTAGTAGTTGTTGCACATCATATCTGGGTCGCTACAAAGAAGGTCTGGTATTTAGGTTTAAATGCAAAACTATTATCTCTGTTTGTTTTTTTTAGACGGTGAAGATTTTGCCAAGACTTTGCCTGTATACCTCTGCCTTCATGCCTGGCTTTTTGGATTTTAATTTAAGAAATGTTATATCGCAGCCTGGCCCACTATTTTTGCTCCGTCGTGCTCCTTTGCCATTAAAACTCACCAAAGACCCCTTCTCCTCTCCACAGTGTCTGGCAGTTTGCAAATAAAGAGCTACTTAAGATCTTTTGGAATCAGAATCAGTTTTATGTGGAATCAGTGTAATTCAGTGGGTGAAATTCATTTTTGAGCAAGCTCCATCTTTTCGTTGTTTTCAGGGAAGAAGAAAAAGGGGACACAGAGAGATGGATAGCAAGGAGAAAAACAGAAAAAGAAACATGTCAAAGAAAAATATAAGATATCTATTTACATATATACACATACTGTACCATAAAACAGCAGCAGGTAGCCTACATGAGGTTTAAAAAATAACTCCCTCTTTCTCTTGCAGCTACAGATGCTTTTGAGACAATCTGAATTGTGTTGTATTTGTTATTTGCACATAAGTAAAATAGGAAGAGACTGCAAAAGTAATAAAAGAGAAAATAATAACAATAAAAAATGGGCAGGTGAAGTAGAAATCTACTATTCCCTTGCCTGGCTGTTATCACAGTGCGTTCATATTCTGCTCAATTGAAGGGGGGGGGGGTTCTGTGTGTGTGTGTGTGTGTGTGTGTGTGTGTGTGTGTGTGTGTGTGTGTGTGTGTGTGCATGCGTGCGAGCGTGTGTGTGTGCTTGTTTGCATGCGTGCTTTTGTGTGTGCTTGCGTGTGTGCGTGCTTGCTTGCTTGTTTGTTTGTTTGCGTGCGTGCGTGCGTGCATGCGTGCGTGCGTGCGTGCGTGCGTGCGTGCGTGCGTGTGAGAGAGAGAGAGAGAGAGAGTGAGTGATTGTGAAATTTGGAATGGAATCTTATTTCCATTGCCCCTCCAGCTGTGTCTCAAGGGTGTGTCTAATGCTTAATACCCCCACAACATGTCATGCTGTGGGGCTTGTAGATTGCTTATTTACCATCATACAACAAAGCATAAACCACTCTTTGTAGATCACATTTGAACCCCAGCATCCATATTCTGGGGGGGGGGGGGGCGAGGGGGAGGTCATAAGCCAATAAAAAAAAAAGCCAATCTACAAGCTCACAAAGCGTTGTGTTGCAATGCGTTGTGAGCTTGTAGATCGGCTATTGTTGGCAAAATACATTCGGTGTCGATTCTTTCATCAAAATGGTACTACAGTACAGTTACAACTACAGTTACACGGTACTACAGTTACAACTCAGGTGCGTTTCCCCTAGAGGTTTTAAGTGGTAAAGAGCTGTAATGAACAGATTCAGGACCGCAGTGTCCTGGGTATAAGGACAGGACAACAGGACACAGTGATCAGACATCCTCAATGGGACATCTTGTCCTCTTATCTAGTGTCATTGTAATGGCCCCATATCTCATCATCATTTTGGCTTGAGAAGAGAAGATGCATGCTGTGTGTGTGTGTGTGTGTGTGTGTGTGTGTGTGTGTGTGTGTGTGTGTGTGTGTGTGCGTGTGTGCGTGTGTGCGTGTGCGCGTGTGTGCGTGTGTGTGTGTGTGTGTGTGTGTGTGTGTGTGTGTGTCATTATTTATTCAATGTGTTTAGCTTTGCACAGTGAAACAACAACTCAAAGACTTTTTTTTTATTGTCAGTGCTTTTATTGTTGAAAGAACTATATCACTGATCTGATACCCTGGATTTGTCAAGAAGGAAAACTTCCTGATGGAGAGCTTGATCGAACCGCTGAGAGGGCAATAAAACACAGCGGTGCACAGTGACTTATAACCAGTGTGCGGAATTGGTTTATCTTTCATGTTGAACCGTTGTCTGTCCTGCACCTGGTCACTGAAGCGGATGTGCGTGCGACTATCTTTTGTCATTTGTCAAGAAGGAAGTCACAACAAAACAAGTCTAAAAGCCAGACATAGAGGCTGTGCTGGATATTTTTGATGCTAGAGCAGTGGTTTTCAACCAGTGGTCCGGGGACCACCAGTGGTCCTTACGGGGGTTCCAGGTGGTCCCCAGCTAAATGATGGAGAGTTGATAACCAAATGGACCCTTATAGATCTTTAACTCTTGAGAGTGTAAAATGAAACCAAATGGACCCTCCATTTGGTTTCATTTTACACTCTCAAGAGTTAAATTATTGTTAAACATCTGCATTACTTAATTTACAAGAAGTCTACACAATTAGAGAATGTAGAAGAATTGTTATTTTGCTCAATGTTTGCCTGTTATCTCTCCTAATGGTACCACATCATCAATACAGCATGGAATTGTGGACAAAATCTTATCAAACGACAACGAAATATTCCAGGTTTTTGGTCTGAGAGTCTAAATCTCATCAAACTGTGGTCCCATAGCTCAAATGCCGAATAAATAATGGACCTCGATATGAACAGGGTTGAAAATCACTGTGCCAGAGGAAAGGTTAGGGTTCATCATTCATGGAGCATGAAGGTGCACAGCAACATCATAGGGCAACACTGCCTGCAGTTGTCATGGTATTTTGTTTGGACACCACTTGAAAAGTGGAAATGACAAATGGCCATCCTTGAAATGAAAGAGTTTGAGAACCACTGCTTTAATTGAGTCATTGAATTTAGATGTCAGTAGGTGGAGATATTTTGCCATCTATCTAAATCTATTTAAGCCTTTTTTTTTTAGAGAGAGAAATGGCTTTAACTCAGATACTGTATGATCAGCAAACCTGTACCCCTTTACCAATTCCTCTTTTACTCAGTGATGACTCAACGCCAAGTTGTGTCTCGCTGGCTAACGGTAACTGCAGCCAAAAAAAACGAACAAAAAACATCAACAACACAGCATACAGTACAGCAATGGTAGAAAAATGTAAAATGTATTTATTCTAAGCATGTTCACGCATCACATTTTGGGCCAGGAAGCCTTTCATTAGTTGGTAATAATGCTCCATGGTGCGCTGTGGCATTAGGCAGATGGGCACAGTGGTGTTTGCAGGCAATGCTTAATGACATAGATTTAGCAAAACAAAAAGCGACGACACACCAAATGACCTTTCTCCTAACCAAGAATACATAAACATATACATGTATCTGTATATCGTTGCTGTCGGGTGGAAACCTATATACAGTACACCCAAAACCAAGACTTACAAGTGTGAAATCAGGGTAAGTGGCATTAACCCTATTCAACAAACAACCGGGTACATACAGTATAGTACAAAGAAAACAATTTCAAAGCTTTGCAGGCTGAGCAGCATCTATGTAGCCTGACACTCAGCCTGCATTTTCATTTCGTTTCACTCCATTATTCAGTCTGAAAGCCAAAGTGGGACTCCACTATGAACCAACGCGATTGGTTCATACTGGATTATCCCGATCCCGATTCGTCGTACAGATTTTCAACCGAGAAACACCCGCCTTCGACAGCGTCACCAGACCCTGAATGCGAGGCAAATGATTCAGGGGGTGGAGCCAGGCTAGCATCTATGTATTTTCAATAAACATTTTTAAGAAACTTCAAAATTGCTGTCTCACACAGTTGGAGCCAAAATACCCCAGCCTGCAACAAACATATAGATGTTCAAGTTAATATAAAGCAAGTGTCGTAAACATAATAATAAATAAGGTACATATCAAATAGCTGCTCATTTTCAGCATTAAACAACGTAATTACTACAGACCTTAAAGCTGTTATGTGGAAATAAGAATAAGCCCAACTTGAGTAGCTTCTGCTATTTTAAGTATATAAAAAAAAAGATAAAAACATTAAAAGTCACATATAATGACATGCCCAAAATATGGATGGTTTATGCACCAGGGTGGTTTGTATTAATCGATTATCGACTATTATTTATTTCTAATCGATGAATTAACGGTTAGTTCGATTAACTGTTGTACACCTCTAAAGAACGGAAAGGAAACGGAGAATCTGGGCCGCCAGGCGGCTGCCAGGCTTTCAGTGTCCTCCTCATCAGGATGCATCTCCATGCCCCTCACATCCGGTCTGTGCCACTGTCCAGCTGGCAGACGGAGGTGGCCCAGCCTCAACCCATTCTGATTAGATGTGAGCGCCATGCCAACGAGCAGTGGTGGAAAAAGTACTCAAATTCTTTACTTAAGTAAAAGTACCAATACTGCAATATAAAAAATACTCCGTTACAAGTAAAAGTCCGGAATTAAAAATGTACTTGAGTAAAAGTACAAAAGTATTGGCATCAAAATGTACTTAAAGTACCAAAAGTAAAAGTACAAAATATTTGAAAATAGCAGATCTACAAGCTCACAACGCGTCGCGATGCGACGCGTTGTGAGCTTGTAGATCGGCTATTTTCAAATAGCCTAGGTATAAAATAGGGCTGAAGTGGTTAATGTATGTTTCATTATATCATAGTTTATATCTGAAAAGTAACTAGTAACTAAAGTTTTCAAGTATATGTAGTGGAATAAAAGTACAATATTTGCCTCTGAGATGTAGTGGAGTAGAAGTAAAAGTATTGGAAATTGGAAATACTCAAATAAAGTACAAATACCTCAAAATTGTACTTAAGTACAGTACTTAAGTAAATGTACTTAGTTACTTTCCACCACTGCCAACGAGTGGATCAAGCAGGTCACTGTGACTTGTTGTTGCCAGCCCACCTCTGTGCCCACCTCCCGAAGGGCGTCCGTCCACACAGTCTCGTATAGGAATTTAACCTCTTATTATGCTTAGCTGACTGGGGTCCCACAGGGCTCTGTACTAGGTAGGGGTTAGTATTAGTGATGGGCCGATACCACATTTCTTCAAGTCGATACGATACCGATATTTTTGGGGCCAATTTTCTGATACCGATACCGATACCAGAACCGGAAACAGAACCAAACCGGAAACGGGACCGGAAATGGTCATAAAAAGGAAACGGAAGTACCAGAAACGGAAATGGCCGTAAACCAGAAACTGAAGTACCAAACCGGAACCGGAAATGACCGTAAACCGGAACCGAAAGTGCATTAAAAAGTATCGATTTTTTTTAAAGTATCGATACCAAACGATATTCAGACAATCGATCGATATATCGATACAAGTATCGATATGCCCATTAGTATTTCCCTCTACACAAAGTCACTTTGGAAAATATAGCCGAGCTTGCAGATCAGCTGCTTTCGCCGAATGTTCGCCGCAGAATAGGGACGCTATAGGCGGTGGTTCTCAAAAAAATTTACAAGCTCACAGTGCGTCACTTCGCGCCGCGCTGCGAGCTTGGACATCAGCTTTTTTTGCACATTTTGGAAAAATTTTGAATCATTTTGAATTTTTAAACACAAATCTTCTCTTACGGGGTACCTGGCACAAAACATTTTCCGATGGGAGGTCCGTGGCCAAATACATATCAATCTGTTATCTGGGGGTCCTTGGCACAAAAAAAGTTTGAGAACTGGTACTGCGGGGTGCCCACTGGCCTAGCGGTCCAGGCGCATACCACATACTCTGGTAATCCATCTCTCTCCCCATTTCCTGTCAGCCTACTGTCTTGTCAAATAAAAACCTATTCAAAAACAGCAGATATACAAGCTTGTAGATTTGCTATTTTTAAAAAAAACGTGAACATTTGTGCAAATCTTTGAATATATATATTTTAACTCAAAATATTGTGAACAAAACATTTTGAGATTGGGGTCAGCGGCTAAATACATATCATTTTGGGGAGATTTAGAAAAACACATCTAGCTCGGATTTCTTAGCTTGGTTCCAGGCGAATCTGCCATTGCAAAAACAAAATTGTGAGGGACAAATCAGGGCCCAGTATGCAAATATATATATATATATATATTTTAAACGTTTTGTTAATTCATTTATGTTCTTTTACATACTCATAGGTAAACATCTGCATTACTGAAGAAATTTTAATATTATTTAAATTTTTTTAATTCATGGTGTAGATCCTTTAATTAATTAATTAATTAATTAATTAATACCTGGCAGTGAATGTGTTTAATGGGTTATCCTCAGCTCTCTTTTCCTTTGTTCACACTCACATCAACTGCTCTTCCACTCATTCGTTTGATTTTGTTCCATTTCTTGTCCCTTGGCAAGGGCGCCGTCGCCGATACTGCAGGTGCTTCGGGGCTAAAGCACCCAGGGGAAATGAAGAGCACCCCCTCACAAACTCATCACAAAAAAAGAAAAAGAAAAAAACACACATATTCACTTCATGAAGTACATTTTGTGGTACAAAATTAACCGCGTGCACGCGGACCGGCCGCGCATGCACGCGCACTGCGCACCCAGGAGCGTGGACACAAATCGGCGCCCCTGTCCCTTGGTGTCATTGTATGACCGACCGCTTGCCGATGTCCACGGTGACGTTGGTGTACAGCGGTCCTCTCGTTGTCCTCACCACCTCGTAGGACAGAGAGTTGATCCCGTCTGTTGCCATGGTCGTTTTGGTTTGAGTGATTTGGTCCAGTCTCTCTAGGTTGTCTGGGTTGCCTTTGTCTTTCGCATGAGGGATGTTCTTCATCTTGGCCACCTCTCCATTGGGACGTGACACGGACATACCAACAAGCATAACCCTATTATAAGCGTCATCATCCTCACCGCCCCATCCCCAATAGTTATTTGGGAAACCATTGATTTTCAAAAACTGCTCTTTACTCATCGATGTTACGCCGCCAAAGGCAGTGGGATATGGTAAGCTGAAGTCGAACTTCTCAATGGCGGCAGCCAGGTGTCTGGGCTGGCTGAAGCAGCCGTATTCATTCCGGTCGTTCATTGGAATCAGGTCCACGTCGCTGAACACAAAGCAATTGTAGTCACGATCCTTCAGGGCCTCAGCGAAACCAATGTTCAACAGCTTAGCCCTATTGAACGTCTCTTCGCCATGCTGTTCGACGACATACACTGTAGGCCTATAGTCCAGCTGCTGTCGTTGCAGTACGGGGTGGAGGTAGTGGAGCCAAAATGCGAGGTGCTCTTCTCTGTGTCTGAAGGGAATGATCACGGCCACCTTCTGGGAGGATGCACACTCTTTTGGTCCATACCGACCACCGGCCTCAACGTTAGGGTTCTCGTTCAGAGTTTGCTCTAGAGTCACTTTGGTGCTGAAAGTCACACTCAGGGCGCCAATCAAGAGCGGAGAGTCTTCAGGACATGGTGTTGTGTTGTCTGGTGGTGCAGCCAGGAGGGGGAGGGTGTGTGTGTGGCCTGCAAACACCAGCAACACCACTAACAACAACAGAAACACTAACGTAAGACTAACACTAAGTATCTGTTTAAACCTTTGCATCCTCTCCTCTCCTCTCCTCTCCTCTCCTCTCCTCTCCTCTCCTCTCCTGTCTGGTCTCCTCTCCTCTCCTGTCTGGTCTGCCGGCCGCCCTGTCCTGTGTCGGCAGGCAGGCGATATGCGGATATATTCAGGATATATTTTGTTATATTGCCTCTGAGAGTATTAGGTCTGGGCTATAATTTTCGGTAGTTATAAGGTTAGAAATCGCTCACTTCCCATTCACAACGAATACAGAGCTCATATGGTTCATTCGTGTCTCTTAAATAGCCCGCCGGCCGCTGAAGGGGTGTCGTCATTGTTGTGTGTGACCTCATCTGGCCTTATATGCAGTGGTGTAAAGTAACCAATTACATTTACTCAAGTACTGTACCTAAGTACAATTTTGAGGTACCTTTACTTTACTGGAGTCTATAGCCTACTTTTACTTCTACTACATCTCAGAGGCAAATATTGTATTTTTACTCCACTACAATTATTTGAAAACTTTAGTTACTAGTTACTTTGCAGATATAAATTATTACATTATAAAACACATATTAACCACTTTAGCCCTACTTTATACCTAGGCTATTTGAAAATATGTCAAGGGTGGTTTACTCAACAAATCCCCAAAATAATTTCCACTTTGATCCATAGGGGGCGCCACAAATGCTCAAAATGTAACCTTTTGATGCAAAAACCATATGTTGGGGGGACCAATCCTCTCAAAATGAAACGCAAGTGATCTCACCTCAGGAGTTATGTGACAATGTAATTGGCGCAGCCTCCGACGGTATTCCTCCCAGCGTATTCCTCGAGTCCCGGCGGCAGCGACCCGCGACTCGCGTCGGCGCAACCACACTCTGCAATTGCCCTGAATTGCGACGCGTCTAGTTTAGATTATTGCAAAACATACATTTACCACTTCAGCCCTATATACATTATCTTTATGCTCATGATGTGATGCATTGTGAGCTTGTAGATCTGCTATTTTCAAAAGAGTTTTATACATTTGAAAACTTGTGCAATGGGACATTCTGCATAATGAGTAGGCTACTTTCTACTTTTGGTACTGTAAAGTACCAATACTTTTGTACTTTTACTCAAATCAATTTTGAATTCTGGACTTTTACTTAGTAGAGTATTTCTACATTGTAGTATTGATACTTTTACTTCAGTAAAAAAAAGTTGAGTACTTTTTCCACCACTGGAAGTAGCCAAATCAGGAAACCCACTGAAGGCACTGTTGATGATTGATAGTCTAGTCTGTATTAAAAGAAAGCAATTAGTAAACTACTTAACTACTAAAACAAGGAACTAGTATAAAGCCTAGTACAGTCAAATTGGATAAGCTAATATATTTTTGTGAAATGCCTTTCATAGTCAACATATGGAAGCCAATCATTATCTCTGTGTTTTATAGGGGAAATAAGATCTATTAATAACAATGCAGCTTACTTACAGCATTGGTTCAAAACAAATCAATGAATGAACATTTAAACCAACAAAGTGTGTGCACCAAATAGATATTGAACAGGAATGGGCGGGGATGATTACAGGAGGGGTTTCCACTTGACGCATTCACAATGCCAAAATAACATCTCAGTGATAGGAGATAGATACAGAAACACTGTGAGAACAAAGACAGCGCTGCCAGTTCCACTAAACAGCAGTGGTGGAAATTTATTGAGGTAAAAGTATCAATACTGCAACGTAGAAATACTCTGTTACAAGTACAAGTCCGGAATTCAAAATTGACTTGAGTAAAAGTACAAAAGTATTGGTATCAAAATGTACTTAAAGTACCAAAAGTAGAAAGTACTCATTATGCAGAATGTCCCATTTCTGTTCTCAAGTTCTCAAATGTATCAAAATCTTTTGAAAATAGCAGATCTACAAGCTCACAATGCGTCGCATCGTCGCATCATATATAGGGCTGAAGTGGTTAATGTATGTTTTGTAATAATAATCAAAATCGTCAAAGTAACTAGTAACTTAAGTTTTCAAATAATTATAGTGGAGTACAAGTATAATATTTGTCTCTGAGATGTAGTGGAGTAGAAGTAAAAGTACTGAAAATTGTAAATACTCCAGTAAAGGGAAAATACCTCAAAATTGTACTTAAGTACAGTACTTGAGTAAATGTACTTTACACCACTGCTAAACAGCACAGTAGTAGAGGGGGGGGGGGGAGAGAGAGAGAGAGAGAGCGAGAGAGAGAGAGAGAGAGAGAGAGAGAGAGAGAGAGAGAGAGAGAGAGAGAGAGAGAGAGAGAGGTGGGGACAGGACAAGGCTCTGCTCACTGGCAGTCTGTTACAGTGTATTACAAGACTAGGGAGCTGTTGGTACGTATAATTATACAAAAATATCAAGACAGGAAGAGCAGCTCTTCAAAAGCTTAATGCTGGACAGTGGACAGACATTTAGTCACTTCTCCTGACACACCAAAATCTGAAGCATGGACGTAAGTTGTTATCAGGTGTTTCTTTTTTCTTCTCCAGTTTGCCTAGTGTGGCTTCTCATATACTTATACAGTCTCCTGTGTTCTAAAATGTTCTAAAAGTAACATTAGAAATGTATAAAAGACTGTAATGCATAATGTGACTTGTTTCCACAACGGAAATAAGTCCCCAGGACTTTTTTGTGTTATCCTTTTAGCCTGTCTTACTGTACCACGTGCTGTTTATATTTCAGACTAATAAAGTATTCAATGTTGTATGTTGAATTGTCCACTGATTTAATGACTGGCCGTTAGGCATCAATAATAATAATAATCAATCAGTAGTGATATCTTCACTAGGACATTTGCATCAGGCTAGTGTGTGATACAACATACTGCTTAATGTTTGATGTTAAGTTCAAGTTAGATAGATAGATAGATAGATAGATAGATAGATAGATAGATAGATAGATAGATAGATAGATAGATAGATAGATAGATAGATAGATAGATAGATAGATAGATAGATAGATAGATAGATAGATAGATAGATTCAATTCTAAACTCTTTATAAAACTATTGCAATACAAAAATATATATACTTTTTCATTGTTTAATCGTTTTCATACCGACTTACAGTAACAGAATAGGTTAAAAAAGAGAGTTTGCCATGAAACATAATTGGGTCCACAAATGGTTTCTCTGCAGGAAGTTAGATCACAGGATGTTTGAGCTTCCTCCTCTTCCGTTGCTCAAAACAATAGCTGTTTAAAAGACCAACAATAAACTCTCCAGCATAGCAGTCTCCCTGTGTAGCCATAAATATAATCCAGTAAAATCTTGTCAGCCCGTCACTCGAGCATGAATATTTACACACAAATAGTCACAAATCACAGAATGATTGAAACTCTAATGAAAAAAGGAAAATGGAAGATTCCTTGATACCATAACAAAAAAGTACCACTTGTCTAGCAACCCCAGCTCACTATCCTATGATCCAAATAATCTATGGTTCTCCGTCGCCCTGCAGGTCAGAAGTGATGGTCTGGATGCTGGGTCAGGGTGTGGTGAGGAGGTGATGAACCCAATTGACTTGATCAACTTTGACCCTGTGGACTCTGACCCTGTAGCAAGCCCTGAGCCCTCACAGGCAGAGCTGGCCCAGTGTCAGGCCGAGGTGGGCACCCTGCTCAGCATCATTGCTGAATTGAACAAGAAAATGGGGGGACTGAAGTTACCACGGTAATATTACTGAGGTGTGAAATGAGATGTGTGGTTTTGTGTTTATAAGTAATGTGTGACAGACATGTGAATGAAACAGGATGGATGTAAATTGATGTGGAGGGTGAATTTGTCCTGACTGGCTGAATCTCTCCATTGCAGCTCAATTATTAATGAATGGATCAATAAATGATATACAGTATAACTCCAATCAAATAATTTGCCTTTCACAAACATTCGCCAACTATTCAAAGTTGTGGAAATGTTCTGCTACTCTATCTCTCCAGTGAATCAGAGGACCTAAGACCACCAGGACCAGACAGGCCTCTGGTTCCTGACCTCCTGACTCATGGGTTGGCCAGCGGTAGGAACACTGCCCCTGGTACCACATCTGAACCACCAGTAACCAGCAGAGGTTGGCTCATGCTTCACAGCACGATCTGTTCTCAACCCACACCACCCTCATCAATCACTGGACACTGCACACTTATATGTGGCATTGTGCTGAAGAGATACTTTCCTCTGCCAGACTAGGCCAAACACAATGTTTTCTTTCCCAAAAGAACACCCGCTGTATTATTTCAAAGGTTTGTTCTTAGGGTGCAAAAAATCTAAGTCAGTACAAGCAAACAACTCAAGGAGTGTAATTTGCCACAAAGTAAGCTGGAAATTGCAAAGGCAATTTCTCAGAAGACGATCTATCATCTTATCCATATTTTTCTTCATTTATGATGAAATAATCTATTGGCTGGCAGTGTTCGTCCTATATGTAAGTACATTGAATACGTGTAAATCACTCTGGATTAGACCCTCGGCTAAATGTCTAAAATCCAATTTGAATAAGAATCAACATTTCCGTTGGGTAAACAACACTTAATACCCCCCATTTCTATGCGTGTATTTTAATTGACAATTCAACTATGAAAGTGAACTCAATGAGCATAACAAAACTGAACACAAAATAAATCTAAAATATCTCAAAAATATATCAAAAATATATCAACAAGCTCTGTGTTTACCCTCTAGGGGGCAGTGTCAACGTGTGGTCAGAACTGCAGGAGGCACTTTCCGCAGTAGAGAATTCCATCAGTTCAAGAAGGACCTGGGCTGCTCCCCTCACAGCCTCGGACCAGGACAAACAGACAGAGCACAGAATGGCTGCCCAGGAGAGCTGGGTTCAAGCCACACAGGTCAGGAAATGTAACATACAGTACAAGTATCATATTGCTTTCAAGGTTATTGTAGTTTCAACATTTTCATTCATTTTTTAAAAACATTTTGTTTTTACCTTATGTTTTCAATTTCAGTTTAGTTTAATTAGTCTATGACCCAAAGGGGTCATAGACTTCCATGCTGAAGACAATTATAAGTGTGAGAATACACTATTTACCTTCACACTTCTACTATCCCCCTCATTTTGATTCTATAAATATTATAATTAGTATGAGAAGGAGCATGTCATACTAAATATGACATGCTGTTAAGCCTAATTCATATTTCGTTGTACGATGGTGTCACTGCGAAAATAACTATAATAGAAAATATTCGCTGCACAACACCAGCATACAACGGAGGCTTTATGATAACATATCCTTGTAAAGGGATGATTTAAAATCCTTCTAACTCAAGTGGACGGCAGAATCCACACCACAATAATACTAGACTAGAATGGTGAACAATATAGTTATAGTTATAATTACAGTTAGTGCTAGGTGGGAACGGCCCTTAAGTTACTATCTTTTGGTTGTTTATTCATACTTAATCTCTACTTTAGATTTCTTTTTTTAATGTGTTTTTGTGTCAAGATAGAGAACAACATACCTAGTCAAATCCCTCGCATATTTTCACTGATAAAAGTGAACAAATTGCATAACGGTTCCAGATACTGGAGGAGATGGAGAGAGAGTTTGGCATTACGTACCCCTCAGGCTTACCAAGCGAGGAGCGGCAGCAGTACCAGAGGGACGTCCTGGCTCTGCACCGCAACAACTGCGATCTCAGAAGTACTCTGCGGAGCCGCCAGGATGAGCAGGAGGTGACACAAAGCGCAGTCAACCAGATGGAGGAGGAGAAGAACAGACTACAGGAGAAGGTGGGTTCAGCTCAGGGCCACAGGTTCCATCTACACCAGTGATTCCCAACCAGTGGGCCGGGGCACACAGGTGGGCCGCAGGGGTATTGCAAGTGGGTCCCCAAATAATTGGCAAAAACACAACGATTTTAATGATAATATAACATTAATATTAAAAGATTCCCGTAAAGAAAAATGTGTTTTCATAGTGATACCAATATATAAGAAGTATACTACTTCAGTACCACTGATCCAAGCCAAAACACAATCGATTGATAGATCATAAAAATTAAACATGCTCTGAAAATACACGCAACCCACCGTCTGACCACTAACTTAACACAGCAGATGGGTGGGCGGTGAAAGCTTCATTTTTTTTTTAAATGGGCCTTGATGCAGAGTAGGTTGGGCTGTACACTACAGCTACTGTTGTTTTTCTCACATACTGTACACACAGTAAACACAGAAGGTTTTCTCTATGAGAGTGTACATATGTAATCAAATGGACCAGTATGGTTCCATTTTTTTATATTTGCACACTCTCTGAGTTACAAATGGATAAATTAACAGTGAGGAGGATATATTTGGCTGGCCATTGTGGCCAATATAACTACTTTAGCTGCTACTGGTTGTGATTCTGTCATTGCAATGACTCCTTATACTGAATATTGTCTCCCTGCCCTATGCTGGCCAATGTTTTATTAAGCAAATCTGTTCAAACTGACTAATGATCATACAAAGTCCTTTACTGCAAAGAGGCCTATGATTATCACAATGGTTAAACACATTTTGTATGCTGCATATTGTCTAACATTTTTATGCCAGCTCAAAATCAAAAGAGTTGGTGACATTTTATGTTGCCAAAGGATAGATACAATAATGACACTTTTTTTCCTCATGCCCTGTTTATTGGCCTTGAGCATCTAGCTAATTCTTCCAATTTAGACAAAAGACCCTAGAGGGAAGACCACAGGTTTATAACTACCACCAGTGGAGTGTGTATGGCGTTGCCCAACGTTAGTACTGACTGAATATTAGAACCCCATTGGAAGTAAACGTACTCTGCAGTGTTACTACATGTATGCACAACTTTTCAATCACAAGATTAAACAAAATTGTCACTCAACAACAACTGACAGTGGTGTGATTCATAGGGTGAGTTTGGAATTACGCTGTGAGAGCGCTGGAGTGCTCTCTGGTGAGAGTGCTGTGTTCTCAGAGCACTCAGTGTGCACACTGACCACTCGGACTGAATCGCCGGGTTTGTGTCGAGCGTTTGAACAAGGGAGGAGGAAGTCAATGCAAAATGCAATGGTTGCAGGTGTTTGGTACTCTAGACACTATTCAACATGCATCCACATGTAACAAAACAGGTAATAATCATGTTTATACATGGTATGAATTGAATGAATTTTAAAAGATGAAAATGGCAGCATGAGTAAATGAGTATCCCCTCTGACCATTCAGAGGTTAATCAACTGATAAACTGAATATTCATGTGAATGCATTTATTAGTACACGCCTCTTACCTTTGTATTCCAGTTGGTGGGTCTCTACCAGGTCTGGAGGTCAGGCAGCCTCTCCCCTCCTTACAGCTCCTCCAGTAGTTCTAGTGGCGGAGCTCTGAGTCCAGACATGGCCTCTCCTCCCTTCCCTGGTTCTCCAATGCTCCTCAGACGACCCCGCAGATCCTTCTCAGCTCTGTCTGTTGGTGAGGATGTCTCACTGTCCTCAGGCATTGCCTCCCTGGGCAGCCCCTGCTCCAGCGTCAACCTTGAGAGTGAGACTGAAAGAATGCAGAGGTGAGTTTTCGGAAAGTGTAAAAATGGACACTTAAATGAACACTCCGAATTCGGTTGCTTCAGAATAGTAAAGGCGTGTACTGTGTATTCATGCTGTCTGAATCAACATCAAATCATTTCTATAATTTTAAGCAAGGAACAGCTCACAATTGTGGTATTCAAAATATATTGCTGGAGTTGGGAGGTATTGTGTGACTGTGACCCCTTACATACAGTACATACATACACACATACATTACTGCGTAGTACTACTACGGTTGCGGACGATGGCTTTCCCCTCCAATCTTCATTCCCTGCAGCCCCCTTTGCCTACTCCCCCACGTTTCCCATGCAGGTGTATTGAGAGGCTGAAGAGCAGGAACGAGCATCTGACTGCGGCTCTGGAGCGAAGGAAGGGAGAATCGGAGCAGATCAGCATGACCCTGAGCAGACACGAGGCAGACAGCTCAGCCCTGCAGATGGCTCTCAGATACTGGTACACACGCACGCACGCACGCACGCACGCACGCACGCACGCACGCACGCACGCACGCACGCACGCACGCACGCACGCACGCACGCACGCACGCACGCACGCACGCCATGTACACATAAACAGAAGTACAAGAATGCCTTGTACACTGCCAGTGTTGTCAAATAATAGGAAAACAGACAGTTACAAAGTGCATAGAGGGCAGAACATTTTTACATACAATATAGTTGACATACTTGTCAGACACAGCGGATATAAATCATCTCTATGTATGCTACATAGTACATACCAGTGCCATCTATTAGAGAGTTACGCCAACTCCGTTCACTTCTTCGGGCCAGGTCTTCTACATACACATACATTGGCGAATAGTGACAAATCCCTAAACCGGAAGTTCATGGAATGCATTGAAGTCGACGGCTCCTTGTCACTATTTCCAGCTACATGAACCACGTGACCGACGCTGTTTCTGACCCACATTGGCGCAACTCTCTAATAAAAGGCTCTGGTACTGTACATACCATTGCTAAGCCCTGGTATGAAATGACGCACACACACACACACACACACACACACACACACACACACACACACACACACACACACACACACACACACACACACACACACACACACACACACACACACACACACACACACACACACACACACACACACACACACACACACATCCATCCATCTCCGACTCTTTATTACGAATGGGTACACTCAGGAGTGGACTTCACTGTATACTGTATACAATTTGTCCTAGTTTGATTTTGAATTTAAAGTCAAATAAGTACCGCCCAAGGTTGCTGAGTGTGCTTTGTCTTTGTGGTTTTGATTGACAGTGAGGAGTGTGAGGAGGTCTACAGTGAACTACTGTCACTAAATGAGGCCCGGAAACGGCAAGGCCTGTCACTCTGGACAGACCCGGCAGGTGCTTACATACCTCCCATCTGCAACTGTTTACAACACTCACATGCGTATGCTTCTACACGGATGCCTGTGCACATAATAGTATTGCTGCGCCATTCCACATCGTTGCTAGAAACCTTGTATGTCCAACAACCATAACTGTTCAAAAAATGGAAACAAAATAACCTGTGTTCCAGTGGATCCAATGTAGTTGTTTAGTCACAAGCTCTTGTTAATACTTTTAGTTTGTTCAAAATGTATTAAACCCGCAGATCCACTTTCACTTTCATTTATTAACTTTCTTTAAATAGCGAAAATAGCCGATCTAAATACGTTGAAATATGGAGATACAAGGTTTCTGCCCGAGAGAATGTGATTGTGTAAAAATAAACATGACTTTCACCTTGATACCAACACACACACACGCACACACGCACACACGCGCGCGCACACACACACACACACACACACACACACACACACACACACACACACACACACACACACACACACACACACACACACACACACACACACACACACACACACACACACACACACACACACACACACACACACACACACACACAAAACATGAGATCACAATGAGGTTTCTTATTCACAGAGTCTGTCTGTGATGATGGGCAGTGGCCTGATATTCCAGGATCTCAGCACAGGAACCTAACAACAGAAGAACTGTCAACGTCCTTCTTAACAGCAGGGGGCAGTGTGGAGAATGAAACGCAGAGTCACACAAGGCAGAGGTAGTACTTAACTGTAGCCAACTGTTAGGATGATGAAGTATGTCTCCTGAACAATAGACTGATGGAGTAAAATGTATCATTTTAAAAGAAGGATGGATGTACAGTACACTGCATATTTCTGGTCAACCTCACATAAGCAAAAATAATTCAATAATTCAAAAGAGTTGCTGTCCAGACCAGCATAAATGCTGAACTCCAACAAGTCTGCATTTTCTTTCAACAAGTCTCATTCCTTATCACCTCACAGAGGCTCTGAGCTGGTGGAACGAGAGGCTGCTCTCCGCCAGCAAATTGAACATTTACAGGAGGACAGAGCAGCAGTTTGCCTCCCTAAACCTGGTCCCGGGGGAGAGGGCAAACTGAGCCCTGACACCGGCACCCTGGCTCGGCCAAGGGGAGGACATACAGCTAAAGATGATGACAACCCTAATGACACCAGGAGAGAAAGGGCTGCCCTACTCCATGAGCTTGTCAGTGTTAGGGTGAGACCTTTCACCGAGATAAGCTACAAGTTCAACATCTACTGTATATCTCATCAGTTTGTAAAATAAAGTGTTGTCATCCAGTTTAAAAATGTAATCCTTCGATTATGTTAAAGTTGGACCATGAACCCTAGAGTCCCTATTCTGGGTATGTCATAATATGCGAACACTCAGCAAAAATAGCTGATCTACAAACTCACAACGTGTCGTAAGAGATTTGGTGTAGAGGGAAAGACGTAAGGGACCAAGTATAGACTCTTGGCAGACCCCCTCGGTTAACATAGGGCGATAGCTGTGATCAAAATATGTTCATAGCTCCTTTGCATCATCCTTTTGTCAACTCTATGCTATGATACACTACAGTTGAGCCAGCACCAGAAAAGACAACAACATTCTTTCCAATATTTATCCCAAAACATAATAGTTTCTATCATCTATGTATTAACGCACATTCATTGCATTACTTACAAATGCGTCCCACAAACGTCTCGATGTTGACACATGTTGGGAAATTAAGCTAAAATTGTGCACACATCAGCCCTTACTGTTCGCGCATTTGAAATAAATGAGTTTGACAGCACTTCTGGTGTGTATGTGTATCAATGTGTCCAGGAGGAGATGTCGGAGCTGCGAGGTCTGATCCGTCTGACGGAGAAGGAGCGGAGGTGTCTGGACTGGAGCTTGATGGCCCAGAAGGCTCAGGACGCAGCGGGAGCGCTCATCTCAGAGAGCCTGGGAGAGGAGCTGGAGGACCGCAAGGCTGAACAACAGGTAGGACAGACCAGTGGTTCTCCAACCTTTTCATGTCAAGGACCCCAACATTAATATGCATTTGGCCGCAGACCCCCATCTGAAAAAGTTTTGTGCCAGGGACCCCCATACAAGATTTGTGTTGTTGAAATGTCGTTGTTAAATATTCCACTTTTTCAAAAAAAAATCAAGAGCTTTTGAAAATAGCAGTTCTACAAGCTCGTAGATTGGCTATTTTCAAATGTTCAAATATCCAATGTAAATAGCAGGTTTAAAGTGTTTAAACCTTGATTGCTTCGCTGCATCCCTGCCCACCACCACAGAGGTTGTGGGTTCGAATATTGGTCACTGCACGTACTCCTATGGGCTGGGGCGGCACCTGTCAGTGAGGAGTGTTGGGCGGGAGGAGTAGGACGAAGGCTCTACGTCCCCCCGGTGGGGGCTCCTCACTGGCAGGTGAGGAGTCAGTAGGATACGACAGCAGTGACAACACAGAAATGTGTGAGGGGAGGAATCAATTGGCATACCGATTAAATCGGGGAGAAAAAGGGGTAAAAAAAATGTATTGGCTACTCTAAATATAACCTTGATTGCTATATCAACAAATTTGGCTGGGCATCCCCTGGAACTCCCTCAAGGACAACTGGGGGTCCGCAGTCCCCACTTTGAGAACCACTGAGATAGACGATATAGACAAGCATCACTTATGATGCTGAGAGGCATGTGCTTCACTCGTGTTCTGCGCATGTGTCTACCGTATGTATTTACACACTATTTTCACAGAGCAAACAAACGGTACATTCCAAATTTAGTTAATTAATTGAGTACAGAGGAGTACGCCCCATCTACTTAGGTCTGCACCAATGCACTAAACACAAGGAACACTTTGCCAATATTTTTGCATGCATCACTTCTCTCAAGGCTTAACAATTCAGATTGTCCCAATTAGCAACCCCTTTTAGTGACTTATTGTCTCCGCCAGGCCGAAAGGCATGGCGAGAGAGTATGTTTTGCCCCCTGTCCGTCCGTCCGTCCGTGTGTGTGTGTGTGTGTGTCCGTCCGTGTGTCCGTGTGTCCGTCATTCTGTCATTTTGTGTACAGCTAATCTCCGGCACCGTTGGCTTGATCGCAGTGAAACTGTGCACACACACTCCCTGGATGCCAGAGCAATGCCAGAGCAGAACCTCTGCCCCAAATTTTTCAAATTAGCCTTTTATAGCGCCACCAGGAGGCCGCTTTTTGCAAAACACATTTCTTGACAGTACTCCTACAGATTTTATCCAAACATCACACAAATCAGTACACAGTATCTCTATAGTCATGTGATCAACACGGATCTGTCCAATTTTCCATATTTCATCCTGATTGGCTAAGGTTGGCTTCCAAAGTTTGCAGGATTGCTCCGTTTTCAACAAAATGCCTCAAATCATGAACGCAGCTTGCGATTTCCGTGAGATTTCACACGCACATTCCCACTAGGCCAAGGAAGAAATGCCACTTGAAAATGTTCAAATCAACCTCATGGTGGCGCTATAAATGAACGATTTGTGTTTTTAACTATAACTGCACCGATCTGCATGAAACTTTGCACGCACACTCCCTAGAGGCCAAGGAAAAACAACTGACCAGCATTTTTCACATTTGCCTTTCATAGCGCCACCAGGAGTCCGACTTATGTAAAACACATTTTTTGATATTAAGCCTTCAGAATTTATCCAAATTTCACGCACATCGGTACACTTGATCTCTATAGTCATGTGATCACGATGGATCTTTTAACATTTTCATATTCCATCCTGATTGGCTAACATTGACATCTAAAGTTTGCAGGAGTGGCCCGTTTTGAACAAAATGCCACAAATCATGAATGCAGCGTCCGATTGTGGTGACACTTTGCATGCACATTCGCACTACATTGAAGAGCAAATGTCACCCTTTTAACATTGCCCTATTATAGGGCAATGTTATGCCCTATAATGCCCGCCACCAGGAGGCCAATTTTGCAACACTTTTCTTTTTTATATTACTCCTACAAATTCAAACATCATGCAAATCGGTACACATATAGTCAAGTGATCAAGATGGTTCCGTCCAATTTTTCATATTCCATCCTGATTGGCTAATTCCGAACATTGCTGCCCCACAATAACCTACCTGACCTGGCGGAGACCTGTGCTCCGAGGAGCACTTTTTCTAGTTTTTTATCTTCTTTTTTTGGGTAATTGAGTGAAACCAGTTTCACCTGCTCACTAATTCACGTGTATTTCATTCCTCCATACAATACATTCCCAATGACATGTTCAGTCAGTGACCGGTATTTTGCAAATGGATCTGAATTCTGTTCTATCCTGTTCAAAAGCCACTGTATGCTAGCCTCTTTGATAGCTTTTGAGGACTTGAAAACAAGCATTTCAATTCAATATCTACCTGTGCACAGAGCTGTTCAGTGCATATGCAACAGATGGAAGGTTTTCTTTCTCTACGTTTCAAGCTAATCCTAATTGAATGTTTCAGACGGTTGCTGAGAATGTGGCTAAGCTGGTAAATGATGGAAACCTCCCTGGTCCTCGGAACAGAACCATTTTCAGAGAGCTCCAGGCTGTCCTGCAAAGGTGAGGAAATATGTGAACAGCAGAGATAGTTTTTGGAACAGACACAAAGCATTGTGGTGTCAGCTAGTATTGGGACATTTTGCCTGCTTGTATTTGAAGTGCGTAAACCCTGGCTTGTATAAAGCAGAGCTGGATAAGGAATGATATGTGCTGTGAAACAGTGTGTGAACATAATTTTGCTTCTTCAGTAGGAAGCTCTTTAATTGAGGGTTCAATGCAGCAAATGTACATCCTGTATGGTTGGATTTGCTGGTGGAGGTGGGAGGAGATCCATGCCTCTACTTTTGATATCCCCTCCTCTGGTCATTATTTTTTATCGCCGGTGGGGATATGTTTTATCCCCGCTTCTGGTCAGACTGAATAAAATACATGAATTGTCTTTTGGGAAATGTAGGATGTGTCTGATATGTTTACTATATTTGATAATATCACAATTTAACAATGTAATTACAAATAACTATGTTAACCACATTAACCCTGGCATCCATATTTTGGGGGATTTCTTTCCCCTTATTAATACACTGGAGTCTCATATGGCACCGGTGCAAATCAATTTTGTATTTTAAAGCTAAATGCCAATGCTCTATATATAACAAAAAGAAAAAAATCTAATAAAACCCTGCCTAGGCTATATCCTTGCAGGCATCAGTTTGGACTGTTGCTTAGGAACACAAATTGCTGCACTGCAGACTTTGTACATAAATGGTTCCTAATCTACAGCCCATTCCCGATGAAGGTTGTCTTCAAGAGGACAAAGAAAGATGCAACTTTGTGTAAACAATGTTTTCATCCTTGTGAGGCTGCGTCATCTTCTCTTCAATAAAATACAGATCTGCTACAACCCTGATCCCTCAAGTGTGTTTATTCAATAGTGGAGGAGGACAAACCATTTCCTTCATTAAAATAATGAACAACCCATAAAGTATAGCTCTGGTGGACTCAGACTGTGGCTAATCTATCTAGTTGGTGTAATTTCCCCCTCAGAGAACAAGGTCTGAAGAGGAGAATATCTACAGTCCGTGACTCACTGGACACAGCACTCTCTGACAGCGCCTCCCGCAGAAAGGACAGTGAAGAGCAGATAACGCGACTTGTACAAGCTCACTGGTACGTCACACTTTTTATGTGTAGTAGTTTTTGCATTCTATCTCTTTCCACACTGTACCGACTGTATGACAGTCTACAAGGTGTCAGTAGGTCTGTAATACGTTTTCAGTGAGTAACTCAGTAACTCAGTAACTCGGGTGTGTTTTTATTCCAGTAAAGCAACGGGTTTGTACCGGAACGCCCGCCGGAAGTACCGGGAGCAGCTGTGGAGGCTGGAGCACAAGATGTCAGCCATGTCAGACAGTCACCACAGCCAAATCGGGGCCCTGAAGGCCACACTGGAGGCACTGGAGTGGAGGAGGGAAGAGACCATCCTATGATTCTACCATTCTGCAATGAGAGATTGGTAACAGCTATGCATCCCATGTCTATAATGCATTATAAACATACTTATAAGGTATTATCAACCAATCAATCAAATCTAATTTATATAGCACATTTCATACAGCAAGTGCAACCCAATGCGCTTCACAGAACAAAAAAAATATAAAAAATAAAAACCTTTTAAAAACATGAATGAAAAAAGGACAATTAGTTTTTAAAGGAAACACAACGGGGAAGATAAATTGTAATACAAATATAATTAAAAAGGAGTAATGCTAAAACCTAGGTAAAGGCAATGCTAAAAAGGTGTGTCTTAAGATTTCTTTTGTAACAGTCCATGGATTCAGAGAGTCGCAGGTTCACAGGCAGGCTGTTCCACTTCCTAGGACCATAGTAACTGAAGGCTGCTTCTCCGTGCCTTTTAGTTCTAGTTTTATCCTCTGGAACACCAGTGCCAGAGGATCTGAGAGCTCTACCAGGCAAATACCCGGAGAGCATTGCAGATAAATAGGCAGGTGCATTTCCATTTAGTGATTTAAAAACCAATAAAAGGACCATAAAATCAATCAATCAGCTCTCCGTTCTGGACTAGTTGTAACCGGACAACTTATTGTTTTGGCACACCAGATAGGAGAGCATTAGAGTAGTCTATCCTGCTAGTGATAAAAGCTTGCATTACCTTTCTGTGTCTGCCTGGGAGAGAAAACAGCGGATTCTAACAATTTTTCTTAAGTGATAAAACGACTCCCTCGACTCATTAACTCATAAATTATCCTAATGCTTTATAGCAATAATCACATTTTATGTAGACTTATAAGGTCAAGTACCATAATATCTCATAATTGCTGGACACTCATAGACATTTGTTTTTCCAAGTATCGTTAGTGTATTATAATTGCCATAGTTGTAATACATAATAATGTTATGTATTATAACCACTGTTATAACGCATTATACTGTGTCTATTTGTCACTACAAGAGGTCATTGGGTGTTTTAAGTAAAGTAATTACGTTCCTGAAGGTGTCGGCAGAAATGTTTTGTGTTGTTCTTGCATAAATTGAATGCTATGTTTTTACTTTACTTAAAGCACCCAATGACTAGTGACCACTCATTAGTGACCTATAATCACATTATAATGCATTATAACAGTGATTATAATGCATTATAATATAATTATTATGATGTATTATACTGTAACTATTTGAATTATAATAAAACTACGATCCAGGCCAAAAGAAAGTGTGTAAGTGAGCAGTAATTATGAAGTATTATGATATTTGACCTTATAAGTCTTTATTAAAGGCTTTATAATAATGTGTTATGATTGCATTATGAGTACTTATGACTTATGAGTGCTTATACCTGTAATTATACATACGATGCATTCTAATAAGACGATTAGAATGCTTTTATGCTTGACCTGATAAGTCATCATAAATGTTTTATAATGTGTTATGATTATTGTTATAAAGCATTATAAGTATGTTTATAAAGCATTATAGACATGGGATGTATATAGCAAAGGTTACTGAGAGATTCTATCGCTGATCATGCCAATACATGCCAATACATGCCAATCCGTCCCCCCGCCCCCACACTTTCCAATCTATATATTTTTGCTAAATGTAAAATTGCTCTTGTGCTTTTACTGAATAAATTCTCAATTATTTTGTATCATGGGCCATTTTCGATTTGTCTCCTAGTATTGGTTATACAGTATCTGCAGGCATTTGCAATTTGGCAGCTAAACAGTAGATAAAAGGGAAGATGCCTTTGGGTGGAACAGAGAAGAATCAACAATTAAGAAGGTTTATTTGTCCCTCCTCATACAGGTATAAGCATCACAATGCAAGTATGTGAAGTCCGCAGACATACTGTGCCACAACAACCACAGAACAACAAATGTGGTTCTGTTGGGCAAGATTCACTCAGGGGTACTGAAAGAACTTAGAAATGTGAGGAGAGGCCTGTGCACTTTTCCTTTTTCCCCATGCAGCCCAACTCTATAAGGCCTTTACCATATAGCTGCTGTGACAATACTCAAAGAAGGGGGATAGGGCCTGGACAATATGCCTCATGTATGCATAAAACAGAAGGCATGTCCTCTTTGCAGTTACAGTTTTCTTTTTTTTTTAACTTTGTTTATTGTATTTTCTACAGAAGCTTCAGCATCAAAAGTTGGAACTTGGACACGTAAAAGCTTCCTCCAGTGCAATCCATCAAATACAAAAAAATGACAGTCAACAGATTGAATTATCACCCCAAAACATACAGGAAATACGGGTTAAATAAAATTATATAAAAATTAAAAAACATATAAACACAGACAGAACAAAACAAAACAACATCAGCAGCACTTTCACCGTTTTCTACATCAGGCTCTAACTCTCTCATTGTGTACAATAATGATATCATCATCTCTCCATCAAGCCATATAGTGCAGTACCTCTCTATGCTTCCGTCCATTTCATGTCTCCATCTCACCATCTTTACCCTAATTTCCTCTCCTCCATCCCTCACCACGCCCTTCCAACCCAACTCCTGCCCCCCCCCCCCCTGACCTATGCTAGCCGGTCAGCTGCAGCTGTGACCAGTGGTCAAGGGGTTAAGGCAAAGGTTGAGTGTCACACCCACGGGGTCACAGCAGTGCCTAGGCTGTTGTGCTAGTCAGTGAATGGAGGGTTCAAGAGGCCAGACTAGGCGATGAGCTCCTGACGCCCTGACTCTTGCCTGAGCTTGCCCTTTCCCGAGAAGGTCATCGGAGTGGACCCGCCCTATACCGCACCCCCAACCCCCCCAGCTGCAGGTCACCATCGCCATTGTTGTAATAGCCGCCATTAGAGCAGATGATACAATTATCATTCCATTTTGCTCTCCCTCTCTCCCTCTCTCTCTCTTTATACCCTGTGTTTAGCCGTCCTGAATTCATCAAAGGATTCTAGCGTAGAACATGACTGTTCTAACCTCTGGCTGACTCTCTTTTCAAAGTGGCTGCGCTCAATACAGAAGTGTCACATGGAAGAGAGAGAGTATGATGAAGTGGTCAAAATGCTCATTCAATGAAAACATGAAAGAAGGTCCGCACACTGTAGCTGTTTTCTATATTTCTGCACCTGCACCTGCTTCAAACGGTATTGTAGCGTGACTACTATGCAAATATTCATGCAGCCACATTAGCCCATTAAGACCTGAGGCAGATTCTACAAATGCCTCCTAAATCAGTAGTTCTCAAAATAATTTGTGCCAAGGAAGGACTCCCAATTTGATATGTATTTTGGCCGCAATCTGCTATTTTTGAACAGCCAATGCTAAAATCTAAAATGACACAGACTCTTTGAATCTCCTACCGGAGACTCCGCCGGTCATCACATTTTTGGCTTAGGAATGCAATAAAAACTAAAGAATCTCCACGAATTCAAGGCTTCATGGGGTGTGTAATTGATAGAAAATAAGTAATTTTTTGGGTGAACTATTCCTTTAAGGCCAGTACTGTACCTTGTGTTTAAGTGTGATTCCTCTCCACTGTCAGGAAGTGCATGGGTCCTGTGACGGGGAGAAATCATTAAGACATAGGAGCTTTAATGACATCTTTCTCAACATGAATACACTTCAACTATAGGTCAAAACTAATGTTGTAATTATCATAACCTTGGTTAAACTTTAACTACACATGAACCTACACTTCTCATTGATCTGTGCGGACATTTACCGTTATCTGGATGTCGATAAACCAACCGCAGATACAGTTGTAATGGAATACGCATTGAAATGTATTTACATTTCAAAGGCGCTAACACCCCAGACACAATTAGATAAGGATTTTAAATCGTCACTTTTTTAGAAGTACAAAGGACCTCAAACAATCTCATCTGTTGACATTTTAGCCCTGGCATTTGTGGACTGTCGTTTTGTGGGGGTTGGAGCATGACTAGAAGAGTTGATCAGAGCCTGGGAAAAATACCCAAACCATTACTAGACAATGACAGGGGCTGTCAATCAGTGTGGAGGAGGAGCCGACACACACACACACACACACACACACACACACACACACACACACACACACACACACACACACACACACACACACACACACACACACACACACAATACCTATGGATATAATAGATTAGATATCATATTTACTGTGTATGCACACACACACACACACACACACACACACACACACACACACACACACACGCTTATATAATACCTATAGATATAATGGATTAGATTTCATATTTACTGTGTATGCACACGCACACACACTCACTCACACACACACACACACACACACACACACACACACACACTCACACTCACACTCACACTCACACTCACACTCACACTCACACACACACACACACACACACACACACACACACACACACACACACACACACACACACACACACACGCGCACACACACACACACAGGGCAGTGACCCAGGGGCTGGAGGTCAACTCATTTACTCCTTGTATCCATTTCTCATTTGCATACGTTCTCCCAGTGTAAGCTGTATAAAGAGGTCACTGGTCGCCATGCTTTTCTTTCTCAGGGCTATTAGCTCACCCGTCGCAACCACTCCACATCTCTTCTCATCGCTTGCTCTCTCTATAACTCACTATTCTCTCCTTGGTGTCTGTAACACTGGCAGCTTTCTTACTCCAGAAAGACTAACTGAAGCCTTCTGAAGTCAGGCCAGAGAGGTCAGAACGGGATGCCACTGACGTAGGAAAGTGCGAAAAGAGCTCTGACCTTAATTGAATGGCCTATCACATCCGCTTTGTGCTTTCACCCACTCACTATAATGGAGTTTAACAGCCCCAAACAGCTTGACTCCTCACGGCAACATTACTGCAATCAGACACTGCTACATACGAGCTCGCACCAATACACACACGGCTACCTTACCTAGCTTATACTTTGTTGTGCGACCGCACCACTCGTCTCTCGTACCCCTTAGTATCAATTTAGCTTAATTTGATTTGATTCTACAGTCAGTTATATTTCTCTAGAAATCTAGCTTTAACCATATGAACCGTGGCATACCTATGTTGGGGCAAACATTCGGCAAAAATATACGTACAAGCTTTGCGTTGCGATGTAGATTGGTTATTTTCAGTAAATATATTTGGTCCTATACGGTCCATGGGATGATTATGAGATTCAAATCCACTACCATTTATTCTGTATCTGTATAACAGTCGAGCTGTCCTCATGCCATTCTTTCCTTATTACTGCTGTTGTCTGCTGCACCAGCAGCATGTAGGTACTTAGAGGGTACTTAGCGGGTCAAAAGGAGGGGGCCATGTATAGAATCCTGGTGGACCCCGGTCAACAATTATAGGGTTTAAGTGGTTAACAGCACACTGGATATGGATGTCACAGACAGCTTTCTTTAAATCAACATCCTGGACACCAAGGAAGTGCAAAGCTCTCCCATAATGAAGCTTAGATAATCAAGCTTCCTTGCTGTTTAAGTTACAGCCAGGCCTTGGGTTCAGGTGTCTATTCTGGTGTGTGGCTCACAGGCCACAGATCATGTCAGCCTCCAGGGTAACAGAAACCTGGAGAGCAACTTAGTTAATGAGGTCACTTAGCTCCTCAGCCTGGGAGCGCTAGATTACAGCTATAAGGTGTTTAGAGGGGAAAGATGGCAAGGGGAGTGGTCTCGGCCCTCCGTCTGATCCTGTTAGCTTCTGAGGTCTGCAAACTCTGCAATGAGCTGATTAAGTGCATTTTCTCTGTTGTCCTATGGACCTGGGCTGACCTATAGGCGATGTTTCGTCTCGTCGACGGCAGTGGCCATTGGGAACCCAATCAAATTGTTGTGGCTGCCAGAAGCTTTACGTTAATTACATGTCTGAACGTGTAAGACTTTTTGGATGATTACAAGTAAAGTTGGAAGTGTTCATGATGATGAGTGTGGTGGTGGTGGCCATTGAATTTCCCTGCAGGTCAATAATAATACTTTTAACATGAAACAACAAACTCACTAAATGTCAAGTAAGGATTACTACTAGTTATTAAAACTAGCTTGCTGAGAGAAAAGTTGGAATGGGTTTTTGGAACTCTTTTTTTTTAAATTAAAAAGCAAATCTTTTGCACACCTACAGTGCGAAGGTGACAGGTGCATAGGAGAAGAAACGTAGCAGCAGAACAACTTTTAAATTAGGCCTTCATCAGGTAATTTTAAGGAACAAAATGAAAGATGAAGACCATCTTTATAGGCTGTCCAACCACACCACAATGTCACTCATTTAAAGTGTCAGATAATCTCATATGAATTAAAATACATCAAGAACAATCAATAATATAAATATTCTCAACTAATAAGTGCAGATGTATAAATTGCAAGATCAGCCTACGTCTCAGGGCAAAAAGCCATAACCACAATTCAACAATTCAATATAAATAATCATGACAGTATCTAACCATAATTCCGCCAAAATGCCATACAAAAGACAACAATTCCACAATGCAATATAAAAAATGCATAATTAAGACAAAATGCAATATAAAAAAACCTTGCATTTGAAGACTGTGTGCGGGAGTTTTTTTCTGTTGGAAGTTCATTTTGATTGATTGAATATTTTATTAGACAGAAATGCAAAACAGCACAAGTACAGTCAAACACTTAGTCTAAAAGTTACACAAAGAAATCCACCAAAAAAGTCCAGTGGACTTGTTTCCATTGAGGTCCTATATATTCAATTCATCAACATGGCATAAAAAATAACAATAAAGGAGAAACTTTCTAAGGAGAAGTGGTAATTACCTCCCCCTGTTTTAAAGGAATCCAGTGATCAACATTTTTTAAAGGGATGGGGTCAGGGCATGTCACACTTGGGTGGCAGTGTTGTAGAAGGAGAATGTGCCCATGTTTGCATAACATAAAATTCAGTTATGGTCTTGTTTGGTTTCCTAATGTGGGAGACCTCACAAAGCTGAGTACAAATATCTTATCTTATCCTCAAAGCAAGCATACACAGAGGAAAAACAAAAACACCATAACTGAATAGCTCAATCAACTCCTCTACAAACAATAGTTAATATATCTTGTACACAGCTGATTTGAATGACAACAACGCACACCAAATGGGAAGTTTCCCACCAACCTACAGCAGGTTCTGGGAAGGGGAACAGGGCAAATATTGATTGGACCCCATGTGTGGTTCTGGAGTCTCACCAGCAGATGTTTTGTTTAGGCAGGTCCCTCTGCCCTGTTTATTTTGTATTGCTCTGTCATTCAGCTAAGGTCAACGGCTCAGGGACGCGCGCACACACACACACACACACACACACACACACACACACACACACACACACACACACACACACACACACACACACACACACACACACACACACACACACACACACACACACACACAGCAAAGAGAGATAATGCACAGTAAAATCCTCAGTATTAATGTATCCGTTTGGAACTCTAAGAGTATAGACATGTTCACTGTCATAGTTAAATTACCACTCGTTATTTTACAGTGTGAGAAGGAGAGGGAGAGTGAGACCAGAAAGAAAGATGGAATGAAAATGACTTCTCTTCTGGCCTCCAGGTCAAAGGTCAATGGGGCTAATGAGGAAGGAGCACGGAGTCATGTGACTCATTGCTTGGTCACTCAGAGTTGCTCCGCAACACAGTTAAAGTTTAACCCCAGTGGTCAAATTCCTCCACACTACTCAAGAAAACAGGTCATCTTGAGGGTAAGTTCAGCCCCACATCCAATTTATCATGTTTTGACCTCAAACTATCAGCCTCACCTTACAGTAAAATAGAACATGCTTACAACAACCTTACAATTACAATTTGTAGCCATTTAGCAGAGTGTCTTATCCAGAGCGACTAAGTCGGCCATTTACTTTGATATTGCCCTTGCAAGTCGGACTTACAAGTGCAATATCAAAGTAAATGGCATGAACCCTAGTCAGACAAACAAGGGTACATACAGTGCAGTACATAGTCACTTAAGTAGAACATGCTAACTAACATTCTTAACATTTATGGTCAAGCAAAATAAATCTAAATAACGAAGGGGAAAAAAGTGAATGATTGAGATCTGCATCGTATACAGTAACTAGCATCTATCAAAAAGGTGACAAGAAAGGGATACAAGGAGAGAGGTGTGATAGGGTTTTGAGGTGGAGTCTGAAGAGGCGAGTTTTCAGACTGTGCCGGAAAATGGGAGTGAGTCTGCAGTTCTGACTGGACGGTGATAATCCTCAGCTTGGGAGCCAGGAGACAGAAGAGTCTAGGATGTGTTGAGAGTTGGCATGGTGTTTGGGAAGGTTCGACCAGCCATCCTGTGTTAGCTGATCAAAGTGTGCACCACTGTGCGGGAAGGGTTGATATCGGGAGGTTCACATTAACCATGTAAACCCAACTTAGTTGACTGGGGTCCCCAGGGCTCTATACTTGGTTCACTCATTTTCCCCTCTACACCAAATATACAAGCCAAGTCTACAATCAATCTGCAATTGTTTCGCAATTTTCGAATGTTCGCCCCCAGGATAGGGGTGATAGGGTTCATGTGGTTAACGTGACATGATGTATTTTCTGTATCTGTATACTAATTGATAAAAAACTTTTGTTCAACCAATTAAATGTGCTCAACATCTTTATGTTACTTTTCATTACTTTTGTTCTAATGATGGGAAAAGCTTCCCACAAATCCACAAATGTAGTCTGCTGCATAAATTGCTCCTTGTCACGGATAACTGGCTACAGCTGTGTGATTTGTTGGAGGATATAACAAATGAGTGGAATACGATTATGATAAATACAGTCAAATTAATGCCATGTACTAAATATCATGCTCCGGTAGCCTGCAACCGCTCCCTTCTTTTTTAGGTGAGGGGATTATGGAGGTAGAATTACCCAATGAGCTAATGACGCAGCACATCCTGACAGTCAACAGTCTTTAGCTGTTAAGAGTAGCTTTTGTGGAAGAGTGTGTTTGTGTGTGTGTGTGTGTGTGTGTGTGTGTGTGTGTGTGTGTGTGTGTGTGTGTGTGTGTGTGTGTGTGTGTGTGTGTGTGTGTGTGTGTGTGTGTGTGTGTGTGTGTGTGTGTGTGTGTGGGGGGGGGGGTTATGTCTCATGTCATGAATGCCTGCCATGGAAGCGAAAACAGTGTGTATGTGTGTTAACAACATGAATTTGGTGTAGAGGGAAAAAAGGAGGGTGGACCCTGGTGAACGACATAATATAGGGTTTAAGTGGTTTTGTCTCACATTTTGAATGACTGTATATGAGCATGAGAAAACTATAGGCTTCACACTGTCATGATTGCAACGTGTTCCCAGACATACCGAGAATCCGGATGATGCCTTCATTGGCAGAGAAATCAAAGAAAGAATTAAAATTAATACTAACATGCTAACAAGTGGTGTGCACTGCAGCCTTCAAACAATATTATTCAGATATTACTGGCAGGTCAACGTTATACTTCCTCGTACTGATTTGTACTTCCTCGTACAACTTGCAACTGCAGACCAAGACCAAGAAAACCTGTCTGACTGCATCTATGTTATGTTGTTGATGGACCCTTAAGGTCAATTCTCTGCACTCTGGATGTGTGTGCTGTACAGCTCTACGTATACTTATATATCAGCTTTTACTAATACTGTAGATAGTAATAATAATGTGGTTGTCAATTCAGTGTACTAGGGCTGCAACTATGGATTATTTCCCATTATTCTATCGATTACTGTTTTCGATTAATCAAAGTTTTAAAAATATATATATTTCAACAAATAGATGAACCACAATTTTATACTTCGTCGTGCAACGGTGTCATACACAAATATGCTCCTCTAGCAGTGAAAATGTATTCTGAAAGATATTCTCATGGCCAAAATAGAGATAGATTATTAAAAACAATAATGGATTAGATGGATTAGTTCGATTAACGGTTGCACCCCTACAGTGTACGCAGGGAGGGAGCTCCTCTGCAACACCCTGATGCCTGTGGGCTCCTGGCTGTTTTGAGAATGCACAGACCCCGCCACACAGTAGACTCCATGCTGAGAGCAGCTGCATTCCTGACCTGCAGTTCAAAGAGCTAAGAACACACACACTGACATAGACGCAGGCGCTCACTCACACACACACACACACACACACACACACACACACACACACACACACACACACACACACACACGCGCGCCCACCTGCACGTACACACACACACACACACACACACACATTTATATACTGTAGACACACTCAAACAGATGCACAAGTTGTGTCGTGAACATGTTCTCTCACACAAGGTTAACATTTGCCCCCCCCACACACACACACACACACGCACACGCACACGCACACACACACACACAAGCAGAGACCAGAGGAGACAAACAAGAAAAATCGGAAAGGTTATCAGCTCAACCTCTTGGAAGCAAGGTGGTCTAATAAAGTACTTAATTCATACAGTACTTATCAATAGAATAGATTAAAAAGTAATTGACTCATACATACTGTATGAACTCAGGTGTGTCCAAGGTTTATCCTTCTCCAAAGTTTCTTTTGAATAGTTCATAAGATATTTAGTTTGCTTGATTAGAATTCCTAAAATAAAATTAAAAACTCTCCCTCTACTGTGAACTATATATAAAACAACCAATTAATTTTCAAAGTACATTTCCAGTATCCCTCTGTGAGGCTTTAGGCCATGCTATTTTTTGATCCATTTTCATCTTTCCACAGAGCTGTGTTTAAGACCACATGGAATACGTTTCTCCGCAATGACATCAGTCAAAGGACAAATCCTAACTTTTTAATTCCTAGAAACACTTGAACCAAACAAACTGGCCTGTTTATACGTAGTTAGGTATGTGTTTGAGATCTTTTTGCACCAAACTGTCCAAACTTTCCAAATTAACCACACAAACCTTTTCTGGGAAAAAAGCGGATCTACAACCTTACAACACATCATGGTTGTTGACTTGTAGATCATCTATTTTCTGCAAAGTGATTTGGTGTAGAGAGAAAACGGAGGGGGCCAAGTACAGACCCCTGGGGGACTCGTTCAATGAAGTATAGGGTATCAGTGGTTAAATTGTAGCTCCAGGTAGTATTAGTTTCTGTCCTGGGTTGTGTCTCAGTGGCCAGAATATCAATGTGAGCTGATGAAAACATGCCCAAAAATTATGATGAACCCAGTGCCCAAAAACTTCTAACACTTCAGCAGTACATCATAGAAGCAGATCTTCACATTTCAACTAACAGTGAGTCAGTGACTGACAGCGCTGTCATTTTGGAAGAGAAGCATTATCCCACATCCCCCAACCTTTGTTAATACACATCACTAAAGGAAAGGACTAATTCAGCTTACAGCAGCTTAGTTTGGCCCCTGATAACCTCTTAACAAAACAAAAGGGCTATCCATGCACACTGAGCCTCGTGGTGACAGATGTAGGTTAAAGTTACCTTATGTTCACGGCTAAGAGGCTAAAAGTTATTAGCTCATGCAGTCACATAATTAGATAAGATAATTTGGCGTTTCCCAAGACATTGTTTTTTAAATACCAAATACTCTTTTTCTGAAACCCCACAAAGTCCCAAACTGTTTGTCATACAAAAGAAATAGCATGTGACAAATACACACATTTTCTCTAAAGAGAAAGGTCTTAGAAACATGCAGAATGTGAATCTCACTGAACTTCCTCAATGAGATATCCGTGTGAGTTTATGAAGCTGCTCCTTGAATCCTTCACAGTGTAAAGAGCTGCCCACACCAAGCACTATGCCTACAACTATAACTATAAATGTACAGAAAATATCGTTTTAAAAATCGTTCTAACTCAAGTGGATGACAGACGTGTCAAACGACAGTGATGAATGCTACAGTTGTATTCACAGTTTTTGGTGTGGATGGCATCAGTGTACAATGGTTAGGCATCTCTGTTCAATAATTGGTTACATTTGTATGCTCTCAGAGTTCAGACCTTCACATGATAATGATGTTGTTGATATAGACAAATCAATCGAAGTCGCTGCCGCTTCACACAAAGCCAACTCTAACCGACTCTCGATTAGAGAGGAAGAAAGATGGCTGTATATTATTACTGTTACCGCTACGGTTTGGACAGTAGAACACGCATATCAAACATTAGCTGGCATGATCTGTCAGCTTCTCACTTCATACAGCAAGATAACTTTTAATGGCACTGATGTTCCAACTGTTCTTTACGGAAACCCTGGCACTATCTTCATACAGCCCTGTGTGGTGTGTCTGTGGTAGGTGTTAAAAAGGAGGTCACGGAGGATCATATAACCTTTTGACAAGTTGCTCAACAACAACAGGCTCTGCCTGTTATTATTGGGTCAACAAAGTCAGAGGAAGGCTGTTGGATTAGAGTGGAAAATGAGACAGGAACAGAGAGAGAGAGAAAGAGAGAAAGAGCCCTGCCATGCGCTCGATGTGTCGGCCTGAGGCCTCCTCTTTGTCTTAATGGCAGTGTTGGGGTTAACTCCCCTGTGCTCCCATGCTGGCCTGAGGTCAGAGCTTACAGAGGGAACAAGCAGCCAGTGAGGCAGCAAGGCATGCATTCTTTGTGTGTGTGTGTGTGTGTGTGTGTGTGTGTGTGTGTGTGTGTGTGTGTGTGTGTGTGTGTGTGCGTGCGCGTGCGCGTGCAGGCGTGCGTGCGTGTGAATGCGCAGGCGTGCATGTGCAGGCGTGTGCAGACGTGCGTGTGCAGGCGTGCGTGCATGCGCGTATGTTTGTGTGCGTGTGTGTGTGGGAGTAGCTGCAGCCCACTCTGTGCTCTTTGACTCCACTGGCCTTATAAGGCAGCCAGTGCCATGGCAACCAGAGGGCTTGAATAGCAGTGTCAAATCCCTGAGCTCACAGACACACGCTGTCTCTAGGCTAAAGGAGGGAGGGAATGAGGAAGAGAGAGAGAGAGAGAGAGAGAGAGAGAAGAGCAGAAGAGGCTATCTGGGCTGCCCCACACAGCAGCGGCTGGATTTCACCAAGGTCTGTGACCGTGTTTTTCCTGTGCTTGTTTGCCTAATTTATTCCTGCAGGGGCCAGGAGGAAGGCGGAAAAGGGACGGGCAGCAGAGTAAAGACTGCAATAGTACACTCTGACTCGCTTCCAGGGAATGCAGAGAGGCTTGGGCCTCTGGTCGTTACTGCTGGATGGACAAGCACTGACAAAACAAGAGAAGAAGAGAAAGATTGGGAGAGAGTGTTTGTAAACTTTGCAGAGGAGTCGCAACGGAGGGCAGAGAGAACTGCGAGACAGTTTTGTTGTGTTTTTGTGTGAGTGTGCATGTGTGTGTGCGTGCGTGGGTGCGTGCGTGCGTGCGTGTGTGTGTATGTGTGCTAATGACCTTTGAGCCACTGAAGCCACAAAGCTCAGAGAGTTGGAGGAACTACAACAAGACATCATTTCACAACGAGCAACGGAACAGGAGGACTTGCTTGACGAACTTTGATCCTGCAATGGTTACAGAGAGACTACACTCCCTGTGCTTTTTTACACTTTAAAGCCAAGCTTGGAAACAACATCAACAAACTTTCTGGATCTTTTATTTTTCAGTGTCTTACAAGGTGCTGAGAGGTGTTGCTGAATCAAAGCCCTTCAGCGTATAAAGGCTTAAGCTGTGAGGGAGAGCATGCGTTATATTCTTTTCAGAATACCAAAGAGAAAAACTGAATTCCATTTATAAATCTTTTGTAAACAGTGTGCACTCGTAACCTCTGTTCCTGTAACAGCCTCGGCAAGTCAAGAGTAAGTCTGGACTAGAATTGCCCTGTCAGATCAGCAGATAACATTTCTACACAGCAGGAACAGGTTGGACTAGTTTATAAGTTGAGTAAGAGGGCAGGGCAGTTTAACCCTGCCTGAAGGAGAGTAGCTTTTCCCCCTCCTGCTTGCCCTTTTTGGAGAAAGTAGTGTGCTGAGAGAGAGAGAGGAGTGAACAGGCGTTCAAGCCTTTTCTTTTCGTTTTCACAAGAGGCTCCGTTTTACCCCTGTTCACTGCGCTGGTAGATGGTGTTTTTCTTCCTTCCTTGGGAGAGACAAAGTGAGTGTGAGAGAGAAAGAGAGAGAAACAGAGATACATAGTGCGAGAGAGAGAGTCAAAGTGTAATTTATTGTTTCCTGTGAAAGGGCATGCTGCGCCCTTTTCTCCTGCCTGAACTCTGAACCACTCGGTGTGTCTGAAGTTTTTTCTCAGACCTAAGGAGCCATTGACTGAAGGTCACAGCAGAAAACACAGGGGTGGAAATAGAAGAAAAGAGAGCAAAAGGCTGAAGAAGAGAGCAGTGGTAGAGAAGTAGAGCACTTGGAAGGACCT
>NC_137607.1:27151150-27316150 GCF_963280865.1 Gymnoscopelus braueri
ATTGTGAAAATAGCCCATCTACAAGCGTTGCGAGGCGTTGTGAGCTTGTAGATGTGCTACTTTCACAATATTTATCTGTGGAACCGAGTCAAACTAAATGTAATGCCTACAATTCCAAGTGCTTGTCAGGGTTGGGGGGTCACCAGTTTAAATATGATTATTTTGGGGGGTGACGGCCTGAAAAGGTTGAGAACCACTGCCCTATATCACAGTGCCACATACCCATGGCATTTCCCCCATAGTTGAACACCACAACAACAAAAAAGTCTCTGACAAAAGTAATCAACAGCTGACAGCCTTCTGGCCCTGCCAGCACTTATAGCCTACTGAGCTTGATTATCATTTATCATAGTGACACAGGTTTCCACATCACTGTAAACAGGTTCACTCAGTCATGACTCATGAGTGAAGCCTTTCAAACGTATTTAAAAGGGCTGCTATTTCCACTTTTAACCTCTATTCAAATTCTGACCCACTGCCACGAGGGTAACTTTAAACAGTCAGTGTGGACAAAAACTGGACTAGCAGGACTCAACTTTGATCTGTAACCACATACAGGCAGTAGAATGCATAATAGATTGTTAAATTGTAGATTGTTAAATTGCAGATTGTTAAATTGTTAACAGCAGTAGACTACTGCTGTTAACTATTAGTTTTAATTAAAAAAAAAAAAGATTATAGAACTACATTTTTAACGTGAAGAGGTGCGATGGTCGACTCAATGCAAAAATGTATGTTTAAAATTATCATTAAAACCGTGACTGAGAATGGTTAGAAGATTGAGAGGTACCTGCTCGCCTTATTTCGTCTGGACGGAAATAACTTAACGTCATCAGGTGGCCGGAACCCACGACCAGAACCTCCGGTGCCGTGCACCTCCAAAATGCTTCCCCTAGTTTAAAATTGATTTAAATTGGTATAATTGTTTCGTTTCTTTTGGTATAATAATCGTTTGGTAAATCCATATTTTATTCTGACTCGTAGCGCAACTAGCGAGACTAAACTAATTGATTCGTATTATGTGGGGAACAAAAACAATGTGACGCCAACCGGAACACACCACCGGAACACGATAGTTTTTTCCCTTTTTTTCTAAACCGGATCACACGGGCCAGTTTAGAACGAATACCAGGCTTTCCTCCGTGGTAGAAAAGCCGGTGACGCGAGGTTATATAATATACCTGCGGGATGGGTGTTACAGATTATGTTTGGATGTGAGGGCTCTGGCCTCTGGCTGCGACATCTGTCAGCGAGTCACCCCCATCGATTCGTTGACGTTGATTGATTGACTGGGCTGGTTTAGGCAGGTGTCCCCTTTTCCCCTCGCTGCTCCATGTGTGGATGATGGCGCACATCATTGCTAGAGGAACCTCCTCCAAACAAGCAAGCCCCATTTGTAGGACCATAGGGAAGGGAAGTCTAGCAGTGTTGCCATGTTTTGTGAGAGCAAAAAACAAGCCAAAAAAAAAACACAACCCGCAACTATCAATATTTAACAAGCAACTTCACTGATAAATAAGCCCAAACAACTGGACCCAGGCAGCCCAAGCCCCCAGAACCGCGGTAGAACAGCGAGTGAAGCTGCCGTCGCCTGGTGGTCAAATCTGAGATTGCAATACCTCTGCATATAAAATGCTACTACGCATGCGTATACCGTTTGAAACGTTATCAGTGCGCCTGCAATCCAGGTGAAGAGGTACTTATGGGTGCTTCATGCGCTTGTGAGCAACTTTCATTGAAATTAATAGCTGGGGCGGCAGTCCGCCCTCTAGATATATTATAATAATTCTATGAGGCAGCCACACATCTTCTACTCTAGTAATTATTGGTCTACTGCTGCTATGTTACCTGTTAACTCGCATCGGCAGCGCCCAAGCAGCACCACAGGTGTGATTCATTACTAGTAAGGTAGCCATGTTGTTCCACAGAAGTAACGTATTTACAGTGGTGGAAAAAGTACTCAGATATCAATACTGCAATATAGAAATACTCCATTACAAGTAAAAGTCTGGAACTTAAAATTGACTTGAGTAAAAGTGCAAAAGTATTGGTATCAAAATGAACTTAAAGTACCAAAATGAGAAGTACTGAAATATTTGAAAATAGCCAATCTACAAGCTCGTTGTGAGCTTGTAGATCGGCTATTTTCAAATAGCCTATGTATAAAATAGGGCTAAAGTGGTTAATGAATGTTTTATAATATCATAATTTATATCTGAAAAGTAACTAGTAACTAAAGTTTTCAAATAATTGTAGTGGAGTAAAGTACAATATTTGCCTCTGAGAAGTGGAGTAGAAGTAAAAGTATTGGAAATTGGAAATACTCAAGTAAAGTACAAATACCTCAAAATTGTACTTAAGTACAGCACTTGAGTAAATGTACTTAGTTACTTTCCACCACTGCGTATTTACAACTGAAAAAATACGACTTATTTTCAAGTCCTGGGCCTGTGCCAAGAAAACGTGCATTTTCCTTACACTTACAGATTATTCTTTGGCAGGTTAACTTAATTCCTCAAACTGTGACATACTAGCGCTAGTAGCTATGTCACAGTAGTAGTAACTAGCCTAATCATTGGGAGCAAAAGGCTGATTTCCAAAATAAATGATATAGGCTAACACGTTTATCGTTCATCTATTACCCTGTCTCTTCAAAGCTTTAGATTGCATAACATTAATGCAACACAGCAAGTCATTGTCCTGTAAAAAGTAAGTTCCTCTTGGAGGTGATGCAAGTATAACCACCTTGATTCGAACCCAGGTCTTATAGATGGGAAACCAAATATCTAGAAACTAAACCAAAGGGGAAACTCCCACTGGCAACGAGATATTAGGCCTTTGGGCTAAAGGCAGGGCTAATCTGTTACTATCATCCTACTTTGATCTCATTGGGAAACCTGATCCAGATTGTAAATCAAACCCAGGTCTACCACATGGGAAATAATCTACTGCTTTGTCAAAGGGAAATCATTCCTGACCAAGGGAGATATTTGGCTCATGGGCTACAGGCAAGGCTTCTCTGCTATACAAGCATTGAAAGGGTGGGACTTCTACATTTGTTATTATATCTCTACATACAAATATATTTACATTGTTATTGTATCTCTTCTCTTCTTATTCATCTACAGCTGTACAGCGGGGGCGCATCCCTCCATCTCACTCAGGTATCAGTCCCACCTCCCTGATAGGTGGTGGGGGTGTTGGTGGAGGGCCAGTGCATATTGGGGGTGACTATTTCAATGGCCAGCCAGTCTCGGAGCTCATCTCCCAGCTTCTTCGTGCTGAGCCCTACCCCAGCAGCCGCTATGGGGCCCCGTATGGCCAGGGACAGATGCAGGGCTCCTCCAGCGGTGGCTCGGTCATGGGCATCGACAACATCTGCGAGCTGGCGGCTCGGCTCCTCTTCAGCACAATCGAGTGGGCCAGGAATATCCCCTACTTCCCAGAACTGCCTGTGTCAGAGCAGGTCAGTCAATACAAGGCAGTGGTTTGTCAGCCTCATGCGGCACATTTTGCATTTTGAGTGATTGACTAAGACATCTTAGTGTATTCAGTGCTCTGGCATCAAAAGCAAAGGCTCTGTAATCACATTGCTCTGAACCCTGTCCACAGGTGGCACTGCTACGGCTGAGCTGGAGTGAACTGTTCATCCTCAACGCAGCCCAGTCTGCCCTACCGCTCCACATGGCTCCCTTGCTAGCGGCGGCTGGCTTCCATTCCTCGCCCATGTCTGCAGAGCGTGTGGTGTCCTTCATGGACCAGATCAGGGTGTTCCAGGATCAGGTCGACAAACTCTCGAGACTGCAGGTGGACTCGGCAGAGTACAGCTGCCTCAAAGCCATCGCGCTCTTTTCCCCTGGTGAGTTTGGCAAACTGAATCTACACCTTTCTCACCTGGTTAATTACACCGAGACAGCTCATTTATAGGCCCTATGGTTACTTGCCTAGACATGTAGTGTTACTGTAGATCAAGTCATTGCAAACTCATACAGCTAAAAGGAAAATGTCTTAAGCAGAATTTACATATATGAATCAGAAATGTCAGAATTCAGTATGACGCAATCGTCTATAATTTAGAACTAGAAAGGTGCGCTCCGTGGAGTGCATATCTCTGCCTGGCCAGGTGGCCTACCCAAGGCTGTATAATTTGTGGGTTGCAGCTGTCAGGCCCAGAGGACGCGGCAGGGGGAAATAGGTGTTGTGGTGGCCCGTGGCATAATGCATACCAATCTGAGGGTCCTTGAAATTAGATAGTTTTAGAACCACAAGTTTAAGTTAAGTTGCTTAACACGTCATATTTTCTCCTTCTTTTCACAGACGCATGTGGTCTGACTGATCCAGCCCACGTGGAGTCTCTCCAGGAGAAGGCGCAGGTGGCTCTGACGGAGTACGAGAGGTTGCAGTACCCCAACCAGCCTCAGCGTTTTGGCCGTCTGTTACTGCGCCTCCCAGCCCTGCGGGCTGTGCCAGCCAACCTCATCTCCCAGCTCTTCTTCATGCGGCTGGTGGGCAAAACACCCATCGAGACGCTGATCCGAGACATGCAGCTATCAGGGAGCTCTATCAGCTGGCCCTACGCGCCGGGACAGTAGATTGAGATGGAATTAGATCAGACAGGGAGGACCTACAGCTCGCGACAATTAGATTAAAATAAAACTAATTAAAAGCATAAATGCATAAAGAAAAAGAGGGCAATTTTTTTCCCAGAGTTTAATGGTTCTCTTGTGAGCATAGAGGACAATTATTTTCTGACTTTGTTCAATGTTGAGGTTCCTGAGGAAGTTCAGCTTTAATAGGTGAAGGGCCCACGTGTCTCATTCTAATTCTCCCCCGGTGAACGAAATGTAACCAAACGAGGAAACGAGCGAAACCAAATGATGATGCCATGTCTTGCGTGTTTGCAGCACTTCTCCTTTTTGTCTGACCTACATCTGATCTCTCTCTCTCTGTCTCATGTTGGACTGGAATCTGGGCTTTGAAATACAGACTCTTTAACATGAGGCCATGTGCCTACATACTACCTCTTCCCATATCACCTTTTATGTGAGTCAGTTTGAGTTCAGGCTCTGTGTGTACTCTCTGCTTAATGTAAATGAACATGTTGCTGATAATGGCAGTGCTAAGCCCAATAGCCCACAGTAACATCTCCAGAGCAGTTTTGTTGTCACAACTGTGGATTTTAGCTGGACTGACTTACCACTGGTATAACTTTCAAAGTCAACCTGTTTATCATTTGTGCAGACAGATGTGGAGATGCGAATCATGTTGCACTTATGCTAAACAGTCATGGACATTCTATATTATACTGTGTATAATATGCTATACAGTTCTGGCCACTAGCTATTACTGTGCAAATAAACAGGCAGAGAGGAAGTGGAGGTGATTGTATAATACATGACCTCTAACACACATCCTGGTTCCTCAGACAGTCACACCCCTGTCTTATATTATTACCTCATGTTTTATATATCGGAGACAAAGATTGTATAAGTATTCATGTGCTAGTAGAAGATTCGTGTGAAAGGGATCAAGACATCACCAAACTCAACAGCCATATTTTATATACCAGAACTTGGCAGAAATACATGGTTTAATAACTAAATGGTTCAAAAATAGTAGTACTTGAGTGCTACGTGGTTTAAGAGGACATCTAAAGGTTGGGACATCATTCACTGAAGCACACACTAAAAAAAGTATGCAAGTGTCCCTCCCTTTTCCCTCAAACATTTGTTGCATATTATTCAGTAAATATTTGTTTTCTTATCTGCTAACTTCTGTCTTTGTCTATGTGAGGGTAGAGGCATAATGTTTAGTTTTTTTGCCCTCACCTCTGTGGTCCCTTAAAAAAGTAAACTAATAGATGTGGGCTATTTTGGCAATTATTATGATTATGCAAGGTACTAAACGCTTTGACGTATGGTTATTCTGTTTGTTGGTACTGTGATAAAAGGTTACGAGTGCTATTGCCATGGACTCTTGCCAAATTACTTACTTGAAAGTGTAAGAGTGTGTGGAGCTGAAAATATATATGGTTAAAAAAAACGTTTATTTTCCCTGTCATGATATTCTGTGAAGAAAACCACTGACCACATTGTACGTAAAAAGGTTCATAGCTATCCTTGAATCAGGCACCTTTTTTTTTGCTGGAATTTAAACTCTAGTGATTTAACAGTTTTACGTTTGAAAGAATCATGTTTCTATCACCATGTCAAACCAAAATGTCGGAATTTGATATTGCTGGCTATTTTTTTTTGCATTGCTAGGAATAAAAGTATAAACACATTTCCATGGTTGGTGTGAATATGCTTTCGAATTGATATAGCACACATTTGCATGAATGAATAATGTCAACATGTGAAAACAATTAGTCTTGCTAACTGATTGATGATTCTCAAGGGGAAATTAAGTAAGAACTGTGTGTACCTAAACATTAGCATTTTGTTTTCTTTACCCAATAGTCCTTTTGCAAGATCATGCTTAAGCAACTACCCTGACTTTGGTGTTTCCCAAAGACAGCCAAAGGTCATTTTACTAACAGGAGCAGTGAGTGCCAGCTTGCATCATGTTTGTGTGGGTCATTATCGCCTTGGACTGTAGACATAAATGGTTTAATAAATAAATGGTTCAAACATAGTAGTACTTCAGTAATTTAAGATGGCACCTAAATGTTAGGACATTATTCACTGAGCAGCACAAAATTTAAAAAGTATGCAAGTGTCCCTCCCTTTTCCCTCAAACATTTGTTTCATATTATTCAGTGAATATTCGTTTTCTTACTTCTTTTCTTAACTTCAAAATATATTTTTTGTCTATGTGAGGGTAGAGGCATAATGTAATTTTGCCCTCACCTCTGTGGTCCCTTAAAAAACTAAACTAATGGATGTGGGCTATTTTGGCAATTATTATGATAATGCAAGGTACTAAATGTTTTGATAGGTTATTCTGTTTGATGTGACTGTGATAAAAGGTTACGAGTGCTATTGCCAATTTGCCATTGACTCTTGCCAAATTACTTACTTGAAAGTGTAAGAGTGTGTGGAGCTGAAAATATATATGGTTAAAAAAAACTTTAAAATTCCCTGTCATGATATTGTTATGAAAACCACGACCACATTGTACGTAAAAAAGTTCATAGCTATCCTTGAATTAAGCATGTTTTTTGCTGGAATTTAAACTAGTGATTTAACAGTTTTACATTTGAAAGAATCATGTCAAACCAAAATGTTGAATTTTTTTATTGCTGACAATGGCTATTTTTTGCATTGCTAGGAATAAAACACATTTCCATGGTTGGTGTGAATATGCTTTTGAATTGATATAGCACACATTTGAAATTATTATTCTTGCTAACTGATTGATAATTCTAAAAGGGAAATTAAGTAACAACTGTGTGTACCTAAACATTAGCATTTTATGTTTTCTTTGCCCAATAGTCCTTTAGCAAAATCATGCTTAAGCAACTACCCTGACTTCGGTGTTTCCCAAAGACAGCCAAAGTAATTTTACTAACAGGAGCAGTGAGTGCCAGCTTGCATCGTGTTTCTGTGGGTCAGCATCGCCTTGGACTGTTAGTAGACAAGAACAATCAGTTTGGATTAAGCCTGATTTATAATCCTAAAATAGCTGATGTACAAGCTCAAATGTGATGCATTGGGAGCTTGTAGATGTGATATTTTCAGCAAGCTACACTGTCATACTATGGTGCATGAATTAAGCATTAGCAGTGCTAGCCTGGTAAACCATCTTGGTCGCGTGGATTCACATTTTCATACAGATGATGCATGAAAATGTGAATTCATGAGACCAAGATGGTTTACCAGGCTATAGCAGTGCTACCTGTCAAAGAAAATCAGCAGGCCTATATCAGTCCTATGACTCTCCCTACTGGACACAACTTGTAAACGCAGACAGTAATCTTAAATAAACCTCCAGTCCAAACCAAAGAGACAGAAAACAGCCACCTGTAGAAAAATAGGGCTAACTCACTGGTAACGTTTAGACAATTAGAGATGTTTATTACTCAGTGAATATCAATACTTTTTAGACATCATACGTCCTGGAAGTACTCAGTTACAAAACATGTATTTTACAACAGCATCAAAGAAAATAAATTTATATAAAAAAATAAATGACTCACAAAGGGTTTGCAAAATGACAATGTTCTTCACAGACTCGTCAGTGCCTCATAAACAAATACAATTGCATGACAAATCAAAACAGGTGTAAATAATCTTCGAACTTCTGCCAGTAACACTTTGCACATGGAGTGGATTAATTCACCTCTTACCACACATGAAATCAGCAGATAATCATTTTCACCACTAGAAGGAATCAAATAAATCACGTTCAGCTTAAGCCTAATTTATGTCATTATGCGACCGTGTCACTCACCAAAAATGACTGATTTACAAACTCAGTTATTTGCGGCAAGCGACAAGCAACACCATTCATACAACAAAATATAAATTAGGCTTCAGAGACAGTGAGATGATATACACGTACAGAAATGTTTCCCATTCTTTTGAAGGCACACGAGACAAATATTGTTAAGAAATAAACTGTTACTTTATGATTTGCATAGCATCAGTGCATAGTGAAGGATCGCTGAGGGGGGAAATCATAATAACTACTACCAATCTCTAGTATATGTACCAATAACAATATCAATGTCCATGTTTATAGACCTAACATAACAACTGGGCATAACATGTATACTTAGCTTTTGTTCCTCTGGGTCCTGTGTTACATTAAAGCACAAATCAATCCCTATTAAACTTAAACGTATGAACAGAACAGCTGTGACACTGACATCATCAAAACTATATACAACAATACAAGTCATATCTCAGTGACTAGTCCAGTACAACCCCTTTATGTTTAAACTGCAACCAAGATAAGCAGTAAAAAGATTTGTTAAGACAAAAAGTCACACAATGGAACATAATGTAATGTGTGCAGTACATAATAGAATCTTGGCCTAAAACATTGACGTAATTGACGTGAATGTTTTAGGCAAAAACGAGAAGAACAATCAAGTGTTTGGGACCTAAGTAATATTTCTGTGGTTGATAGTTTGCGTGTGTGTTTGAATGCAAACAGACGCAGCAAGTAGTCTCTCACCGGTTTCTAAGTGCTCTGATAATGTTTTGGCTCTAATCTGAGGAGATAAAGCAAATGAAAGTCTCCAATCTAGAGAGCAAACAGTGTAGAGAGCACCTGGTACAGTTATCACAGGTGACCAAAGGTCAGATGACTTTCAAATAACCTTTCTCCCACGACGACCAGTGCTTCTAAAGACCGACGACCAGTAGCACTTCAATACAAGACAGACCACTCTACAATGAAATGTCCCTTTTAGTGAAATGGCAGTGTTTGCGAACGCAGCGGAAGGAGGCGCGCCGAAGGCGCGCCTCCGCGCAAGTGGAGCATACTATGAAACCGTGCTCGGCTTGTGTGTGTCTCTGGGTCTCTGTGTGCACTGCCTGTGTGCACTGCCTGTGTGCAGCTCCTCTGAGATAAGTAAATGTCCAATTTAGACGTACCATACATCAAATGAAAGGTCTTTGAAAACTGAACATACCTGTCAAGGTTGCGTTTAAGCCCGCCCCTTCCCCCGGAAGCCACGCCCCGGAGAAGGCTCCTAAAAACTCCCCATTGAAACCCCATGTTAAATGAAAAGTGCCCGAATCGCTCCCAAACTTTTTCTACCCCCCCTAAGTGGGGGTCTACGAACAAATACATCGGGCTCGGATTTTGGCTCCGCCCCCCGGAAGTGGGTGAAACAGGCACTTCAAACACTTTGTTGAATTGTTCAAAAACATTCCAAGTTTTTTTTTTGTGAATTTGTATTTTTCTAAGATGCTCCTTTTAACGCAGATTTTTTTTGAAAAAAAAAAAAAAAAATTATTGGTTACTTTTTTTTTAATATTTTTTTTCATTCTTTTTTTTCTTTTTTTGCGTTCGCTTACCGCGTTCGCGCGTCTTACTTGTGCTGTAGAAGAAGGGTATATTGGACGGTGGGAACATTTGCGTCCCTACAACCCTTTTCTGTCGGGCAAGGGAACAATAAGTAGTGACATATTATCAGACCTGGTAAATGATTAGTCAGCTGCACATAATATCATGTCTGTCATAGAGAGAGAGAGGGAGAGAGAGAGAGAGAGAGAGAGAGAGAGAGAGAGAGAGAGAGAGAGAGAGAGAGAGAAATACAAGCTTATAACATTATCATTAATGTCTGTTGCCTGGAATGTGTGTGTTCATACATTTGCATGTACGTGTGTGTGTGTGTGTGTGTGTGTGTGTGTGTGTGTGTGTGTGTGTGTGTGTGTGTGTGTGTGTGTGTGTGTGTGCGTGTGCGGGTGTGTGGGTGTGTGTGTGTGAGTGTGTGTGTGTGTGTGTGTGTGTGTGTGTGTGTGTGTGTGTGTGTGTGTGTGTGTGTGTGTGTGTGTGTGTGTGTGTGTACGTGCGTGCGTGCGTGCGCATCCTTCTATCTCCAGTGTGTGTGTGTGTAAGGCAACTTTGGTCTCAGCGTGCACAGTCTCTGCTGCATTTAGGAGCATAGTCTTTGTATTTGGGCCATGTTATCAAGGAGTTTCTGTACGTGTGTGTTGTGGTGTGTAGACCACAGGGTTGGCTGAGCAGCGCAGAGAACTACTGTACTGACTTTATGAGTGGGTCCTGTCGTAGTCCTTGACCACGCGCTTCAGGTGGAACAACTTGTGTCTCAACGTGCGGCACCTCTGTTTCTTAGCCTGGTAATCTGATGTCTAGACAGTAGAGAGAGAACTGGTCAGTGACTTGCAGAGTAACATCCTGAGTGTCAAGTCAAGCAGTGGTTCTAAACCTTTTCAGGCTGCGACCCCCCAAAATAATCATATTTGAACTGGGGACCCCCCAACCCTGATAAGGACTTGGAATTGTAGGAGTTGAAGCATTACATTTTGTTTAACTCGGTTCCATAGATATAAATATTGTGAAAATAGCTGATCTACAAGCTCACAACGCCTCACAACACGAGGTGTTGTAAGCTTGTAGATCGACTATTTTCACAACTTTTGCCTCTTTCATTATTTATTATTATTTATAATTTATTATAGTTTGTTGATTACTTTTGATGCAGTAATGGTCTTTTTGAGGTATCAAATTGTAAGGACACTTACGGGTCCATATTTATTCTATCAGAGTTAAAGGACCACTTAGTATTTTACTGTGTACTGCAGTGCATTCGCAACTCTCCTGCAAACACGCTTTGGGCTTACAAGAAATATTACATACTGAATATACATTTTCAGATTAAAACAAGTCTTAAAACAAGGAATTCTTACAGCATTGTTCTTTTATTCAAACAACAAGGCCAGTAATGATTTATGGTGCGGCAGCATAAGAGCCTTACTCTAGCCAGGTGGCTTATAAGAAAAGATCACTCACCCGCTTCACGTCCTTCAATCGATTATACTCCTCTGCCGCAACCTGTAATAAAAAAGAGGAAAAACTCATAGTGAGCATGCTGAAGGTGCATCAAATAGGTGAGGAAAAAAGGGCTCTAACTTTGCTCTTGCACTTTCTCTGGGATACTATGTCGTATGATTTGTTGTTGTCAATCGATTTCAATGTCAGTTAGATTACTGGGGTTGGACTCCCCTGGTGTTGTGGGTTCAAGTCCCATAACAAATATACAGGTAGAAATTCCTCAAAAGAGTTTCAAATAGAATCGATTTTATTATTGTGTGGGTTCAAGTCCCATAACTATGTAAGTTAGAGTCGCATTTGTTGTACAGCTGGTTTGGTGGGGTTCAAGTCGCCCTGGGAATGTGGGTTTCAAAACCATGTCTTAATTTCCTTTTAAATGCCCTTTATTCAATTTTTTAAATGCCCTTTATTTAATTTTCTCTCCAATTTAGTTGTTGACAATTCCCCCCATGTGTGTATTGTCCCTATCACTACCAATCCCTCCCTACTTGGGTTGGGTGTAGAAGAGTAGACAACCACGTCTCATTCGATGCACATGGAATCGCTGGGCACTTCTTTTCACCTGACAGTGAGGAGTTTCACCAGGACGTGTATGTAGGAACAGGCTATCCCTCCCAGCTGAACAGGCGCTCTGACTAACCTGAAGGAGTCCCTTGTGCAGCGACAGAGAACACCTTCCCCTGCCGAACACAGCCAATTGTGTTTGTTGGCGTGCCCAGCCAAGCCGGAGGCACACGCACTGCAGAGGAATTGAACCCCAGACTTGACGGTGGTGGGAAGGTAGTTTACCCCTGCACCAGCCGGATGCCCATTGAAATGCCATTTTATACGTTTTCATGCCTTATGAAAAAGAACTTTGAATTGCCTTTGTCTATGACCTCCCATGCAGAACACGGCCAATTGTGTTTGTTGGAGCACCCGGCCAAGCTGGAGGCACTGTCGAGGAATTGAACCCCAGTCTCCACAGTGGTGGGCAGGATGCCTTTTTTGGGGGGGGTTATTTTTTCGGCATTCCTGCTTTATTTGATAGCGACAGTGAGAGAGACGGGAAAGGTGGGCAGACAGTCCAGTTGGCCGGGAGTTGAACCAGGGACATGCCGAAGAAGGCATTTTGCACCCATGTGGTATGCACCATAACCATTAACCAGGCTATTGGATTTCCCCTTTCAAATGCCTTTTTATGTGTTTTTATGCCTTATGTAAAGCACTTTGAATTGTCTTTATATATGGAAAGTGCTATACAAATGAACTTGCCTTGCCTAGTTAAGTGTTGAATACAGTATATCTGACCTGGTATTTGGCAGAGTTCTCATCCAGAGTGTCCAGTTGTCGACTGAGTTTGTTTAGCTGATCATTGATATCATCCATCTCAGCACACAGGTGCTTGTAGTCTCTCAGGTCTGCATCAAACTCCCTCTTATACTCGTGGCGCTGTGCGTCAGACACTATGTCTGGGTAGACACTGAAGACAGAGAGAGGGAGCGACAGGACAGATGGAAGTAGACATGACACAAGAAGGAAAAGAAAGTGAGTGACAGACAAAAATGTAGAAAAAAGAGAGACAAGAAGCCAAATTTGACGGGTCATTGGTCACTGAGAGCTTTTGGAATTCATGTTTCTGCATAAGTAAACTCCACTTGACCCACTTGGCCACAACAGGTTTACTACTAAACCACAGGAACGTATAGTGCATAGGCCAAGGAGGTGTGGGTGCTGCCTTGCAAGGGCAAGAAAATGGCTCGTTCGGATAACGAACGTCTCCGGAAGGGAAGTGCAGTTCTAAGCAAAGGCAAGAACAGCTGCTTTCGCATAAACCACAGTGACCAGTATATCTCACACCTTTGACCCAATTCTCTCATTATTTCAGAGTGCAAACCCATGAGGAATGGCATGCCTTAGGGGATTAGTCTCTCTACTGGACAGAGCAAGGTCCATGCACACTACTACCTGTCAACTAGAACTTGGACGTGGATGGAGTGTGTGAGTGTGCATGCATGTGTATGTGTATGTGTGTGTGTATGTGTGTGTGTGTGTGTGTGTGTGTGTGCGTGCGTGCGTGCGTGCGTGCGTGCGTGCGTGCGTGCGTGCGTGCGTGCGTGCGTGCGTGTGCGCGCACGTGTGTGTGAGAGAGAGAGAGAACCAAGCCACTCACCAGTTGCCTTATTGAGCACCTTATTGAGTGTTACTGAGTATTTATTTACGTACATCGGAGATGTTGGGGACTGTTCTGGAGGTGCTATACACATATCTTGTCTGTGTCTTATGAAATCATCCTTGCTGATTCACATGTCCTGTACTGTACCAATACAGTGCATATGTAGTGAGCTTAATGTCTTACTTCTCCCACTCGTCCAGGTCAAGCTCATTGCCGGTCTCCCCTCCTGTGGTGTACTCTGTTTCATACTGAGACTCATCCAGCTCTGGGTTACGTCTACGCCTCTTTCCCCTATTGGCTGAGGGCTTGCGGACCCCTCCTGTCTCTTCTGATGGGCTGGAGCTGGTTCCCCCACCATGGGATGGCACCTCCGATGGATTACTCATGGGCTTCTCCGAATATCTGAGGCACGACAATAGATGCAAGTAAGTTATTATAGACCAATTCTTCTCAGGTATTGTACACTAGAATATAACATGGCAGACATTCATGGTTCTTGCCCCAGGCAGCATGACCAGATAACTGTTACACAACTGTTATAAAAAAAAGAAGAAGAAAAAAACAAAAACTAATAAATTGAAGCCGTCTCTTATCTAAGAAGATAAGCAATACTTAAGTGCATACCTAAATGTTTGCTTCTGAACTCAGCTCAGCCTTCTACATGGATGGACTGTGGCTTTACATGGATAGATTGTGGCTTTATTACACTGCCAATAAAACGTACAAGATATGTACAGTTCTTAAGAATATCTTGCAACGTAACAAGACACAAATTGGCTTTAAATTTAAGCTGTTCTAAGAGTTGTTTTTTTATGATGAGTATTATAATTTCAGAAACCTATGAAATTCTTTACATAAGTGTTGCTATCTTCTTGTCAATTCAGGTGAGGTGCCATGAGCAAAGGAAAGTTCTGTAGGATTAGTTGCATTATCCTTGACAGATTATGAAGTAATCAAGCAAGTTAAACAAAGCAGCTTTACCAAAATTACATTGTGACCCAAAACCTTTCGGAATTATGTAATAGGAGCCAAAGACTTTAAGCCAAACGTCTCAAAACAAGAGCCTCTAGACGGGGGGTAATTGGAAGAACCTTTGAGTCACTACACAGTCAAATCTGGAGTGTTCATTTAACTCTGAGAGTGTCACATTTATACAAAATCTATAGTCTGAGTTAAATGAACACTCTAGATTTGCCTGTGTAATGAATAACTCCCACCCAACAATTTCATAAACTGCATCATGGAGGGCACACCACACAACCATGATTCTACCTTTTTTGAACCAGGAGCACTGAGATAAAATGTTTTATGTAACAATGTAAGCATAATGAAATATAGAGAAAGGTATTTGCCAAAGTATTATTTAAACCACCCATCTATGTTTTAATTCTGTTAGTACAATCAGATAAGCCGTTCGTTATTTGTAAATTAGGTGCCTTTTTGAAGAGTCCTTCCTTTGTTATATAACATTTGTTGTACTTTAACCATGCCATGTTCTATTGTTTTGTTTTTATCAGCTCGCCAGAGGCAGCTGATCAGTGTTCAGACCCTGCAACTAGTCACACTTTCTCGTCACTTTCTCCTCCTTGGCTGGCCTTGATAAAAGAGGCCAGCCAACGAGGGCTCGCCATCCTCTCAAGAATATGGTATCTGGACACACAGCAGAGCACAGCGGTGTCAGATTTCACTTACCGGAGAGGCCAGCCAAATGAGCCAATGAGGGCTTGCCATCCTCTCACAATATGGGATCTGGACACACAGCAAAGCACAGCGGTGTCAGATTTCACTTACTGGGGATTGGGGGTTGGGGTTTGGGGGGGGGGGGGGCTTTCAAAGTATGAGTTCCAAAGTACAGGGCTGCCAACCCTCCTTACTTGATTCTGCAGGACTTTCCTTGATTATTTCTGTAGGCCTACTTTTAGCATTTCAATGAATGAAATTTCAAAATGTACCCATCATCACCACCAATGCTAGTAAAGCAAGCCTGATAAAAGTATCAAACTCCCAAAATTCACTAGAACACAGGAAATTACGTTTCCGGGGGGGTTAATTTCCCCCCCCCCCCCACAAAAAAAAACCCCAACAACAACTCCTTGATTCTCACAGTTGGATGTTGGCAGGCCTGAAAGTATGAGTGCTTTATGCTTTATTTACTTAACAACAACAACCTGTAGTGACAATGTGCTCTCAAATAATCGTATAATTATTTCCGGGGGGGAGGGACCAAAGAAAATAAGCCAATCAGCATTTCAGTCAACAAACTGTGTTTAATTTATGGATCGCGACGTCACCGTGACATTGCAGTGGGGAGGTTTGATTCTTACGATGGGAAATTACCCAAATTAACTTACAGCTAAAATCAAGTCGAGCCAAGCACTCTTATTAAATCCTGGTCAATAAGCAAACTGGAGGAACACAACAAAACAACAGCTGGCTCTGAAGGAGGCTCTGATTTAGGCTAATCACAATGTCATTATCATAAGCCCACTCTCCACCAGACCGACTTTGGGCCAACTTGGCGTCGGGAAGCGTTCGATATAGTCGTCCAGTCGGTTAGGGGTCCGTCGGGTGGTCCGTCGGGACCTTTTCGGCCGACCCAGAGCCGACCGAACATGTTCAGTTCTTTGGCCGACTGGGGCCCAACTGGGAGTAGCCATGTTGCAGAGAAGAAGTGACAACAACACCGCAGCGAGGGCTGTCGGTGTTGCCAGATTATGTGAGAGAAACAAGCGACCATGTCTATGAAAACCTACATTCACTGTTTCTCGTTGTCGCTCCCAGAGAGAGAGATTGATTGATTTGACCTACTTTTGCACTGTGGTGATGTAATTTATTGGGAGCAGGTGTGTAAGATTCCAATAGTATAAACATTTTAATTGGCTTTCATATACTCTTAATATTTTTCAAATTAGATTTGGCCTTATAGATCGAAATGTGCTCAGTTTTGGCTATTTTCTGGGTGTTAATTTCAATAAATTAATTAATGTATTTATTTTTGATTATTCGAATAACCGTTTTCAAAAATGTTGTGTACACCTCAGCAGTGGTGGAAAAAGTACTCAAATGTTTTACTTGAGTAAAAATATCAATGCAATAGATGTACTCTGAGTCTGTTACAAGTAAAAGTCCGGAATTCAACATTTACTTGAGTAAAAGTACTAAAGTATTGGTATAAAAATGTACTTAAAGTACCAAAAGTAAAAGTACTAAAATGTTTGAAAATAGCAGATCTACAAGCTCAGAACGCATGCATCGCAACACGTTGTGAGCTTGTAGATCTGCTATTTTCAAATAGCTTATATAGGTATAAAATAGGGCTAAAGTGGTTAATGTATGTTTTATAATGATTTATATCTGCAAAGTAACTAGTAACTAAACATTTCAAATAATTGTTGTGGAGTAAAAGTATAGACAATTGGAAATACTCCAGTAAAGTAAAAGTACCTCAAAATTGTACTTAAGTACAGTACTTGAGTAAATGTACTAGTTACTTTACACCACTGCACGTCAGTGAAGAACAAAATTAAAAACACTGGGAACATCCCTATATTTACTTTGCAGGGAAACAAGCCCAAAGTCGCTTATAATAAGCAGACCTGGCAACGCTGGCAGGCTAGGCTGAAAGTAATCTCTCAAGAACAGCAGAGGGCGCTGTTTTTCCTTTTTATTTGTCGATGGGTTCCCACATTGGGCTGGAAGTTATAACGCATTAGCATTTCAATGGGCAGGTCGGCTGACAGACTAAATGCCAACTTTTGCCAACCAAATACCAGTCTGTTGCAGTCTGAAGTAGTCTGAAATAGTTTGAACGAGTCTGTTTGATGGAGAGTCACCTATATGGAATGTGGCCAATCAAGACTGTCATAATATGAATAGTACTAATACTAATTTACATAGCAAAACATACATGACAATGTCATTATTCACGACGGCAGCCTGTTAAGGCAGTTGCCCGTAAACGGGTTTTCACGTGCTTCGGGGGTGAGGAACAGTCGTACGTTCTTTATTCCTCAGTATAGTTTGATATGTTTTCTTATGTTTAATCAGGCCTATACAACTATTCATCTGCTAGAGGGCAGTTGCGAGAGTATGTAGCTCCTCCACAATGCAACGCAAATGTGTCCAAATGGACATTAATAATATTTTTGGATAAATCAAAGTGACTACACCACTCTCTTTAAAGGGAGAGACACTGAACCAACTATGTACGGTATTTACTCTGTTACTGTTGGTTACTGTTAGAAATGCGGGTCGATTAGGCAGAATTTAGTTTGCCAGCCCTGCAGTTGAGATTCCACGAAGCACCAAGAACATATAACCAAATAACACAAACGGCTGTGTTAGTTGGTCTACAAATCTATCGGCGCGAGTTGCCATAAACTATAGGTATTTTGGATCTTCTCAGTGAGAAGTCTCCTGTGTGTAACTGCTGGTGTAGAATGGATGAATCTCCACCGTTTTGTGTTTGCTCTGGCAGTGTACAGATATATACAGAACCAAATGGACCCAGCCGTTCCTTAAATTAAACATGGATACCCGAAATGTACCCAAAATCTGAGTTATTGGTGTACTTGTGTGCCTTTTTGTTAATGATACATTGGTCTTAAATATAAGGTATTAAAAAAACCACCTTTTCAGACTTGCTTTCCCTGCCTAACTCATTTCAAATCTCCCTTTCTGCCTTTTAGTCTTAGCTTAATGTTTTTCTCTTTGCCAATCTTTTTGCCTTTTAACTATTTCTCTCCCAACAAAGTTGTTTATTTTGATTTGTTTTGTAAAGCGACCTTGGGTACTATGAAAAGCACTATATAACTTTGATATATTATTATTATTATTATTATGAATAGCCCAAACAACACAGTTTACCGAGACCACCCCTCCCCCATCTGACGAGATTGGGGTCAGCGCTCTGGCTGATACAATAGCCTAGTTCAATTATTAGATCATTAGAAACTCTGCGCTCAGGTCAGGATTATATTACATAAAATTGATTAATTAATTAATTAATAGTTTAATAAAAATGACATTCGCTATGTCTCTGAAACAGTGTAGTTGACAATAGAGTTCTCAAATTCTGCCCAAACCCGACCCAATGTTTTCGGGCCGGGCCGAAAATGTATGCTAATTAGTCGGGCCGGGCCGAGCCTTGGGTTCCATGAAAAAACATTTTTTTAAATTATATATATATATATATATATATATATTTCTTTTTTTGGGGGGGTGGGGGTTTTCGGGCCTAACATTATGGTAATTGTTTTAATTTTTTATAAGTACTTTTCAAGGGGTTTTAGCTTGGTGCGAGCTGATATATATGACTGTGTCATTTCTTGTTATTGTATGTGCTCCATACCATATGATCATGGTCTTGCCTCACAATAAATAAATAAGTAAGTAAGTAAATAAATAAATAAATAAATAAGTAAGTAAGTAAGTAAGTAAATAAATACAAGAAAAAAGATATTTCCTTCATAAAGCTAAGAGGAAACCTGTCCCATTTTGGACGTTTGCAGAGATTTATAAAGGAATCGGAGCCTCTGGCTAAGGTATTACAACATGTCATTATGTGAAAGACCATGATAAGTCAACAAGGGAACACATGGCAGTTCTTTTGCTTGATGAATAGAAGACTCGTTCTCTGCTAAACTGTAAAACAACAAATCATCTCTACCCTTATCTTCAACATTTGTAAGGCAGGGCTGTAAAGACAGGGCTTTAGTAAGACATACTGTGGTCTGGTCTTGAGTGTAACAATGCAAACAAAAACAAGGTCCTTGAGAATTCATGTCAAGCCTCGGTGAAAAGCAATTCTAATGCTCTTTCCTGTTCTCAAAGCAATCCGTGGTTGTAAGAACAAGGGAAGCGAATGTCACAATGAGCACGTGCCACAGACGTACTGTATACTTTAAGGTGACTCTCAGCTCCCTTAAGGTCATCAAGATAGTATTGATAAGATAATGCTTGTGTGGACTGATCTACACTTGCAGTTGAAAATCTGTTATTTCTGACTAATTATAAATTAGGCTTGAGTTATGTGTTTGGAGCCTGCTTCCTTTTATGTTACTCCAACATCAAGATGAAAGAGAAAGAAAGAAAAAAACTACACATACAGTATATCTCATTAGATGGAATTTCCTTGGAAATAAAATGTTTCTAAATAAGATTCTGCCTGGTTTCACCTGCTGAGGTAATAAGTATCTAAACTCCGAGTGAGCTAGGAACAGAAGTAAGCTTTGGTATGATTCACCCACTCGTCATTGTTGTTGTAGGTGTCTCCGGTGAGGGAGCTGCTGTCCATCTTGGCTGGGGGGTAGGAGATGACACTGTTAGCGGAGGCGTTGAGCTGCCCGCCTGCCTTCTCCGAGAGCACCAGGGTGGGGGCGTCCTGCGTGCTGTGGCTTTCCTCCACATTGTTCACCTAAAGGGGCCAGGAAACACGGAGGGAAGAGGGTCAAGCAAACACAAACTAACAGCCTTAACAAATAACAATAACAGACACAGGGGCCACCCGCAGACCAATTTTCATGCCGACTTTCTGTTAAAGAAAGCCCTTTTCTTGTTTGCCATTTTCTTCTTCATGCAATTTCAACAGTAATACTGATCTAAACTGCAAGTGAATGACATTAACGCACAGGGCCGTTATGCACTTTTAACGGCCCGTGCAGGAGTTAAAAGTCATTCCCACAGAGGCTGAACTGCTATGTCCAGGAGAGAGTAGAAAAGTGTTTAACTTTCTGAGTGAGCAGTAGGGCATGTTATTGGACTGCACAGTCCAAGTCTTCAATTAATTGGAGATTACCTGCTGATTTCACTAGGTTCTGAAAAATCCAAAGCCTAAAAATCAACAGAAAAAAACACTCGACAAACACAAGACTCAGTTTTCTTTCCTTTGAAGAATTTGGTTATCAAAACGTTTTTTGTTTTTTTTTCATTCTGTCAGTCCATTATTTTATACCGTCATAGTCAAGATGAACCCTTAACCTATACTCTTATAGGGTAATTGGTAAATAAATTGTGCATTTATATAGCGCCTTTATCCAAAGCGCTTTACAATGTGCATTACACTCACCCATTCGCACACACATTCACACACCGATGGCAGACGAAACCATGCAAGGCACCAACCTGCTCATCGGGAGCAGGTAGGGGTTCTTGCTCAAGGACACTTCAACACTAACACAGGGAGGGCACGGGATCAAACCCTCCGATTCCCAAGCGACCGCTCAACTTATGTAATTGGAGGACAAAACGTACTGTATATTGCGCTTTTGTGCACACCTGCAACGGATGTGCTTCTCCTTCCCTTCCCTTCCCTTTCCTTATTTCCATCAAACAAACAGGAAAAGCTCCCAAAAAATGTAAACTATGGACACCTTAATCTATAGCTCCTATTCTTTCCTGTGTGAGGGGGGAGGTGTGTGAAAGGCATTTTACACAAGGAAGGCCTCGGGGTCGGTCGCCATGCCTTCCCCAGCGGCCCTGGCCAATCTGTCAACTCTACTGTTTGACATCCCCTGTACAAGAAATACAGCTAGGACACTTGGGAGGGTGGGAGAGGGCTGTAAATTTAACTGACCCAAAGGATGTTGGAAAAAACTCACAGCTTATGTCAGAAACACCCTTGGCTCAAAAACAGCTTACCCTCATATACAAGTGAGGATTTAGAGTTCAAACTAGGGAGCAACACAAGCTATGAAGCGACCAAGGGTGGCCAGCTACACTGCTGCTGCGTCGCCCTTGAAGGGTTGCTCAAGCCACACAACGTAAATGGACGCTAGGACACTAGTGAACACATAGGTTGCATATCATTTATATTATTTATATACATATAGAATTGCTCCATATGGATTCTAATATATCATGCTTTTAAGCACTGTAGTTTTAAAAAAGTGTTTTTAGAGTGACCTGGGTATCTATGTAATGTGACTGTATGTTAACCACTGCACAAACTAAGTTCTGAAAGGAAAATAAAGTAGTTTGAAGTTGAAATGAAAAGGGTAGGGCACAGGGAAGGGAACTGGTCACCAGCAAGAATCAGTTTTTCTTCCTTAAAGAACAGACCAAGAATTGTGGGGAGAGAGAAGGGGAGTGGAAATAGTGAAACAAAAACATATGTTTGATTGACATATGATTGCGTCATTGGAGCGCTGTCGAAGCCAGCTCAACCTTTTTAGTGGTGCGTCACACGGCGGCAAGTATTGGGCCTCACTTTGTAGCCTCATGTCGTTGGCTTCAATTGAAAATGAATTGTAGCCTGTCGCTTTGTCACTGCTAGTGTGAATGCAGCATAGTGTTTTATATACTACATACAATGGAACTCATTTGAGTGAAATATCCATTCTGCTGCAGACACCAATGGGCAGGTGCATTACTGTGAGCAATGTCCCCGTCCCAAAAATCAACCACAACAATCAAAATGGGAGTGGATGGATAGGTGGGACCCTTCCAGCAGCTGCAGGAAAACCACCTTTGAAGAGTTCAAGCCATCCAAGAATCCCAACAATGCCCTACCTCTCTGCATGCAGCACAGTGGTCGCTGGGCCGTGAGCAGACCAAGCTAAGTAAGTAAGCAGGGTAAGAATGTGTGAGGCCCTTGGACCTGTGGCAGAGAGGCAGGGAGGGAAGGATGCATGGAAGGGAGCAAGGGGTGTGACAAAGGAGGTAAGAACAGAGGAAGAACAGCAGGACGGTATAGATGTGTATGGAACAGTAGACAGAGAGATACACGTGGAATAATAAAAGAGAAAGGGAAAGCAGATGGGAATGGGAGAAGATGGGAAGGAGACAGCAGCATGACGGAGAAAGGTAGGGAGAGGTAGAGCAGAAGTAACTGAGTAATATAAAACACGGAGGGAGTAAAAGGGAGAGGCCGCATACGTTAATGTTGCAATGAATAAGGAATGTTTATTTGAAGGAAGGTAAATAAAACAGTACTTCTGAAAAAGTAGCTGCAAATCAACCTTTAGTTGCCACTATGTACAATAATAACGCTGTTGGTACTAAATAATTACATGTTATTACAGAAATGAAAGTTGTAATTTGAGGTAGACCAAAAAAGATAAAAAGATGCCACTTGTGTTCTGCAATACAAATGAGAAAGAACAAGTTTTATTGGGCGGCAGTAATTGACAGATTGATTGCAGTGAAGGCTGCAGTGAAATAATATCAAATAGCTCTAAACTATTCATCCTAGCCATTGTCAACAACACAACCCATCTGCCAAGCACCAAATCAGAATGCTCCCTCCCAACAGAAAATAAACCATTCATGGATTAACAGGAGAAAATATTAAATCTCTGCATGTAGTGCTCAGCAATGTTTGTGTCATCATATTTTAACTTATGTAATACCAATCAACCAAATCATTCTGAACAATTCTCTCTCTGTTTCCCACATAACTTGTATATTTAGACATACAGCTCAATCCATGTCTGAGTAACCAGTCCAACATAGTCATAATTCTACATCTGTGGAACTCTTGAATACTACCAACAGGCAAGCAAACCCTCCATCAGCAGACCCTGGTGACATCATGCTGCACAATGCAGCCAGCCTGGGCATTCTGAATGAAGCCAGTGTCTTAACCAGGACTAACCCAGTGCGTGAGGTCACCAGAAAGACAACCCTCCCAATGGTCAGCGAGCAACAGCAGAGATGGGTGCAATTTTAAACACAGCCAACCCTAAAACGGCTATGTGATTAAAGGAGCCATGTACTGTAAGCAAAGTGCTAGGCATGGTACACTTCACCTAAGTCTGATAACACAAACAACCATTCCTCCGTTATTAGATGATGCCAGTCTTACTGTAGGATTCACTCTGGGGTTGGGCTAGCCTCATCCACACCCTCCTCCATGACTCCACGCTGCTGTGTACACGTATGATGCCATGCTGTAGTGAAGGCAATGACAACCTCGCACTCCAACCACAAACACACAGCTAAACATAGCATGACTCCACTGCACGGCTAAACACCATGACAACATGCCTGTTTATGCCTTTGTTACTTTTTATCTCAAGCAGTGAGTTTAACAGCGTGTTCTGCATACAGGATGTTTACTCAATGAATGATACAATTATCAACTTGTCCTAGTGAAAGATATTAGGACCTTTAGTGATTGACTCATGTTACATGTTACATATTTCAGTTAAAGTCATACTTTTTCAATTAAACAAAAGTTGTTTTTGATATAATCTTTCACTTATATTTTTAACAACCATTCCACATAAATGTGTTTTGGACGACTTCTCTAAACACCATTTTACGGCCTGCCCCCAACACTCGCTCCAGGCATTGGAAAATGTCCTGGAAATGTATTCACAGTATTTATGTATTTTAAAGTTTTCTGGGAACCGTGTTCCTAAAATAACCTCGGCGCTAAGACCCTGCAGCATTTGGTATATCTGTGTTTTTTTATTGGGAATCCCAGTTCGGAGCTAGAGGTGTCGCCAAAACGGCTACTAAAATGCATGTGGGGCGGCCATAGCTGAGTGGTTAGTGAGCCTGCCTAGGGAGCCAGAGGCCCTGGTTGCCCCAGGTACGATTCCAGGCCAGGTCAGCAAATGTGTCGATGAAATGAAATTTGTCCCTGAGCAAGACTCTTAATCCCTAATTGCTCACAGGCCCTCATTGGAAACAAGACCGTCCGCAAGGACTTTCATGAACGTCCTGTTAAAAGGAATTATCCTTATCCTATCCTTATGTTACAAAGTGTGACTTTAAATACTTTTGGGATGTTGTTGTGCCTTTCCCCCTTTGTTAATAATGTGCCTTTTATGACAGATAACTAACTTCAACTAAGCATTAGGTGTGCTTATACATTACCGAACCCATATGACCCATATGATGCATATGACCCATATGACTCACCATGGGTCCCACAATAAAACATGTGTCATCTGAGTGTATCGAGGCAGGTCAGATCAATAATCAGTCCTTATGCTAGGGAACAATACCATACGACTGACACACTGTTTAAATTTAAATCTCACAGGCAGCTCCCTAGAAACCACCTGCCTGCCTCCTGTCCTCTTTGTTGGTTAATGATTACGTAGGGTGAAACCAGCTAGTAGTGCTAAAACAAACAATCACTGACTGTTATCAGCCCTGACCCTGAGCAACGTGACAGACACAGCCTTAGTTTTGTTTATAGCGTCTATAAGGATAGACGCTATAAACTCGCGCTAAAATACATACTGTGTAGGTCATGCAAGAATAGCAAAGATAGGCCAATCAAGCTCACAATGCGTCACAATGTGAGCCATTGTGAGTTTGTGGATCTGCTTTTTTCACACACCAAAAAAGTGTCACCTACAGTATAATGACATGCTCAAAACAGGTTGAAAGTGGTTAAAGCTCGGAGATAGCATGTGGAGTGGACAATATTTTGAGGCGATGTTTAGTTGCTTTGATTTCAATGCTGATTGACCCTGGTATATCAGACAAAGTCAAAGTGTTTAGGACACTAGGATCTGTTCGTAACTTCTACATTGTCAAAGTGTTCATAGTAGAGATAGACAGAGATAGGACAACGTTGCAAAACGTGTGAGATCATCCCTTGCTAATCAACATAATACAGTACAATACTAATGCAGATATGATAGAATGGGCAGAGCTGTTGCTGACCAGTGTGCACTACTCCTTTTGTCCTATCATGTGGTTACACATACACAAGCACACAAGCACACATGCGCGCACACACACACACCACACACACACACACGCTCACACTCACACTCACATTCACACTCACACACACACACACACACACACACACACACACACACACACACACACACACACACACACACACACACACACACACTCGTATGTCATGTTTTCAACGTTTCATCCTTGACAGCCTATCATAAAAGCTATAGGTAGATGACTCTCCTTGTGGACTTTCGACTCATGAAGACAAACGTGGAAAACTTACGAGTGCATTAAACTGCCCGAGAACATTTCAAAGTCTATCCGGAAATATACTAATGCGTTCAAAATCGTGTTGCTCACAATTTTCTGAGCTGAAATACAAGCAGTGTGCATATACATTATAATTAATAATTGTAATAATTTGGTCTGCACTCCTTTGAGTGGTCTGTGTACCTCCACAAGCACCTGACCTGTCATCTGGGATGATTGATCAAGCCTTTGCTAACTTACAATTTACAAACAAGCGGCAGATAATTTCTCAAACAGACACAAATCACAGCTATTCAGACAGATGGAGAAAGTGCAGTACTCCAATCAGCTTCCTATCTGAAACAACCATGCAGTCTGAAGTGCAATATAAAATGGTAGTCAACAATTTCATCATGTAATCAAATCGGTTATTTCATTTCATTGTCTTTTTCCTAGGCTGGATTAATGCGGGAACAAAACTCTCAAAAAACAGGCTAAACGTCAGTTAGTCAGTCAAAAATAAAAAATAATCTGATTTAGCTTTTCATTGTAAATCCTCTGCAAATCCAGTCTTATTGAATTGGTATCAGTGTCCATCTGTCTCTTACCCACTCCTCCACATTTCTACCCTCGGGGGCTAGTCCGCCTGTCAGAGGAGGATCCCAGTAGATGTTAGGTTTCCCATAGCGCCAGATCTTCCCCCGTGTTTTATAGGCGAAGAAAGCTGCCACAGCCAAGGCAATGACAACCAGGAATCCACACGCCATGGCAATACCCTAGAAAATCAAAATCACACAACGTTCTGGAAAGTACTCAAGTAGATACACTGAAGAAAAAAAGAACACATAGCATGTCCTACTCTACTGTACCTGCTTTATCTCTATAACATTTTCTCAGTAGAAGAAAGAGTATGTTGTAGCGGTACAAACATTATATCAGTAACATGTAACCCAAATGTAGCAGATGACTGGAAAAAAAAACTGAAATCTTCTAGAATAGGTACACTGCCCCCTCTAGATATTTTGAGACTATAACCTGAATTTATCCTTTGCCTTATATACACAACAAATAGGTGAAATAGCCGATATACAAGCTCAGAGCGCAATGCTGACATGCCCAAACTACCAGGTTGAAAGTGGTTAAATGTGTAACAGCTTATTAATAAACAGTAATTTTCCCAGTACAAACCCGCATTAATGACCATTCTTTTAACCAAGGAAACTGTTAAACAATAGATTGAATGCGGACATGAAACCAACCTCTTGTGGGTCCACAAAGCAGTAGTGGTAGAGGTACTGGTTGTACATAGGGAAGCCTCCCACTCCTCCCATCTGGGAATAGCTGGTCTGGTACAGGTTCTGACACATCATGAGCATGGGGTTGTACATCATACTAGAGGAGCTCTGGGCCATAGGGTTCACCCCAACAATGTACACAATGTTTATGATACCCTGCAAGAAAAGTGAAGGGTTTGATACTTTACATAGGATTTCAGGATAATGATTGTTTATACTGCATCTGCTGATGGTGAAAACAATGTGTCTCAAATTTGTTAATCAAAATGTCATAATTAAGGTTGATATCATCCATAAAACAGCTAACAACACTGTATACAATATTGTATGCATTACTGTACTTAGACGTTCTTGTATTAGGTAAACTAAGTGTCTCCCTCTGGAAAAAATACAGTATAAACTCTGATGACTGATGAAAATCATTCCCTCCCAGCTCTCCTTGACACAAGGCGTATTGGAGAATAAGCAAGAGAAAATGGAATGACGTGAACTTAGGGGAATAATACTGAATAATAGGAAGAGCACACAGCCTCCCCTCTGTCATACCTGCAGGATAGCCATGATGATGGACATTACCATGACCCCCAGGTAGAACTTCCTGCTGCGGAACGTGTTGGTTTTGGAGAAGCTGGCAATGAAAAAGCCTAAAGCCACGATGAAGTTCATGGCCGCCAAGGCGATCATGGCTGTTTTGGCAGAGTATGGCGTTGGGTAGCCACCACCATATCCCCCGTAGCCACCACCGTAGCCACCACCATATCCACCACCACCACCATATCCCCCGTAGCCCCCTCCTCCGTATCCTCCGTATCCAGACCCATAACTGCCGCCACTGCCATAACCCATGCCGCCGCCCATGCCCATGCCCATCCCGTACTGCGTGTCCCACATCAGAGTGGAGGCCACACAGGCAAATATTCCCACGCACAGCACAATTATCGTAGCCATCATAGCCTTGATGATCCCGGGGGGCGACAGCCACTTGTAGAAGTGCTGTGGTGGCTTGTCTTCGATGTAGTAGGATCCTGGAGGAGGAGGATACGGGTCATACTGGCTCTGTGGGGCCTGGAAGCTGCCCGCTGGGCCGAAGCCATTGTTAGATGGAGCGGTATAGGGCGGACTGTAGACAGGTGGGCTGTCGTAGCGCTGCTTCTCGAACATCGCTCGCTGAAGTCAGGAGGCTAGAGTAAACAGCAATACAGAGAAAATGTGTCAGCCAGTGCTGGGTACAAAGTGTGAGAGCAAAATGTACAGTACTGTACTGTAAGGAGTAGCTTCCAATCTGTTTTCCAGCAGCCCTGCTATGAGTAATGTCATGAGGTGAGATATGAGGAAAAACAAGGGTGTGACACACTAACCCTCATTGAAAAGGTCTTGAAACTGAATAGTGTTAATGATTTAATATTTCATAAACAGGCTTGATTTATTGTTGCAATACCCATAACTTAGTTCCCTGTGTGACCCATTTTCATTTGTCTGTCTGTCATGCAGTAAATTAGGTTATTACACAGAGAACAGAAACTTCACATCCCATCATGTCATAAAGCAGACCAAGTCCGGTTTGCCACAATGGCGGAAAGGAAAGAAAGACTTCAGAAGAGTGACCTTAGCTCCAGGTTCTTTGAACCAGTAAAGTCAGAAGCAGTGTGGACTGTGGAGACATCCGTACCAGGAGTCAGTGTGCAACCAAGCAACAATACTGCCCTTCTTGCAGCTTTGCGGGCTGTGGGAGTCTCTCTCATGCCCCCATATTGTAAACTATTTTGAACTAAATTATTTGAATACCGTAGTTTTGCTTTCGTCACAAATCATACTGATATCTGAGGCTAGTGTAAACCATTAAAACAATGCCCATTCTTCTAAAGTAGACTAAACAGACTTTCAAATTGCAGGGTAAAAACAACAGGATTAAACAGCTAAAGATGACAACTAAGTTAAAAAATCTATTTCACTCTACAACAGAGGAAAGTCTCGACCACCATTATCGATACAAGACCTTGTCAAAATGGCAACACACTGTCTTTTTTAATACGAGGATAACGACACAGCAAGTACTGTAAACCAGTATCCAGCAGCTGTTATCAGGTTCTCTGACTTGTCCCTCTTATCAACATGGTTCCCAGTATCACCAAAACCCAAGCACATTATGGCTGTACAGAAACTCCTGTAATAACTACCAGCACTTTGATTTCAATAATACTCGCTCTTTGACTGTCTACTAAATCTTCTGGCTTCCCTGTGTCACTGTGTCATCCACCTCTTTCAGCAATGATCCTATTGAATCACTTAATGGGCAAGACCACTTTGGTAGAGGTTTGGATTGTGTATTTACCTTGGCATGATGTAACTCCAAAGGTGGACAAGAAATCAAAAATAATTGCTCCATTGATTAGAAATTGATGATTCAAAATATTCTCCTCATTGACTGTACGGTGAAACAGCTCTCAAAATCACTCTTTTAACACGTAAACGAATGCAAACAAAGCTGATTCTGACAATATAGAACCCAGTAAAAAAAAACAGTACAGTTTGTTTTTTATATAAAAATGTCAACTTCCTGTTGATTTGACTATTTTGAAGATCCGGATCCGCGGATCCAGTCCGGGTTTCCTACCTAATAAAAATAGCAATTTTTATTAAAAAAACAAACGGTACTGGGTTTGGTGTTCTATATTGTTTGTTTTCGTGCGAAAAGAGTGACATTATTTTTGATTTCTTGTCCACCTTTGGAGTTACATCATGGCAAGGTAACTTACACAACCCAAACCTCTACCAAAGTGGTCTTGCCCTTTAAATTGGACTATATTGGAGGTGGTGGTGGTGTGGTGGTGGGGTGCTAGATTTTCCAAGGCCCCTGGCCTAGACTGTCCCTGGCACTGCCCACCGTCTACAGTTCTGGGGGTTAGGTGTAATAACTCTCCTCTCTAAAGGACCCCTTGGCACAGACTGCAGTGGGGGTCTCGCCTCAGAGCCTCCAGCTCCAGACAACTCCCCTTCATTCCGTCCCTCATTCCTTCATATCCTTCCATCCCCTGTACTCCCCTCGCTCCCTTGTTCCCCTCCCTCCCTCCCCCACTAACTTCTTGCCTTTGTTTCGGGAGCAGGAGGCAGAAAAAGTCAAGGCTTCTCGTCGCGGGAACAGTGTTGCCATGGATTCGAGCAAGGGGAAAAAAATTGGGGCACCGGCCAGAGAGGATCACACAAGAGCTCCTCTGTTGGTGCTGCTGAGCCTTGTAGTGAGAGAGAGAGAGAGAGAGAGAGAGAGCGAGAGAGAGAGAGAGAGAGAGAGAGAGAGAGAGAGAGAGAGAGAGAGAGAGAGAGAGAGAGAGAGAGCAAGCGAGACAGGTAGAGAGGTATAATTTGTGTGGCAGTGTCAGGTGTCTACTAGCTGGGGAGATTCCTTCATTGTTATCATCAGGCTATATCCCTTATTATTATTATTATTATTATTATTATTATTGCAATTAGTCTTGCAGACTGCGACATAGAAACTGTTGGAAGTGAAGTGGAAACGGGTGTCACGGTGCCTAAGGTATAATTTCTTTGCATAGAGATGCTTATTGGTCTCCTGTTAAATGTAGGATATTTAAGGAAAAGACACCTGACAGAGACCTAGAGATTGTATTGTCCCAGGATCTGTCATCATCAAATGCAGTATTTCTTGTCATACTCTGTGCTGCCTGTGACTAAAAATAAGGCTACAACAGCAGTTATTCACTTGTGACACATCAAAAATGTATGCAAAAGTTAAATGAAAAAGGTCAAATGTATGCGTTCTGTATCAACAACGGCCTGCACATCGCCTAGTGCATTAATTCTCAAAAGTGGTCCTTGGGGGGTCCCCAGCTAAATTAGTTAATAAAGCGTCACAATAATTTTAACCCCTTTATCCAAATTTGTATACTTTGGCTAGAGTGCCACGCTATGAGCTTGTAGATCTGCTATTTTTGAAAAATCATGAAAATGTATGCAAATCTTTGAATATATATATTTTTGAAGCGAATATTTGTAACTAAAATCTTTGCTTCTGGGGGTCCCTGGAACAAGATATTTTGAGATGGGGATCCGCGGCCAAATACATATAATTTTGGGGGTCCTTGACATGATAAAGTTTGAGAACCACTGACCTAGTGTCACCAGGCTGGCCTGCCACACTGGAACACTTTCCTTTGACTGACTGTTTTTCCTATGTTGGATATGTTGCAGTCCCTTCGTGTGGATTGTTCCCCTATGTGGACAACTGTTTCTTTGTGGATACCACGTGGATTGTTACCTGTGAAGTTCTAGCCTTAGAACTTCTTACGTGGACCTGCCGCTGTGCTGCTACCTGTTGCACCTTATATGTCTAACCTCTTATTGCTTATCTATACTGTGTGTATACATATGTAGATGTTTTTTTCTCCTTGCTCTCCCCCTCTCTCTGCCCCCCCTTTCTATCTCTTTCCTTACGAAACGATGGAGCTTGCACAAAAATGAATTTTACCCACTGATTTACACCTGTAAACCTGTGATGTGACAACAAAACTGATTCTGCTTTTAGTACATTAATAATTAATAATTTACTTTTTTTAATGTCTGCTCTCAGTGGCCATTTGTGGTACAGCACAGAACACAATATAGACAAGTTAAAACCACATAATATAAACGAAAACAATCATTCTAAATCATCTATAGCAGCGATCATAAGTATAATTGTGGACCAGACAGGCATGTAAGGTACATAGCACACATCCCCTACGTATCCAAGTATTTCATGTGCCCTAGTTCATGTAGTAGTCCATCATATTATTATATTCCACCTCCCCTTATGTATTCCCCATAATTCCCCGTGGCTACCGCCTCTTGTTTAAACAAGTTTGAACCCATTTATTCCCATTCCCATGCCATGAGAATAGATGGTTTTGATTTTGGGGTATACCTCAAAGATTTGGCCGGAACTCCACTAAGTGGATGGATATGTTAGCCTGGTTCCAGACAAATCTGCCATTGCAAAAAAAAGATTGCCCTTGGCAGATTAGGTCTGTCCCCTCTCAATAGAGATTGTATTTCTCTCCCTCCGAAGTTGTGAGGGACCAATCAGGGTAAGTATGCAAATATAGGGCGGGTTTATCACCAGAGGCTTTTTTTTTATTTGCCCCTCGGAAATGCAGGTTCCACACAGAGATTCCAGACTAATATATACGCAGTGATATTAGTCTGGCCATGCCAGGCTATGGATATGTATCCCTGCCTTCTGAGTCAGCCTGATCAGCTACAAGTGATACAGGTCAGCAGCATGCTGCTAACCCCACGATTTCCCCACAGGCCTTCACAATTTTCCTAATTTATTCTTGTGAGAGTAGTGTAGTAGTAGTGGTAGTAGTAAATAGTAAGCAGCAGCAGACTCTGTCAGAAACAGAGTGGCTGTTCTCTGAAGTTTTGGCCGACATACAGCTTTTTCAAGCTGGGCAGTCAGGGTCAGGTCAAACACCCACTGGTCCCAAACACTCTGCCTGTCGTGTGGCTACAACACAGAAACTCAATCATCTGCTGTTGATAACAGAATTCCAACCCTGCAGTCACATGTTCTCACATCTGTCAAAAACAATTATGTCCCATGATGCCTTATGTAGGCAGAGACTATAGTCCAGCCTCCCAAGAGACCCAAACTACTCATGAAGGATTTTTTCAAATGTATTTTAAATAACAACAATATGCCTATTTAAAACATCCTCCAACAAAACAGTATCTTAATACAGCATAGCTACATGATACATATTTATATACTGTATTTGCCATAGCCTAGATCGAGCTAAATTGCTTCAAGAGTAGTCCAAACTGTATAATATCAGGTGCATGATCGATCCAGTAAACATCTGTAGACTATAGCATTGGTTCTCAAAGTGGGGTCCGGGGACCCCCAGGGGTCCTTAAGGGGGTACCAGGGGGTCTCCAGCTAAATTAGTTAATATAGCGTCACAGTCATTTTAACCACTTTAACCATATTACATACTTTGGCTATTCAAAAATAGCAGATCTACAAGCTCATGTGCGGCGCTATGAGCTTGTAGATTTGCTATTTATGAAAAATCCCTGGCACAAAATATTTTTGAGATGGGGGTCCGCAGCCAAATACATATCTTTTTGGGGGTCCTTGACATGAAAAAGTTTGAGAACCACTGGACAATAGCCTATGAATTCAAATCAGTACCGGTATATTAAAGATTTGAGCACTCAATAAAGTTACTTAGGATATGGATGTAGGCCTACCGTGTTCGATCCAATAATCATCGTTTGCCTATCGGAATAATGCTCGATGAAATGAAAAGGACTTATAGAAACAGACGGAAACAACATAAGTTGTCTCACTGCTATTGTGATTTTCTTAAATACATTTTCCCAGTGTTTAAAAAAAAATCTAATCATACATCGATACAGAAAAAGCAACAACTTATAACTCAATTTGTCCAAACAGCAAAAAAAAACAATTAATTTACAACAGCGACTGTAGCACATAGAATGTAAAACACATGGTGCTATCTACTCTTTATTTGAGAAGGAAACATTACTCCTGCTTTCATATTGAATAACAGAATTTTATTTAGACAGTTGTAAACTTTGCGGTTGGTCAACAACCAGTCTTACCTGGAAGGAAGTTGGAAGCAAAACTAACCGATTCCCCTAGAGATCCTACTGCCGTACTTCCAACAGAGTTTTGAAATATTAAATGAAACGTTCTTCGTTTCTGGCAGAAAGAGAAAAAAATGAATTATTTCTCACTTTAAGACGGACTTTTAAAGCTCTATATCTGAGATCTGCTTTAAGGTCGTAGTAAAAGTTCCCGTCCCACGCACGGAGACAACGGTTCTCCCAGAGCAGAGAGAGCACTGAACAAGTGCTTTGTTCCGCTCGTCTACAGACTGGACGACGATGATGATGGTGATGGTGGTGATGATGACTATTACCAGTACGCACTGAAGAAGGTGTAACACTATTACGTGGGTAGGCTACACGCTCTGAATGGCTGGATGACAATTATCCTTAGTCTGGCACGGTGCATTCAGCTACACAAATAAATAACGACGAAACATTGACAAATGTACCTGTTTGTTGATTTACAGTCGGACAGTCTTCAATGTTTAGGCACAGGCCTATAGTGCCCTCATCTGGGTTATTTAGTTAATTCAGAAATAACATTAAAAAACAAAATAGGAATCGGCTAATCTTTTTATAACTTTATTTGAACCGGAATTCTGATATCAACTTTAATTCCGTTGCTGTCTAAAAGATTAGAGGAGGTTTTATTTATTTATTTAAAAATAATAAATCTGTGGGCACCAAGGAAGAGTGCGTGCACCTCGATTAAAAATATATGGTCTTAAAGTTGTACAATGCAAAATCACAAATAACGATTTTTAGCAACCTCTGCTGGTCACTACCGTCACTGCATACAATTTCCCTAGTCCTCGATTACCCAGAATTCCATTCGTTTTCACCGGAAGCCGGAAGCGTTTCAAAAAGCGATCTTTTAATTGTTTTATACTATCTACGGATCGTTTCTCTTAGCCAGTGGAGCATTAGTTACCATGAGCTGTGCTTTCTTTTTCTGTTCTTTTTCGATCTTACAATCCTACATTATCTTAAAATCAGCGTGAGGTTCCTTTTTGTTAATAGCGCGGTAGTTCCTGGCCAAACAGGAAACCGTTGCGGTAGTTCCTGAGGACGTCGGCCACGACGTCATGACGTTGGCCAGGAACGTCATTTCCCCGGGAAAGTCCCCCCAGTCCACATTCAATAGAAAATATATAAATAAAAGGCTTCCGGGGGTGAAATTCACGGAGTGGGTGTTGTGAAACTTTTGCCACTCGCAAAAGATATACAATTTAACTTTAGTTTTGTTGAAAACGTTACCTAGTATTACTTTAAGTAATGTAAAGTAGGCTACATGATGTGAACATGCACGATACATTATTATCAGACTTAAATTTACCCTGCCTTCAACTTGATGTTGCAATTTGTAGCAATCGTAGAAATACTAGAGGTTCGGGGCGCTACGCGGCCCTCACAATTAAGTAACACTGCAGATCCAGCTTTGGATCAATACCATTTTCGGATTTCTGATCCGTAGGAGCAGAAATAACTTTATGTCATCAGGTGGCCGGAACCCACGACTGGAACCACCGGTGCCGTGCACCTCCGAAATTATTCCCATAGTTTAAATTGTGTTTAGTTTGGTATAATCGTTTCGTTTCTTTTGGTATAGGCTAATAATCGTTTGGTCTGGTATGTTTGTCCAGTCATAGCGTGACTCATAGCGTGACTAGCGAATAATGCGAATTGATTCACATTATTCTCGATCTGACTGATATGGCTATATTTGTAGATCTCTGTATCTGTCAGTCCTTCCTTGTCACTTTTATGCCCATGTATGGAGATCTGCCAGCCGGCCGGTCCTCTCTTAAGGCGTGCACACCAAGCCCCCAGAAACCAGTGGTTGCATTGAAGCGCATTGGACATGCTGGCCATTCATAGGTACTGCAGCTGGGGCCACTGTAAATGAAAGCGAAAACGGTTTTGACCAATGGGCTGGACTCACGAGCTTGCGCAGAGCTTGCGCACGGGGCTGCGCACCTCTGTGACGCAAAACGCGTCACAGAAGTGACGCACAGAAGCCCCAAATAGGCCTCGCCCATCACATTTCCAACCCGGAAGAAGGGGTGATTTCGGCCCATGCGCTGGGTGAGCAATTCAATGCAAGTGAATGGTAGGGGATATCCGGTGCCCTCTCTATTAATTTTAACTTTGTGCACACACCTTTTCCGTGAGTTCGAAGCGAGAGACACGCACACTCACACACACACACACACACACACACACACACACACACTTGAAGTCCACGCTGAAGTAATGAAAGAGAGTGTGTCTCTCCACGCACGCATGCGCAGGGCCGTGGGAAGACGTTATAGGTTACGGGTGCTGTATGCGCATGCATGCGCGCGTGTGCGAAAATGTATGGTTTCTGGGCAGTTTCTGGGGTTATTTTGTTAATTTAATTAGGTTAATTCGGTTCCAGAACACTTATTGCACTAAATCCCCCCCAAATAACGACCAACAACAACAGCCACATTATGCAAAAATTTAATATTTTTTTAATTATCTTTAAAAAAAAATCATACTTTATTTTCAGGGGGGGCTGCAGCTGTCCACGTAAGAGCCCTTCCGGTAAAGAACTTCCAATTAGTGCCCACTCGTCCTGTTACCGCCTATAGGGCATATTGACCTTTTATGCTCATATATGGAGATCTCTGTATGCGTGTGCTTGTGTCCCTTTTAGCTCATACTGTATATGGAGTTCCCTGATGTCATCATGTGGCAGTATATGGGCATATCAGTCGGATCGTCAGTTCTGGACAATCGGATCTCCATATATGCCTATATGGGCATCAGTCGCGTAACGAGGCAACAGTATGCCCTGACGCGAGGTGGTCACAGCACAGCGGGCCCTCATGAACGCCCGGACTGCGCGCGCGCGAACCCACGCTTTTTCCGCGGGTTTGTGATGGATTACGGGTACATAAACAACGGTTAACAATTACAATGTTGGGGCACACCCAGGTTTATTTTTTAATTCTTTTTTTTTTTTTTTTTTATATATACATTTTTTTAGTTTTTGTTTTTTCTGGGTGGGGATGTGCCCCTAACGTCATGGGCCCCAACGCATCCGCGTTGTCTGCGTGACGGTAGTGACGCCCCTGATGTGCATATTGGTTGGATGGGCAATCAAGTCGGGAACAATACAATGTATGCCCCACCCGGTTATGCAATACCTGTTGTTGGCTACCCGTTGTCTAAGTCATTTTGCTCCATTCATGTGATTAGATTCGGAAGCAAAATAATAATAAATATAGCTGCAAGCAGCAATAAGCGGGTTCGAGGGAAAAGGCAGAGGCAGGAAGAGGCAGGCAGAGAGAAAGAGAGAGAGAGTGAGTGAGTGAGTGAGTGAGTGAATGAGAGAGAGAGAGAGAGAGAGAGAGAGAGAGAGAGAGAGAGAAGGCAGTTAGACAGAGAGAGGGAGAGAGAGAGGCAGAGAGAGAGAGAAAGAAAGAGAGGCAGTGAGAGAGAGAGAGGGAGAAGAAGTGAACATGCATTAATTAGTCATGATTTTTGTTCAGTAAATTATATTTCAACTGGTTAAATTGGGGTTTGAACCAGGGACCTACAGACTTGCGGGTAGACAGTGTACTGACTGAGCCATTGGATAGACATAATTGGATTTCATGTGTGGTAAGTTATCATACAGCATGGGTTGCTTATTATATACATACAGTTGGTGCCTAATGAGTTTGTCGTTTTTCTTCTAGCATCTCATGCGTGTCACGCAGGGCATGTGTTATTTCCACTCTGTGCCACTAGGGGCAGCTGCGGTCTACTGCCTTATCCCACCCACAGCAGACAGCAAGAATATTTTAGTTACTAGTTACTATCCTCTCCAAACTGTACACTTTACTTTACACTTTTGTATTATGTTTTGACACTTGCTTTGGAAAATGTAAACGTATGTTTTCTCATGCCAATAGCTCATTTGAATTGCAAAATTGTTTGTTTTGGGGTTTTTAGGCACTGTTTTTCCTAGAAAGACAGAGAAAGATCCTGTCTGTTGCTTAAAGTACAAGATGTGACATTTATATTAAGCAAAATATTAAGCAAATAAAGTTAGATAGCATGATGCTGAGCTAAACATTAGTTTAATTTCAACGTCTTAATTGATAAAACGAGGCGGGAAAATGGTTCACTCTCTCTCTCTAAACGTATTTTTTCTCATGCCAATGGCTCATTTGATTGACAATTGTTTGTTTGATTATTTCTGTGGTGGTGGTTCAGTGGCACTATTTCTATATATATTTAATTCAATGGCTTTTATATTTTATTCGTGTGTGTTTAACGGATATATTCTCTTCAAATCTGATCTTATGGTAGTCCTCCTTAGTTCAGTGGTTACAGCACATGTCAATACAGTTTTTCTCCGTGTGGGAGCTCATGGGTTCGATACTGGGGTCATGCTTTCTGTGTGGGGGGGTCTATCAAGGCAGGCTATTTGTTCAGATGCAATTTCAGCGTGGCTATTAAATAGGAGGGGAAAAAAAGCTGATCTACAAGCTCACGCAATGCAACTCTATTTTCTAACATTTTAGTCTATTTTTGGCAAACGAAATGAGAGAGAGAGAGACAGAGAGAGAGAGAGTGTGATTACAATTAATAAAATATACTATATATACTTTACTCGTAACAGAGTAGGCTACTTCTACATTGCAGTATTGATACTTTTACTTAAGTAAACTGCAAACACACACACACACACACACACACACACACACACACACACACACACACACACACACACACACACACACACACACACACACACACACACACACACACACACACACACACACACACACACACACACACACACACAGTGGCATAATAAACCGTAAACGAGCGGTCCCACCCCCCTTCCAAAACAGGGCATTTAAAGATGAATATGGACACATTGGACAGCACAGTGCGTTAGGAAATTGCGCACCAGAGCACACTCGCGCATAAGACTATGTTTATGCCAGAGATTCGGATGTTTATTGCAGATAACGAAAAAATATGTGTGTGTGTGTGTGTGTGTGTGTGTGTGTGTGTGTGTGTGTGTGTGTGTGTGTGTGTGTGTGTGTGTGTGTGTGTATTATAATTATAATATACTATGTATACTTTTACAGCCCTTCCCCCAAAAAGCTGAGAAAGAGGCGAAGAGATGTGGAAGAGATGTGAGTCCTGACCGGGGAGTCATAAAAAAAATAGCAGATCTACAAGCTCACAATGCCTGGCGTTGTGAGCTCTGTTGTTGTGGTTGGACCCACAGGTTAAGAACACAATTTAGCAACTTGTCCTGAAAACTAGTTGTGAACACAGCTGAAGAGTGTAGCGCTTCCGGGGGATTTCCAGAGTCTGTCTGGACTGCCGTTGTGCTGCATATCAATGGACCATATTTGGAAGATCAATAACCATTGGCTTCCTTGATTGGTCAATCCAACCCATCAGCTTATTGCTGATTGGCCAAACTTAGTGTGACATTTGTGCCACTGAACCAATATATGTTGGAACGCGCAAAATAGAACTCTGTACTTTACGGATAAAGAGTTGAACGATTAAATGTTTTATCCACTGTCGTGCTGGTGAGAGAAATGTTCTACTGGGCCGTACATCTGGAAGGAGGAACATCTAGAGGTAATCATGCTGCTGTTGCAGTGGAACATAAAGTGTTCGACTTTGGAGGGCCTTATGGGGACACAGGTGACATTGATGTGAACATCTTCAACACAGTGTCTTTACGCTGGGTGAAGTTGCCCCCAGTGACACCTGGGAGAGGAGAACGTCACCTTGAGGTTCCCTCCAGGCGCCGGGGACATACAGCTGTGCTGATAGATTATATTGTTTACATCTGGGGAGGCGTTATGCACAGAGTGTGGTCTCACTGCAACGTGCTTTATGCATTTGATGTGGACACCCACAGATGGGTAAAGCCTGAGGTTTCTGGGACTGTTCCAGAGGGGAGGTACTACCACTCAGCCTGTGTCTTGGGGAAGGTCATGTTTATCCTTGGAGGAAACACCCAGCTGACTGGATGGACTAATGACATGTACAAGTTGGACACCAGCACAATGGTCTGGTCTTTAATTAACACCAGAGGAACTCCACCACCTTCTTTATACCGTCCCTCTGCCACCATCATTGGGACAAAGATGTTTGTAATTGGGGAATGGTGGAACCAGGACAATATAAGAGTGTTTGACACAGAGACCGACTGCTGGCTGAGCACACCTTCTGCACATTTTCTTCCAGAAATGCGCTGGGGTCATTCAGCCTTTGCCTACAAAGGACAGCTGTACATATTTGGTGGCTTCAACAACAACCAGACCATCAATGATCTGCGGAAATTCAGTCCAGAGACCTTCTCCTGGACGAAGGTTGAGACCAAGGGGAAAGGCCTGAGTTCAGTGAATACGCCGTGCTGTTGCATTGTGGGAGATCGTATCATCCTCTTTGATAATGACCTGTATGTCTTAGACTTGAGTCCTAGTTTGAAGACGTTATCCAAGCTAGCAGTTATTCAGTACGGTGTGGATCAGTCAGAACTCACACACAACGTCAGGTGGGAACTGACAGCCATGACGACCAACGCCACAAAAAAAAACTAAAACAAAACAATGAGTCATCCAGCTTTGTGGAGCGTCTTCAGTGGTCCTCAAACTATTTAGCCTGAGAAATAGTGAAAAATGTGTGCAAATCTTTGAATATATATTGTTTTAAAGCGAACATTTGTAACTCAAATCTTTGCTTCTGGGGGGTCCCTGGAACAAAATATTTTGAGATGGGGATCCGTGGCCAAATACATATAATTTTGGGTGGTCCTTGACATGAAATAGTCTGAGCACCATTGATATAGAAACAATTTTTTTTTCAGAAAACTGTTAGTATTTAGAAGACATTTTGTAGAATTGGCCTCAGGTCTTAATGGGTTAAATGTATGAAGTTCTTTTGAATTTTTTTTTAATGAAAATGTTTATGAAATAATAATTTAAAAAAAAGACATTTTCTTAAGATCCATAAAAATGTGTAACCCACAGTGTGGGAAACAGTGCTCATACGAACACAATTGGCCCGCGTTCGGAGGAGGGAAGCCGGGCGGAGACGGTGCTATTTGTCACTGTACGTACTCCTACGGGCTGGGGGGGGGGGCTCTATGTCCTCCCGGTGGGGGCTCCTCACTGGTAGGTGAGTCTGTAGGATACAACAGCAGTGACGACACACAGAAATGTGTGTGGGGAGGAAACAATTGGCAATATAGCTGCAAGCAGCAATAAGCGGGTTCGAGGGAAAAGGCAGAGGCAGGAAGAGGCAGGCAGAGAGAAAGAGAGTGAGTGAGTGAGTGAGTGAGTGAGTGAGTGAGTGAGTGAGTGAGTGAGTGAGTGAGTGAGTGAGTGAGTGAGTGAGTGAGTGAGTGAGTGACTGACTGACTGACTGACTGACTGAGTGAGCGAGCGAGCGAGCGAGCGTGCGTGCGTGCGAGCGAGCGAGCGAGCGAGCGAGCGAGTGAGAGAGAGAGAGAGAGAGAGAGAGAAAGAGAGGCAGTTAGAGAGAGAGAGGGAGAGAGAGAGGCAGAGAGAGAGAGAGAGAGAGAGAGAGAGAGAGAGAGAGAGAGAGAGAGAGAGAGAGAGAGAGAGAAAGAGAGGCAGTGAGAGAGAGAGCGAGAGAGAGAGAGAAGAAAGCTGAAATCCATTCCCCAAAGTTCGGTCACTCGCTCACTCTCCTCGCTTCCTCCACTCGCGCCTAAGCCCCGCCCCTGCGAGGAGCCGAGGATTATTTGCGAGGACAGAGTGGCCGACCAGCTGGCCTCAAAGGATCGGACTGCACTTAGCGTCATTTCAAAGCGACGGCAAATTCCGCGATCACTTATGACGTCTCACACAGCTGGACCAGAGCCGTGGATGAAAATACACATGCATAGAATAATATGCAGGTATAGAATAATACAGAATATAAGAATAGACAATTCATCAATGTGGATGGCCACATTGTTATCTTTATAGTTAAAGGGTCTACACCATGAAAATCACTTTTTTCTTGGTTTTTTGTATTTTTTGGGGTCCCCAGTGTTTTTTTTTTAATTCAGTCATTCCTTCTCATTTCATGGATTTCCAGAATGGGCGTGTCTGAACAGGCGATTTCAGAATGGAAATGTTTATGATGTCATAAACATTAATGATGGCAAACCCAATGTTAAATGAAAAGTGCCCGAATCGCTCCGAAACTTTTTCTACCCCCCCTAAGTGGGGGTCTACGAACAAATACTTCGGGCTTGGATTTTGGCTCCGCCCCCCGGAAGTGGGTGAAACAGGCACCTCAAACACTTGGTGGAATTGTTCAAAAATGTTCAAAGTGTTTTTTTTTCGATTTTGTATTTTTCTTAGATGCTTCTTTTTATGCAGATTTTTTTTTTTTTTTTATAATTTTTTTTTTTAATATTTTTTTTATTAACAGACAGAATTGCTCAGTAGCCCCCCCCTGCACAAGAGGACGTTTTGGTATTGCAGCTGAAAGTGCTGTATAAGCCAGAGACAATTGACTTGGGATGAGTATATCTGAGTGATGATTTAGGCTCAAACCTTTTGAAAAAGGTTTGAGGGACATACACCATATGATATTAAATATCAAATATTTTTTTTAAATTCATGGTGTAGCTCCTTTAACATTTCGTGCAAAGCCATTTATTCCTGAAATAGTGAACGAAGCGCCAGGATGAGCAAACTTACATTTATGAATTAAATCCTGACCCGTCCCTCTTTTTGTTCGTACAGTCCCCAGACCCCCCACCCCCCGCAGCAGTCCCGCACGGCACTGCTGCTTATAACAGCCACCGTATGTTACAGAGTATGTCTGACTCTGAATTACATCATTCATGCAGGGTGGCCATACGTCCTCTTTTACCCGGACATATCCTCTTTTGGGGGGCTGTCTGGGGGGTTTTATAAAATCCTTCAAATGTCCGGGGTTTTGAGAGTTTGGGTGATATCCCCCCCACTTCTGGGACGAAGAAAAAAGAAAAAAACTCAGATTTTGTGATTTTGCTTGATATTGTTTGATAGCGAAATAAATCATGACTGATAGACATGAAAGAAGACCCTTCACAGCTAATAGAGAATTAACATTTTTAAGAATCGGTTCAGAATTGAATGAGTACGGCTATAGTTAAAGCGTAAAGTGTCCTCTCCTATATTCAGTCTGTATATAAATACAATACATTATTTTAAACATAATCTTTGTCAGAGTAATTTATAGTAGTCCATGCACTGCATTGAGGCATGCAAGGAGAGAAATGAACTATCAGCTTTTGAGACAGAATAAGTGTGCACAATATATTACAATGTATATAATTGTATTATGCTTTATATCATACAACGCCATAAAGCCAGTGGCTTGTTGCGTCTTTTCTGTTAATTTACACTGTGTGTGTGTGTGTGTGTGTGTGTGTGTGTGTGTGTGTGTGTGTGTGTGTGTGTGTGTGTGTGTGTGTGTGTGTGTGAGATGCGCAACGAGTGTTCGGCTGGGGCGAAGGGGGGGGGGGGCAGCCGGTGTTTTCGGCATGGTTTCGGGTTTCAAGCATTGTTTGTGTGGCCACATGTGGAGGAGGACCATGTACGTCACGGGAGAAGGGAAAAAACAAAAAAAACGTGTACACGTGATGCGGAAGTCTGCCGCGGAGGAGCTGTGGAGAGTGGTCGAGCCTACACTTGATGTACACTCGCTAAATGCGGAAGTAGAGAGCCTCCTCGGCTCCTCCACTCGACTCCACTCGCCTCCTCCAAGAAGCAACTGAATAATTGGACCCTGAGCACATCCGGTTTGGAGTCGGAGTGACCGAGTGGGAGTGAGCGAGTGGCCGAGATTTTCGGGTTTGGATTTCAGCTGAAGTGAACATGCATTAACTAACAAAGTCATGATTTTTGTTCAGTAAATTATATTTGGACTGGTTAAATTGGGGTTTAAACCAGGGACCTACAGACTTGCAGGTAGACAGTGTACTGACTGAGCCATTGGATAGACAGAATTGGACTTCATGTGTGGTAAGTTATCATACAGCATGGGTTGCTTATTATATACATACAAGCTCATAACGCGTCACATTGTAGATCGGCTGTATGTGGTTACTGTAGGTGTTGTATTAATAATTACATTTGCAAAGTAACTAAAGCTGTCATATGCTGTAATTGTAGTAGAGTAACACAAATGGAAAGTAAAGTAAAAGTACCTAAAAATTGTACTGTGCTTTGTAAGCACTTGTATTGGTACTTGAGTAAATGTACACTTTTCAGCACCATTGAGGAGCCAATGACTGACAGGCTAGGTATCACCAGGTGCACTAATTGCTAGAGTGCAGAGGGACATGGGTTGATATTAATGGTATTAACTCAAAATGTATATATCACACAGCTTAGATTTTTTTTTATTAAATCGGAGAGTGATGTAAAAAAAATCTGTAGTGTAAAAGTTGCACGTTCATAAAATGTCAATGTATATTGTGTCTTGTGTCTGGGTAGCTCAGTTGGAAGAGCTCTTGACTCTGAACCGCAAGGTCATGGGATCAAATCCTGGCAAAGGCAACACTGCATATGTGTAATCTGGTTCCCTGGTGTATAGAGCATTGTTACAGGTATAGACTCATTTGTTTGTTAATGTTGCTACCCTTTAAATGGCCAATAGCGTGGCATTGGGCGCTTAAAGTTAAATATTTTAAAAACAAGGGAACCAGGGGACCTGGTACTGCCAGACCCCTAGTGGTTGAAATCTGAATGGCCGGAAATCTGAATGGTTTCTAAACTACGTCACACTAAGCTTGGCCAATCAAAAAGAGGGACATGTAAGAAAACGTTTTCGTCCATATATGGATGAAATGGGGACAGACAAAGCCTCATGTAGGCCTGACCCCCTGGGTCTGGCAACTAAACATTATTTCAAAGAAAAAGCCACCAGGCCACTAATGAGTTGTGAGTGAAGACAGGTGTGATTGGTGATGAGTGAGAGCAGGTGAGAGGGGTGGATCCAATCCATGGGAATAGGGGGAAGGTTGCTGACTAGATGACTCTTTTCTATACCCACCCTCACTAACCTTAACCTCAGTAAAACAACGACCTAACCTCAAGAAACACTATTTGTAAAACTAAGAATTCCAAATGATGATCACTTCAACACATTGTTGGGGACAGGGATCGAACCAGCGACCTATGGATTCGCAGGCTGCGTCTCTTCTCATTGAGCTAGAGATATGGCCTCCCTAATGGTGTCTGTTGATATCTATACTTTTTTCCGTCTGTTATGAACCAAGCCTCTGTTTCGCTAACTACTCTAGATAACTGGTTCACAAAACATTTACCAATAAAGTATTTTTTTTGTCTCCTCGGAATGGAAACTAGTGAAAATAGTCGATCTACAAGCTCACAACGCGTTGCTATCTGAAAGGTTGTGAGATTGTAGATCGGCTATTTTCACAAGAAAGTATGTCATACATAAAAAACAACTACTCTCAAAAAAGCATTTCATGTTATTTTTAAAAAATTGCACATGTCTGAAGTAACAGGGTCATGTTTTGTACAATGCAATTTAATTATAACCTGCATTGAGTGGGGTTTGAACCAGGGACCTTCGGAACAAGAGGCTAACACTTTACTGACTGAGCTATTCAATCCACAGACTTAGTCAGTGAGAAAGGAGAATCCAACAAAACAAAACAAAAGGGGGAATGAAGTATGTCATACATTGAAAATAACTACTCTCAAATAAGCATTTCACGTTATCTTTAACAATTGCACATGCATTCATTGATACAGTCATGTTGTGTGCAATGCAATTATAATGAAGTCTGCATGAGGTGAGATTTGAACCAGCGACCCCGTGGTTTCAAGGCAGATGATTAAGCAGTCAAGCCAGTTCAAACTGCTCAATATGGCGTAAAATCTGAGGGCAGAGCTCACTGGTCAAAGTGATAGATGTGTTCCTCATGAGTCAAGGCACATGTGTAAGCAAGTTTCACGGCTGTCGGCCAAACGAGGCATGACTTTTGCCTTTTTAAAGTTTGCATGTTCAAAAAATTGCTATAGCGCCCCCCTTTGACCAATTGGAGTAAGATTGGTTTCAGTGATACTTGGAATGACCCTCTACATTATTGCAAAGTTTCAAACAAATGTGAGTCTGCATGTATGTGTTAGGGGCAGACGAATAATTTTCATAAAACTGCAATATTCATTGGCTCTTAAAAGCTACATTGATTAACTTACAAACTTCTCTTGAAGTGGGATTTTAGATATTGGTCCAAAGTTCATGTGTAAAAAGTTTCGTGCAGATTGCTCAAAGATCCCAGGAGGAGATAGATTTGTACTGTTTTTCATATAATTCAAAATGGTGGGAGATCTAAAGGTCAGAGGTCAAAAGTCAGAATGTGAAAGTTGTTAGGCATGAGGAGACGCATGTGTGTATTGAAGTGTCATGACTGTAGGTCAAACAGGGCATGAGTTGTACCTGTTCAAAGTTGGCATTTTCAATTGAGTGCTACAGCGCCACCCTTTGGCCAATGGTTTTGAGTTTCGGGTCTTCGCCGTTTGGCATAGCCCTCTACCATATTGCCGAGTTTCGTAAAAAGTGACCACACGGTTAGGCCAGAACTGCAAAAACGGCGGAAGAAAGCCTACAGTTTCAAAGAGGTTTCGAGCCTGATAGGCCTCGAATCCTCAATTACCCTTCAAGAAAGTGAAGTTTAATAATCAGACACTAGATGGTGGTCTGGCTGCATCCTTTACATCCTTTAATAAACATTGAATTACACATGAAAAGAACAGAGAGACTTTAAATGATATCTCTGAGAAAAAACAAACAAGCATTGAAATCAGTAAAATATTTTCAAGAATTAGCAGCTTTAGCACAACCCTTGCACAGATTTCACCGAGTATATGACTGTGCAGGCTACTGAAATCTTAATGCAGTAGTAGATTATAACAGTGGTTTTCAAACTTTTTATGCCCAAGGCATACCAATAGGCAAGTCAAAATCTCAAGGCACACCTGTACTCATATAGCGAAAATAGCCGATCTACAAGCTCACAATGCGGCATGGTGTGATGTGTTGTGAGCTAGTAGATCTGCTATTTTCGCTATACTTTTTTAAAATCTTCGCCTATAATGACAAAATAGGGATAGCAGGTCAAAACATTTTGGAATATATATCTTCTATCTATCTTTTTTAATGATATAAAACTTGCCTCTGGATTGGGAAATGAGTATGCACAAAGTTCTGATTTAGTAAATAAATATACTTATACTTGTACTGTATATTGCAATAATAATGTGTGGTTGGGACAAAATCCCAAGGCACACCTGCACTTGTCTAACATCACAGCAGCGTGCCTCGGTACACCATTTGAGAACCACTGGATTAAAGCAATGGTTCCCAAACGTATGAAGTTCTTTTGAAAAATGTTTGACCTTGATCTTTTGAAATAATTTAAAAATGTACTTGCGACGCATAAAAATGGGTTCCCACTGTTTGAGAACCACTGGATTAGAGTATACAAAAACAACCTTCAGACAATTTCATTGAGTCATCTTACAAAGTAGCGACTTTCAGACCTGAACTCCAACAAACTCCAACAAAGCTATATGGATGTTTGTACTGTGTATGTTCTAGTGCTCACCAACTTGTGTTTGTGTCGTGAACATATGCACATCAAGTTGTATACCGGTTTTAGTTTTTTTTTTTTTTTTTTTGCTTGAGTGTTTTGAGCCCTAGTTCCGCCGTATCTTGATTGGCCAGATGAAAAGTGTCAAAAGGGAAACTGCAGCTGCCACCGCCACGCCCCCGGTTACTATCACCATGACATCACGGTAGAACCAAATGGAGGCCTCTGGACTGTAAATTAAATAAAGAAATAAAGAAATAAAAAGATTCAGATAAACAGAAAAGAGAAAATTGAATGGTACATGATTATTATATGGCTAAGTAAATAAATAAATACATAAGTAAATACATAATATGGATATTCATCGAGATTGTTCAATTTTGCAATTTTTATCAACCTTCCCAATTGTGTTAGTATGTGTTATATGACAGAAAAGTAATATTACAAAAACAAATTGTATGAAGATATTGTATTGAGGATTTTGTTGCATCCTTCCTGCCCAAACAACAACAGGCCAACAGGAATAGGTTGCAATTGTGTTTTGTGATGAGACTCTACAGTACAAAGTGTACAGATCTCTCTATTTACTGACCATCTGCCTTCAGTTTTGCTCTTCGGAAAAGTTAGTCGAAGGAAAGTCACAGACTATTCTGCTTTATTGGTAAATATAGAGATATAAAGGAGGGGTAATGACTCAGGTCAAATGCAGACTATTTGCATAATGTGGTACATGCACCCAACTGCTTGAGGGACTTTGAGTCAAAATCTCACCTGCTTGGTCGGAGGCACTGGATTAGAATGACTCCCACACCATTAGCTATCTTGTCTGTAAGGCTCATTGATCCATAAACAAACGCTCCGCTTTGCTGATGAAAAATGAAAACTGATCTGAGATTATCACAATAGTAATGTTTGAACGATTGACACCACTTAGTGGTGGCAGTGACTGGACACATCTGTCTAGGCACCATTTGTTTTATGCTATATCCAGACATTGGGTCACCAGTTAACTGACTTTGGAGGTAATTATTACCTTGAAAAGGTCATTGAAAAGCCACTTGTGGAGTCTGATAACTCAAGAGTCCGTTAAGGGGAAATGAGGGTGTATTTGGGTCCACTTTTCTGTTATCGTTGGTTAAACAATTTTGTCATAGCTCTTACGCCTTAATGTGAGGCTCTCGTGTTTAACCTTTTTGTGATATGATACTGTCCCTGATGAGGAGACTAGACACCATTGTTTATATACTGGTTATAACCAAACCAGCTGACATCAAACTCCTCCTTGCTAAAATTTGTTATAGCAGTGGTTCCCAAACCATTTATTTCGAGACCCAAAAGAGAAATTTGATGTCTCCCTGTGACCCAAACTTGTGAATATAGCAGATCTACAATTTGATGTCTCCCTGTGACCCAAACTTGTGAAAATAGCAGATCTACAAGCTCACAACGTTGTGTGCTTGTAGATCGCCTATTTTCACGACCCACTGTTTGGGAAACAGTGTGTTATAGGCTAGACGCAGTTCCCCTCAACTTACTGTCTGTTCTCCTATGAGCTTGGCCGTCATGGACAGAGACATGACCAGGATGGTGGCAGAACCTGCTCCTAGTAGCACAGCGGCTCCATAGATCCACTCATGTCCAATGGATTTATCCAGAAACACCCAGGATGCAAAGCCAAGCACCAACAGCAGGCCCAGGAAATAGGTAGTCTTGAGTACAGATACAGTAAATGTTTTAATGTGTAAAACCTTTTTACACATTGTTCACAGTACACAGACCCTTCTTTAAAGAGCTTTAGCCTTATAATCCATCCATATCAATTTATATGATAACGCCACAAATAACATAACACATAATAATACTATATGGATAGAGTTTGGTGTGGAAAGTGATAACATAATTATCCTCTATTGCATTATGTAAAATCCTCAGTGTTAATGTATCTACTTGTAACTCTCAAAATGTTCAAATGGAACCTTCAACCTTCTGCTAATATACTCTCCTTCTCTGAAACTAAACTTGACGACACTGTAGAGGACTCTGAGATAGAGATTGAAGGCTACACAGTCATCAGGAATGATAGGGATCGCAAAGGTCTGTATGCTCAGGTTCAGATACTTTAACATATGTACTGACCTGGGTCATAACTCAATTGAAACTGTGTGGGTTGACATAATATTTCCAAAAGGCAAACCCTTATCGGATCCATCTACAGACCTCCTGGTCAAGATGATATTTATGATGTACTTGAGGAGAGCTCAGTTGGCATTGTCAAGTTTTGTAACCTGCATTGCCTCAACCAGCTTTACTCAATATACAAGGGTGTGTGATATTACTCAAACATAGACCTAGTTTTGATATCGGACAGATCCAGAATCTCCAGGAGAGGTGTTTTTGAGTGACTACTACGAAATTTTCTGTACCCGTGAAAAAAAAAAATCTAAGGCCACAAAACAGTCAGATTCAGATCACTGAAAAAATACTCAAGTGAGGCCTTAAATCATGTACTGGAGAAGCTGGACCGGTCCAATGTAATAGACCTGCCTGAGGAAGGTCTACACCAGGGGTTTTCAACAGGTGACCACTGGTGGTCCGTGAAGGTATTGCATGTGGTCCCTGACCATGCATGTAGTAATGTAGGAAAGTGAAAGTGAATATGTTCTTCCACGGAACAGTGCACTAATGATCTGGTGACCTATGATGATGCGTCAATGTCAATGTGAAGTCGGACGTCAAGAAATTCCACAGAAAATCTCAAGAAGGGGAAGTGTACGGGATTGCCTGATTGAGTCATCATTATTAGGAAAAGTGCTCATACAATCACATGTGTCTGCTCACTCATACATAAGATACAAAACATGAGTTTAGTGGAGGTTGGATAAAGTAAGAGAATGGAATAAGGGTAGCTGTGGGGTAGGAATAGATCGGTGGTTCTCAACCATTTTTTTTGTTGCACATAGTATCGTGCAACAAATTAAATCAAGCCCTTAACAGTCATTATCTAATTGCAAGCTTTTTCTCCCATACCAAGCCATATTTTCTTACATTTGATGGACTTAATAAATATTATTTTAATACATTTTACAAAGGTATTTTATTCTATTTACATTTTAAAACATTTTCCCATGGACCACCTGCAGGCCTAATTATACTATGGACCACTATTAGTCTGTGGACTATTGGTTGAGAAACAGTGGGATGTAGACATGGGATGCATAGAAAGTGCTACCAAAGCACTAATCTTATTCCATATCCCCAGATTCCCCACCCAACACAACAGTGGTCCCCAGGTTGATTCTTAGTCAGTGTGGTGGTACCTGGTGCACAATCAGTTGAAAACCCCTGGTCTTCTACACGACCAAAACGTTGCTTACATTAAAACTTCTCTTGAACGTGCAAGTGGCAGTGTGCGGGTATATCTTTCAAGATTGATCTCACCGGCACTAAAATCAAAACTACAGAACTCTCAAAACAAACTAATCAGACTACTACTAGGCCTCACACCTAGGACTCACCTAATCAATCAATCAATCAATCCATTTGTACATTCTCAGAGTTAAATTAATACTGAGGATTTTACTGTGTATGAATCAATTCATTGGTTACCACATAACACACACAACCAGGGGCGAAAACATAATCTCCACCTCCTGACCTGGTGGAGATAATAAAAACCATACAATTTTAAGCTGAGAGACTCACAGTAATGCCTGTGCACTTGCTGATTGGTTTCAGGACCAGGGAACACACAAACCCACTGACATACATCACCAGTGGTATGATGGCAATGAAGTTCTGACAGGGCAAAGAGGAAGAAAGTTAACAATGCCTTGGAACACGGTAAGTCGACACAGAATTCACGCAAACAGATTTCCAGTGGAATTACAAAAGATTTAAATGCGTGTGAATAGAATAGACATACTTTATTGATCCCCGAGGAGAAATTGTATACCAATGATGCTCTTATCAGTAAAGGGCAATTTAAGCAATAATTATAGAAAGAACAATACAATTCAAATTAAATAGAACGATAAAATTCTATAAAATAATATTGCACGTCTGTAGACCTATATTGCAAGTCAATCAATCAATGCCCACTAAGCGTTTAAAAGATGAATGGCCACACGTACAGTAGGAATGACCTCCTATGCTGCTCAGTAGTGCATTTTGGCATAATGAGTCTCTCACTGAACGTGCTTTTTCTGTTGACTAGTTCATCATGGGGCTTAGACAGTCTCCTTGTCTCTGACACTAATGCCAGGGAGTCCAGCTCCACTCCCACAACGTCACTATAGCCTTCCAATCAGTTTGTTGACGCTCTTGGTCTCCACTGCCCTCAACCCTCTGCCCCAGCAAACAGGAAGGCACCGATCACCACAGACTCATAGAACATCTTTAACATCCTTGTGCGGGTGTTGAACGACAAAAAGTAGAGGCGAAATGAAAACAGTAAGGCCTTACCTTTGGTAACAGCAATGAGTCAGTGAGATACATGGAGATGTAAGTCTGGGACAAATTGACCATTAGTCGAGTGCACATGTACAAGAAAGCCACCTGGACCAAAGACAAACAAAGCAAATCTTGTTACCATTTACCAACAATCTACTGTACATATGTTGGCTACCAGTTAAAAACAGAATTGAATTAAAGCTCTTGGCTCCACATTATACTGCCGACCTCCACCATGCCAAATTCCTCTTTCCTAGTGTATTTATTGGTTCCGGACTCCTGGTTAAAGTCCTTTTCCATTGCTGCCCAAAGGATTTTGAATAATTTGCAACTTTCTATTAGATGTTCCCCTAATTGAGAAGTAAATCGCCTCCTCAGACACACCTTATTTCCATAGCGTATGAATTTGCATATGTCATGTGTTGTGTTTTTCTGCCTATATTTTAGATATTTATTTCACGCATCTTATATGATTTTATTTTTCATTGGGTTTTTTTGGGGGCTTTTTGTGCTTTTTACACATTTTTCTCCTCAATTTAGTCATTATGACAATTAATTACTCCCACACACACATTTTGTCACGTTTCCCCTGGAAACTATCACTATCTCACCAATCACAACACTCGCTTCATTCACGGAGAATGTTAACAGATTTGTAAAGCGTCTATGTCATTTCCTTGGGCGGTACTTCCACCAAATTCCAATACTTCCGCTTAGATCCTCAACCGGGCTAGGTCTTGCCCAGCGTGTGTTGCATCCTACTGACTCCCCTGCCAGTGAGGAGCCCCCTCGTCCTACTTTTCCCGCCCCAACACTCCCTGATGACAGGTGCCGCCCCTAGCCCGTAGGAGTACATGCACCGCTTCCCACCCCAGAACACAGGCCAATCGTGTTCGCATAGACACTCGACAAAGCCGGATGCACCACGGTGGATCGTTTTTCATTGTTGATGTCAATCTGTACAACAGTTTGGTCATTGCACATTCGTTTTTTTAAATGTGCAATATAAATGACAGGTGCTGTAATGATGATTTTTTGTTTTAGTATTACATTCACATAGCAATCATAGCTAGAGGGTTTGTTCAGTAACGGGGGTCTCCCCGTCTTTCCCGCTCTTTAGTAAAACTTTTAGTTGGGATACCAATTGCTTCCAATCAGAAAAGAGAACTCAAGCACTATAATGATTAGAAACAGAATATAGAGTTTTTACTTTTTGAGAATAAACATTTTGTTCTAAACCACCTTTTTAAACTGTCCTGACTTTAAATAATTTAAACTATATTCATAGTTCCTTTTCTCCTTAGTCTATACTTTTGTGTCACCTGGTAAAAAGAGGGCTCCTTCAGCCAATGCTTCCACTGCAGCAGAGGTTGAGAACATATCTCCTGGGAGGAAGAAGTGATGATGCGGGGCTGCCTCTCTATCGCTGGGGACCGCTCTGGGGTGCCAATGTGGAAAACCAGGGAGAACAGTGCTCCTATACCCAGCACAATAAGTGCCAGGTTCTATGGGTAAATATTGGGAAGAGAGAGAGGATTGTGGAATCCAAGCACATTTTTGGTCCATAAGGACTAATTAGAGTATGTAATATGTTATGTTTTAGCGGCAAAGACACTTTTTTGGAGGATACAAAGGCCAGGTCAGCAAGACCATCAAATAAAACAATGATTGGAAATAATACATTGAATTATAACTATCGATGGGGGGGGGGGGAGCTGTTATTATACAAAATAAGGTATTAGTATTTCTATTTACAAGTTACCATTATATATACAAACTAAAACAATTATCCACAATATTTAAAGTGGAAAAAAGCGGCACTCCGTAATAGACGTACAAGACAGGTCTCAGTTTACAAAAAAAAGGTAAACTGAGATCTGTCTTGCACGTTTATTTTTGAGTGCTGCTTTTTTTCTACTTTAATTATTGTGGATTATTTTTTACTATAAGCATTGTTAGCTGAACACTCACAGCCAAGGAAGGCACACAGAGGAAGGCACCTGCTCCTCCTTTGGATTTATACAAACTCCTGAGTCAAAAGATCATAAAGCCTCAGCCCTCGTCTAATCACTCACTGGACTAGTTTGAAGATGAGGATGGGGAGTCAGGGGGAATTAAGAATTCAGAATCTCAACAAAAGACACTGATGTCTAAAAACTGTATTGATAGGAAAGGGGCAGGGGAGAAAATGATGAAATCAGCTGGGGCACTGGGGTAATGCGGGCAGGGTAAGGCCACAGTGGCCTCATAGTCAGGGGATATTTCAAAAATCTGGGAATAAATTCCTTACCAAGAAATTTCTTCACCAATGTGTTTGTAAAAGTGTCTAGTAACACATCTCATAAAGACTGAAATGCAGTTTCCCTAGGGGAATTTTTGACAGCTGCTGAAAGTTGAGGTACCCACCATAACCTTATGCGGGGGGAAAATCTAAATTTAATTATGTTTTAAGTAGCATGTGAGGGGTCAAACTAGGGTGTTTTTATGATTCTGAATCCATTGCAAGCATTTGTTTTGCACCAAAACCACTCCTTGGGCTAAAAATGGCCCTAGCCAACCTTTTCCAGGTAAATTTGTTTGTGTAAAAAGCCCATTGAGATTGGGCCGTTTTTAGCCCAAGGAGTGGTTCTGGTGCAAAAAAATGGATTCAGAATCATAAAAACACCCTAGTTTGTTTGACCCCTCACATGCTACTTAAAACAGATTTATTTATTTTTTAATCCCGCATAAGGTAACTTTCAGCAGCTGTCAAAAATTCCCCTAGGGAAACTGCATTTCAGTCTTTGTGAGATGTGTTACTAGACACCTTTACAAACACATTGGTGAAGACATTTCTTGGTAAGGAATTTATTCCTAGATATGACATTATTCTGATAATATTCCCTGACTATCAGGGCATATCATTTTGTCAAATGATGGCTTACAATGTAATAATGCATGAATAATTATTCTTAGCTGTTTAGCAGCAATGAAGTCATTGCATTCCTACAGATCATTTTTGTTCAGCATAGAGAAAGCGGATCTTACTTGAAATCATAAATTATACAAGAGGTATCATCGACATCCCCAGATGGGCTATAAAACTGTAATATCAGGTATAGCGATATCACTTCACATTCTCATCAAACAGAATGTCCCTTCAGCAGTTCTTACCCTAAATAAGGGAATGTCCATCTGGCCCAGATTGTCTTTAATAGAGGGATCCAGATGGTCCTGTGCTTGGAAGTGAAAGAGCAGCCAGGCCACTGCATACACAGTGATATTTGCCACCACTGTGAATGCATACCTATACAGGGGGGGGGGGGGTTAGAAGCATTTATATATCACAGTGGTGGTATAAGAAAAAAACACAAGCAGATTGCTACAGTACGCTGCATTATTTATGCAGATATATGGGATTCATAGCGAGTGCATTTACAGTACATCCTCTCACTAGAGTTACTGTTTTAGCTTTAAACATTTTGGAGCAGAGAAGAGCAAGTAATGTAGACCAAATATTTGCTATAAGCTCTTATTGGTTTAGAGCCGTCGGATACACAGCAGCTTATATGTTCTCTATGCCTTATGGCATGCTTCTCTAAAATACATTTGCATTCAGGTGAAAAAAAGAGGTGAAAAGTTATGGGCCATGTTTGCCCAAAATAGGGACGGCAGGTTGAAAGTGGTTAATACCTTGAGTTACAGTATGACAGTTGTCACAGGGTGAAGAATTCCAATTGGCTGTATATATTTGATAACAGACTGTACCTTTGAAGAGGAAAATATCATGCACACAATCTTACTGATTCTCGGGGAAAAAATGGCCCTTTAGTAAATAGTCAGAAAATAAGAAATGTACTCCTACACAGTTGAAGACTAATAATCACAAATTACTCAGCAGTGACCTCATGTTATATATATTATACTATACCCGAAAAGCACAGTGGCTCTGTGGTTGACCCGTGACCTAACCTGTAAGCAGTGAGCTCCACCTTAGCATTGTCACCGGACACCAGCTCTGGGATGAGGGAGAGGTGGGAGATCTGAGTGGCTGCCCAGCCAAACTGGAAGATGATGATGAAGGGGGAGAAGTAGGTCATCTGAGCCCACTGCGGGGTGTTTGCATCACAGGCCAAACACGGGCTAAAGACGAAGGCGAAAGAAACGAGCACGCAAACCGTTCCTGGAGAGAGTAGGCACACAAAACATAGGCTGCTGGAACAATCTTCTCCTTTTTTGCCACAGTGAAATTATAGAGATGCAAAGTCAATAGCTGAGATAATTGTGTATTAGTAAGATTTACGTTCTGGGCAAAATTGTCAAAAGCCAGCAATCAAAAGCTCAGGGGATGGAGCAACTGACAAATTCAAGGTGCAAGCTGTTGAAGAACCCATATTACTTAATGGAAGGTGAAGTTCTATGGAATACTTAACTTACCCAATAAATGCCAGGTTTTTCTCTTGCCATATCCTAAGAATCCATGCGTTCGGTCAGATTCGTATCCAACAAGGGGCGTGCAGATTCCGTCCGCCAGTTGACCAATAAGCAGCAACACACCCGCATATGTGCTCTCGAACCCTAACACGGCGTGGTAATATACTAACAAATAGGTGAACCACAACGAGGCGCACAGGTCGTTTAAAAAGTGTCCCACTGCATAACATATACGCCTGTAGATTGGCAAAGGAGGGCTAGTAGACATAGATAGCTCCATGATTGATTAATTTCCCGTGATAAAAGTTCCTTTATTCACAGTTAAAGTTCTGTACTTTTCATATTTACAAATACATGATGCAAATGGTTACACTAACAAACGTTATGCAAACACAGTTCAACCTTGGTCTGAGCATCTCCAAATAAACGCTTTCCCAAAAATCTTGTGAAACCATAAAACAAACCTAATGCAAGATTATGCCAAACTGGGTCCCACGCTGGTCAGCCGAACAGGTTTAGCATCCAGAGTCAGCCTAATACCCTAATGACAGGATGCCAGATTTCCCTCTGGACCAACAATGGACCTTTGGATCCATTCTTGCGCGTAATGTGCGCTGCAGTGTCTTCAGGATATCCTGAGATGAATTTCGCCCCTGCAGCCAGGGTCTATTATAGTAGAGTGCATGTCATCATACACTTGCGCAATGTTGATAACTCAAAGTAGTCAAAAATAACCAAATAACCAAGCTGTGGTCATGAAAACTCGTGAGCATCAAAGCTGTTTGCAGGGGTGGGTTCCCTTTTTCTTTTTCACATGATGCGTGAGTCAAACATGATACACACGCCACTTCTTGAAAAACCAGTTCTTGCTTATACAAGTTAAGTTTCATTTCCCTTCACACTAGACAATTTAATATCAATTAAAACTGTTTCTAGACACTTGGGAAATGAGAGCCAACCCTCAAGTTGACCAATTAGTTTGTCACGGTACACCCATAAAATATGCAACATCATTTTCATATGATTACTAAAAAGTTAAACCATTTTGTTCCTCATACAGTTAGGTTAACCCTTAGTGGCTTCAGCAGTGTTTAAGTGGAATACTTAATGTTTCAGCTTGATCTCAAACACCCTGGAGTTGACCATTTAACTAGTCTCCAGTTTAGAAAAAAAAAAGTATAAATCATACCAGTCCTGTATTTCTCCGGAAATCAAAACTATGGATAAGAGAAATAGTTTTTGTGGGAACATAACCCAGAATAAAGAGTTCATATGACAGACGTATACATTCTGGCTTCAAATGGTTACTCATTTTCAATGACTCAAAACTTGCTGTCATGGTGAAAACAGTCTGGTGTAATAATTCAACCTAAATATTTTAGATTATTTACAATGTAATCACAGATATTAGGAGGCTCTGTTGGGACAGTGACAAATTCAAGGCCATAAAAATTACTATCTCCAATGTAGAAACTTAAGCAGAGTTCTGAAATGGCTAACTGTACATAACGTAGATGACAGAGCACCAAGTTGTGGGACATACATTTCATTAGGCCGAAAAAAAAGAAAAAGAAAATAAAGAAAATGACACATTAGTATCGAGACACGAGATACATAGAAAACTACTGTTATCAGCAGCAGTGGTTTTAAAAGAAAAGAAAAAACTAACGTTGGTTTTCCATTCCAGTACTAGTGATTTGGTGGATTCTTCATTTAAGGCCCAGCAAACAGCAGTCCCTTCATTTCAGAGACAACAGACCCTGTAAACAATGAGACTACCTCACAAAGCTGCTTGTCTAACTGTGGCCTTCCGATAAATCAAACAAAAACAGAAAAAAAAAGACAAGAAACAAAAGTGTACAAACAGGTTTGAGTTGCTGTCATCATAGTCTCCTAGGTTCCCCTGAGCGTGCACAACGCACTGGGTCCTAATCTTTCAACAGTAGTTTACAGTAGGCTCAGGGCACAATAATCCCCCCACTGTATGGATGCTTTGATTGTCATAGCAGAGAATGAAGAGAGATGTGAACTCAAGATGTATGAGAGGAAGGGACCTCTACACAGTACAATCCGGAGAGTTAATTTAACCGAGTTAAATATACACTCCAGATTTGACTGTGTACGCACTTGTCCCATGACGCACATTAATTCACAATACATCCATAAATGCAAGCCCGCACACACGCACACAACACAGTTATCCAGTGAGCAACATTTGGGACAGATCAGATAAAATCTCATTGCGGGACACTCACTTGAGCTTTAAACATTTTACTTGGAAAGGCACAAACTATGATTTCCTGGTAAATTATTTTCATGTAAAGAAATAAAAATCAAAAATCATTTCATGTAAATTGACATTTCACGGCCATTATTCAGATATAAGTCTTGTGAAGGACTCATCCTAGTTCAGTCTTTATTAAGATGTTTCCTTAATCGTTAATTTCAAACCTAAAATTTCACTTACGTTTTTTTCTTACTTTTTTCTTTCCCAAAAGTGCAATATAATAATAATAATAATATAACAGTAAGAGAGCTTAATATCCATTTCTCTCAATCTTCCACAGTACCTGAGGCCAGTGACTGTGCTACAACATTGACAGACAAAAATAAAGCCAAAGTGAGAAGGGGGGAAAATGTATTCCAGAACACTACAACAGAAAAAGTAAAAGTCTCGTTTTCAATCCAGGGATTTGACTTTGAAAACTGAAGATTCAACTATGAAAAAAAGAAAAACATAAATCCTCCAAAAAAAATCTCATTTTATAGATGAAATGCTTCCTGTCATGTCTTGCAGTGACTGCAGAGATATCATTAGTATAGTTCAACCTTGATCCCACAAATAAAGAACTATTCTCTATAAAAAAAAAAGGAAAAAAAAGGAGCGGATTTCTTTCGACTCGACCCACACGACAGTTCCCTCAGACCAATGGCTGACTGTTGGAACAATACATGTTCTGTATGGAATCTAGAATACAACTGTTTCAAACAGTATTGTTATTATTTTTTCTTTTCATATTCACGGTTCATTGTTACAGCTTTTTTTTCTCTCTTCCTTTTTTTTTTTTTTTACTTTTTCTCGAGGCCCCTTTTATAATGCAGGTACATTTGTATTTCTTTGACAAAGGAATTAAGAGTCTGTTGTGAAGTCGGTAGGACCACAACATTCCTTTACTCGCCAGTAGCAGGGGAGCGCTGAGAAAGAGAAGGGGTGTGTGTGTTTGGGGGGGGGGGGGGGGGGGTAGAGAGTGAGCGATGGGGGGGTGAGAGGGATATACCAATAGATGGGGATTTGGAAAGAGAGATGGTGATCTTGTGTAGTTGCTTCCATTTAAAACTCAACAGTGACCAGAATGTTTTCAAGTCCTCCCCGTAATCTTTTATGTCTTCTATTTGTGCCTCTGGAGGGCTTTCCTCTTTCTCCTCTTGAAGAAACAACAGCACCTGCAGGCAGGAGACAAGTGTGATTGGCAGCAAGGGAATGACAAGGTGCAGATATCAGAAGCATGGAAATTCTAACGGTATTATCTACTTACAGAGTAAATATACACCCTGAGAGACACAGTACATGAAAACAGTGTTGTACTGCCCCCTACTGGCTGAAATGTTCATCTAGGCTGCACTGCTAGTGGCCACACCCTAATCATGACGCAGTAGTACCGGTTTGTCCTCAGGTGTCAAATGGTTAAAAATTCACCAATACATTACGAGTGAAGTGTGGCCAGCAGTGCAACCTAATTCAACCTGTAGAGGCAGTAACATTTGTTGATAGTTAGGGAATATTATCAGAATAATGTCAAATCTTGGAATAAATTCCTTACCAAGACATTTCTTCACCAATGTGTTTGTAAAGGTGTCTAGTAACAGATTGAAATTCAATTTCCGTAGGGGAATTTGTGACAGCTGCTGAAAGGTGGGGTACCCTTAACCTTGTGTGGGAAGAATTTACTAAATTGAATTCTGCTTTGAGTTGCATGTCAAACTAGTTATTTTTTTTATCCATTTGTTTTGCACCAAAACCACTCCTTGGCAGAACATCGTCCAAGCCCACCTTTCTAGCTCATTGCATAGGCTATGGAGTTTTTTTTTGGGGGGTTGTCAAATCAACAAGTCATATCTATATGCTCAGGGTGGAAGACAGGGTTAAACAACTAAAAATGGGTCTGGTCTTCAAAATTGTAAATGCAGATTTGCCCGATATGCCCCCTATACCCGCATATCTGTATAAATACCTCGAAAAGGTTAGTGACACCCACAGCCACGAAACTAGAGGGAGCGTAAACAACAATCTGGTACCACCCACCCATAAAACAAACATGGGCAAATTCTCCTTCTATAGCACAGCCACCAAGGAATGGAATAGTCTAACCCCATCCCTCAAAAAATGCAGTTCGCTGGGCTCATTCAAAACAGCCCTAAAAACCCATCTTTCTGGAGGCCGAAAGAGGAGCTAGTACCAGTTTCCCTGTAGACAGACGACCCCCCCCCCCCTCCTCTTTTTTGTACATATTTTGTATTTCCTCATGCTTTTTTTGTATATAATTTTTATTTTTCCATGCTCCCCCCCCCCCTTTTTTTGTACATATATTTTTTAAATGCATTTTTTCTTTCTTTGTACATAGTGGTATTTTTTCTGTATTATCTGTATTTTCATGTTGATTTTTGAACTGTTTGGTTGCTACTATATATGTCTATGAAATTAACTCAAGGACCCCAACGGAAACAAGTCCGCAAGGACTTTTTTGGCCGGACCTTTTAGACAAAAGCATTATAAATGTAACTGTGTTGTTTTACATTCTTTTGCCTAATAAAAATTTCAATCAATCAATCAATATTTCCTGCACATTTTAGGAAACATTTCACCATTATAACTACCTTGTTGTAGCCCAGGTCTTCCTTCTAGAGAGATTATTAATCTCAATGGGCAAGCCCATGAGTTTGGGAGGGGGTTTAACTGTTCTACCATGGGGTGGACGAGAGGAGAAATGGGGTAGGTATAATCCTTAAGGAAGAGTATATCAGCAGGTTGCGTTAAAGAGAAGGTCAGACAGAGTGATGAGCATGAGCATGTGTCCGGGTAGCTCAGTTGGTAGAGCTCTCGCCTTTAGACCACAAGGTCATAGCTTCGATGGGGTGTACCGATACACTAATTTCACGATATGATACACCATATTGGGCTCACGATACGATATATGGCACTTTTTTATTATGAAAATATATTGGGGGGGAAGCTAATGAAAATATATGGGGGGGGGGGGAAGCAAATGCAAACAAATACTTCTGTTTTTGCAATTTCTGCACATGGAGGAAAGTGTCAGGAGCTATTTGTGACAGAAGGACACCAGTGCGAGGGAATATGTATAAGACAGAAATGCTGTACGGCTTGGAAACGGTGGCACTGAGGAAAAGACAGGCGGCGCAGCTGGAGGTGGCATAATTGAGGATGCTATTTGGTGACTGACCTCACAAAAGTATAGGCAAAGATGTGTTGAAATGTGTCTAATTTTGGTGGCCATCTTGAAATAAATGGCCGCCATTTTTTAATTGCTAGTGGCCCGATTTACGAGTGGCCCGGTTTCTTAAAAGAGTGACCTCCAGAATTGATTTGTAGCAAATTTCACACTTGTGTCACCATTTGAACGATTCTCGTCTCTTCACACAAAAAAATACATGGAAAAGTGGCTATATGGCGATTTTTAGCCCAAGGAGTGGTTTTGGTGCAAAACAATAGTGAATGCAGAACAATAGTGAATGCAGAATCATAAAAAAAAACTTGTTTGACCCCTCACATGCTACTTAAAACAGAATAAAAAGTTGTATTTTTTCCCCGCATAAGGTTAACACTTTACCTGCCAAACACGAGTATAACCGTTGATGAAAAATACACCCGTTTACTGCCATCAACGAGTATAACCGTTTTTTTTTTGGTCTTTTTTTTTTTCAATTTATCCACACAGAACCAGAGATATCACGATCCAAAGATTTCTAGCTCCATTCACTCCTTGGTTAACTTATTACTTTAAAATCCTGTATCTCGGCTCCTGTGTAAAAAGAATTTAACTACTGGCACTGGGGGAAGTAAAATAAAAAAAAACCTCTGGCAGGGAATGTGTTAAGGGTACCCCAACTTTCAGAAGCTGTCATAAATACCCCTAGGGAAATTGAATTTCAATCTTTGTGAGATGTGTTACTAGACACCTTTACAAACAAACACATAGGTGAAGACATTTCTTGGTAAGGAATTTATTCCAAGATTTTATTAATATCCCGTGACTATTAATGCCAGGGTGCAGTTCCTCTTTAAAAGGATCATTTTGGTCATTTTCAACTGTGTGTTCTCTCTCAGGGCAGGCTGACAGGTGCATGCACAGTAAGTTAAAGTCCATAACCAAATCACACCAACATAAGCAGTGGTGGAAAGTAACCAAGAACATGTACAAGTACTGTACTTGAAGTCCAATTTTACGGTAGTTTTACTTTGAGTACGTCCATTTTTCAATACTTCATACTTCTCCATTAAGGCCGTTTTGCTTGTATAAACAACCTAAATGCATAGCAAACCCAAGCTGATTATCATGTTTTGCCTGCTCCTTTCCTTTTCTTACTGCTTTTTCCTTGCATCTAAATTCCCACCTCATTTTAAAAAATAATTTTCTTGGCCGTTTTCTCTGAATTAATATCTGCATATCCATCACGTCACTCCTGTTCTTCTGAATTCATTCATCCTTTCCATCTTTTTTTCTGTAGATATTGAATCAGTTGCCCTTCATGCACCAATTAGTCACATTCATTGGCTTGTGGAAAAATGCACAAACTAAATCACACAGAAGAGAACACGAGGTGGTGACAAATCTGAATTTTATAATGAAATGGTCTAAGAAATCTTTAGCATTTTCCTTCTCTTTGAAAATGTTAGCCACTGAAATTTGTATTTATCACTTTCTAATACTTTTAAAGGCCTTAATGCTTAGCGATATTTACTTTTTAATAACCCACAGAAACCTTGTGTAAGTCAGAACATTTATATCTTACTTGGTTTCATCGGCCACTTCGATCTCGGTGGGAGCAGTGATGGGAGCGTTGGAGTGTCCAGCGGTGGGATCGTCAGTGTTTAGCTCACCATTCGTTGAGCTCATCACCTGCACGTACGAAAGGGCAGGAAACAAAATGTGTTTCACCTACACACATCACGTCATCGGCTGCGCCAGAGATCATTACAACATTCTTATTAAGTCATGATCATGTCCTAAATCCAGCCTTGTGAGTGGAGAAGCCCTCAGTTTAGTATAACCCATTTCCTTTTTAGGGGCATAGGATGCAATTCTACTAATAAACACTAGGTGGCATATTTATTCCACAAAATGATGTCATAAAGGCCTTCTGACCCCTAATAATGAACAAATGGCCATTTCATGCGGTAATTCATGAAAAGTTCCATCTACAGGTTGGATTCCTCTTTGTCAATTTTAATAAAGAGATTCACTGCTGTTTGCGCTTAACACCTATGCTCATCGATCTTGTCAATGCTGTATGTATTCCCCTCTTCATGAAGGTTTTGAATGACAGTAGCTGCTGGATGTCATGTCTGTGATTTAGCCTAGGGCGAATGAGCCACGCCGCACGCACATCAGCAAGAGCAGACAGAACGAGCCGAGCACAGACACAGCCATTGAAAATGGTGTGCGAGCACATACGGAGACAGACAGGTGGATAAACAACCTGGGCGGACACGCAGCGTGGAGTCAAGTGTCGGGAGAGGGAGCAGAGACACGCAGACAGCCATGCAGCTTCATGCATTTAAGCTAGCTGAGCAGCAGCAGCAGCAGTACCTGAACAGAGCCCCCCAGCCGCTCAGCTGTGAGGTGCGACCCCAGAGTCTCCTTATTGGTCACGGGAGTGGGCTGAGACTCACTTCCTTTGGGCTCAGGCGACTGACGCAAAGAGCAAAAGGGGTGGAGGCAGGTGGTGTTGGTGGTGGGGTGAGAATGGGAGGGGCGAGGGGGTTGAAGGAGTGGAGTGGAGGGGTGGGGTAGAAGGGGGTGAGGTGTTGGGGTGGTGGTGGTGATGGTGGAGGAGGAGGGGGGAGGGAGGTGAATAAAAAAAGTGGAAAGAAACAAAAAACAAACAAAAAAAATTATAGAAGACATCTCCCAAGCAGAAGCAGGCTTGTTAAGACAAAACTATGTTAATAGAGGACGGTGGGGAAGCAAAAACGTATGTAAAGCACAGATCAACACACTAATAAAAGTCATGCAGGAATAAAAACAACAGCCTTGAGACCACCTACAGTACAGTTGTACATTTAAAAAATATACATAAACGTTAGCTCTGGATATTATTTATCTATTATAAGTAGTGTCTTATAATAACTTGTGTTTTATGTTCTTTCATTCAACTTCCGTAAAAAAGGGAAAGCACAATAACCTCTCCCAGAGAAGCTGATGATCAAATCAGATACGCTTACAACTGAAAAATCAGTAATCAGTTGCCTACTTCACGGCCCTTTTCACAGTATTAATCACAATATTTTCATTTCCATTTTCTAGGACCTAATTTGCTGTAAAGAGAAAAATTGGTAGCTTCCTTCAGGGAGCTGCAACAGCCAGATTTTTTCTTAGTTGCTCGTCGGTGTCGCGCAGCTAAAATAGCTGATCTGCAAGCATGTATTGTGATCTGCATATTTCTGTGCGTGACACCAGCGTGCAACCAAGTATAACTTGGTTGCAAGTAGGCTTTATAACCCTGCCATTTCAAACAATCGCTCATTGCAGAATACATATTTTGATGCTAAGGTGTGCATAAGCATAAGTGGGGGTTTGTGAGCCTGGAAACCTTTAATGTTGTTAATATGCCAATCATACTAGAGTGGAGGGTAATAAATGGGGGCTAGAGTCCACAACAATAAGTCAATCATAAAACCTAATGTACTGCTTACTGTAGCTTTACAGGAAACCATGAGTCAGACTGATCAAGAATGAAAACCTGATTTGTACCACATGAGTCAGCAATTTAAAAAAAAAGTATTTTAACCTGAGACCCGAGTGAATTATGATTTGTGTCCCAACTGATAACATGGCAAGATCAAGGCGTGGAGAACATGCTAATAAAGGAATTATGGAAAGAAAATAAGGAGGAAAAAAGTATAAAGCTTGTCACACACTAAGCAGCATAAAGCTTGTCATTACTGGTATGAACAATGCACTGTGCATTTTCAACTCATGCATGCAATGACTAAAGCTTAGAGTGGTTGGGTGTGTGGCATACAATGCTAAAGCCAAAGAAAATGTTGCTTCATTTCACAAATTGAGCTGCAGAGCTCTCAGGATCGCAACGGTTATTTTGTGTGAAATAAGCTGTTTTTAAAGGTATTTCTAGCAGAGCAAGGCAAGTAGGTGAAAGCATTTCAGTATAAAAAACTAATGTAGACAGTAACTGGAGGAAATGGGAAGAGGGGTAGAGGAACCGAACAGCGACCAATTCTCCAGGAAGCTTCTGACAAGTTTGGTTCAATGGCAAACTGGGTAACTTGACTGACAGGGTTGGTCGGTACATGGTTCGTTATATGTATGTGCATGGGTGGGTGTGGTGGTAGCAGTGGAAAGCTCACCTGGTTTTTGGTCTGCTGTTGTGCTTTGTCTCTGCTGGGCTGCACGGGCGTGTCACTGGGGATAGGACCTATTGGTGTAGGCTATGGAGGACATGGGGGACAAAGGACAGACAGACAGAGAATGTGGTAAGGAAGAGGCAAAATTAAAAACAAAGTCAAATTCAGAACAATGTGAGAATACTTAACACAGCCACAAGGTGAGGATTGTTAAGATGACAGGCTTTGCTAAAAGTATCTAATGCATTCCCATTATTCATGGCAGAAGCCTGAACAGAGTGGGAGAGGAGAGGGAGATGAGATTATGAGGGACTCACGAGTGGCTTGCCGACCCAGTCGTATTCATAATCAAAGACATAGCCGTTCCTGTCAAACAGATCAGTGAAGAGTTTCCTCAAGTAGTCGTAATCAGGCTTTTCGAAGAAGTCCAGCCTCCTCACATAACGCAGGTAGGTGGCCATCTCTTCTGTAGCAAAGGGCCACAAATTATGATCACGTTCATATATATAAATATCATCAGTTACAAGTAAAGTGACATATTAAAATGGATGGCGATTAAAAGGAGATATAACAAAAGAGACAAAGCCCGTTTCTACTGACCGGGGAAGCTTTCACAAAGCACTTCAATTGGTGTGGCTCGTTTTGTGTCACCAATCTTCTGATACCTCTCCTTCAAAGTGTCCGCCTGAGAAGAGAGAGAAACTGTGAGGTGACAGAAACAATGTCGAAACCTCCTCCCACACCTCCAAAACATAAATACGGACAGTAAAGTCACAAAGTAAAGCCTTGCCAAATGTACAGCAAGATTTGGGGCATTGCCTAGCTGGTGGGGCAAAGTAATTGAATAGGTATAATATTCAAATCTTATACACAAGGTATATCTTATACACCCGGATGCCCCCGTCAAGGTGCTTTTTATTGCAAATGCATGCAAATGCATTTGCAATAAAACTGCTTTTTTATGGATATGCACTGGCTACAGGGGGCTCTGCGTTTACCTTTACCATAGGAAATAACTACAGTACCTTCTTGACATGACAGTAATTCAAAAGGTTTCAAAGCAACGTTTCAAGCATTCATAAATCCATAGATGATAATTCACTTCATGCAAGAGACCACGTTCACACGGCGGCCATTTTGCTCTTACATCATATTCCTGAAAGGGTGGGGATATCCCAAAACATATGAAATGTGCACTCACAGTGTGACACACATACACACACATATACAAAAATAGAACACCAGTGGCCCTTCCAGTGCCATCAGGGTGTTAGGAACGGTGTTCTTTTCCTGGGGAGGTGTAAACTTTAGGCTGTGTGCCTGAGGCCATGCGGCTGATATATATACGAAACAGGACACCGCACCAAAGAGAGTGTAAGAGGAAACAGCACCTCTCTGCACGCCGCATTTAAGTTATTATAGAACTCTGAAGGCACGAGGGGGACATCCAACAACATGTAACCGCACCTTTAGACCCTGCCAGGGAAGGCTCCCTCGTAGGAAGTACATGAACATGTGACCCAGTGCTTCCAGGTCATCCCTTCTGCTTTGCTCTGGAAAAGACGCACAAGGTTGGTCAGGGTTGCACGTGCGGGAAAAGCTGGAGAACATTTTCATATGTAACTGCTAAGGACGAGAGAGAGTGAGTGGCAAGGTGTGAGAAACTGGAGAAATTGGAATTGTGTAAAGGTCATCACAGTATATTAGAAAGGAAAGCATTTCAAGAAGCTCAAGTCAAAAGGTGAAAGTAGATACCTTATTGAACATAAATGATTTATGATCAAATGTATGAGAAACAATGATGAGACAAAGAGGTATTTGTGGCATAACAGCCTCGGACAAAGCAAGGGCTCAGTTGTTTTAACCTTCAATATTGTGGCTGTTGGGAGTTTCCCCATTTCAGGTCATATACAAAGTCAATGTTATGCTTATAGCATATTTCCTGTGAACATCAATACATACTATACGTATATATCTATCCATACATCTATATAACTATCCTTATCTATACATTTTTTTTACTGTACATTTTGGGAGTGCCTTCCATTTTAACCCATTAAGACCGGGAACTCATCTGTCATTTTAAGATTTTTTTGGCTATTTTTGAAAAATCTTGAACATTTTGGCAAATTTATTTGAATATATACATTCTTAAAGCAACATTTTTTAACCCAAATCTTTGCTTCTGGGGGGGGGGGGGGTCCCTGGAACAAAATATTTTCAGATGGGGGTCGGTGGCCAAATACAATTTTGGAGGTCCTTGACATGAAAAAGTTTGATATAGTATTTTTCAGAGAACTGTTAGGATTTAGAAGACATTTTGTAGAATCGGAACCTCAGGCCTTAATGGGTTAAATTACAACAAAACCCTGCAATGCTTAAGTGAAATGGTTCATCTGGAGTAGCGCCTGCCGGTCTCGTCTCACCTTTGCCCAGGTGTGTGTTGATGCTCATATAGCGTGCTGTGCCCGTCAAGCTCTTGTGCTCCCGGTAGGGGATGTGTTTTTTGGTCTCGGGATCAATGTACTCTTTGGCCAGACCAAAGTCAATGATGTGGATGGTGTGCTGCCGCTTGCTTCCCGGCCGCCCCACCAAAAAGTTCTCTGGCTTGACATCCCTGTATATCAAGCTCTTGGTGTGGACATACTCCATCCGCGTTATCTGGTGGGCAGGAGCGAGAAGAGAACACTCAATCAGAACTGCCCTTTTCAAATGTAAACATGAGGCTTAAACTTTCCAGTACAAAAAAAAAATCTGATAAATAATATAACATACTTGGTGACTTTCAGTGTTGTTTATAAAATTATAGCAAATTCTGCATCAATTAGTATCAAGCTCCTGTGAGCATCGCAAAAGAAACTAGAAAGGTGCGCTCAGTGGATCGCAAATCTCTGCCAGAGTATCTGTGTCAATATGACAGGTCTTTCCCAAATATGGATCCATGTGGAACTCCATAATTAAACGTCAGTACTCTGAGGCTAGGCTAGTCTTGCCTGGTGGATAAGAATGTTTTATGAATAGTAACCTCATGTACATTTATTCCATGACAACACAATGGAAAGCAGCAGCAGTTAAAGCTTGTACACTTTATTTATAGGAAACCTATTGGACCCTTAAATGATTAAGATTTTATCGATTCCGATTCCCTCATTTGTATGGGTACCCGGTACGCAGAAATTTGAATTTGGTTCCTCCTTGGACACATTCTGCCCTCATCCCTTCTAAATAGTCCATTTCCTCCTTGTCAACTTCTATGATGTATGGTAGGTAGACTGCGAATATTTGGAGAGGACTTAAATCTTTGGCACGGTTTCAGCCGGATACTAAAACCCTGCCGTCGGACTGGCGTGGATAAAACAAACGATCTTGTTTACATCATCAGAAACGTCAAAGACAGAGAGAACAACCGCTTAGTTGAATCTATGACTCAGCCTACCATAACATATTAAGGCTGTGCAAAAACATTGTCTCTGACCACAACCATGTTCTGAACAGTGAATATGAATAGTTAGTGTTACCATTAAACAATTAAGCCCCAATTCTTAAGCCACAATGCACCACATTGTAAGCTTCCAATTCTAAATACAAACATGTAATAAGGAGCATAATCGCAGCCTCATTGTGTTATTGGATTGTGATGTTAAATTTTGTTTCGTTTTTTTGGCTTTGGTGTTGCAACCCGTAATACAGTGATGATGCAAAACATATTTGAGAAAAATCTGACAAAGCGTCATCATCAACTTCATGGTCACTTTGCATATGCAACTTTAATGCTATTGCTGCCCTCCATGCATCCATACCAGCTGTATGGCTATCATGAGGACGGTCTTGAGGGAGAAGGTGCGGTCGCAGAGGTCAAAAAGGTCCTCTAGACTAGGCCCAAGCAGCTCCAGCACCATGGCGTTGTATTTCCCACAGGGGCCAAAGTAGTACACCTGAGGGATTCCCTCTGTGGAGACAGACACAAAAACAAATGGATTATTTTATACGTCTGCAGTACACTATTAAAATATGTTCCAGTGGTGTCATTTAACCAACACTCGATGAGTTTATTGAGTTTATTAGGATCCCCATTAGCTGGTGCATAACAACAGCTAATCTTCCTGGGGTCCACAAATAACATGACATTCGACAATACATTACAGGACAATATGTTTGGAAAACCTGTCACCATTCGGCATGCCTTACACATAGGGAGTTGAACTAGGTGGTTATTTTTCTGTAAGGTGGTGTTCCAACAGCATTATAGCAGTAATGGCAGCCTAGATAAAGTTAAAGCAGTGGACCTCTGTCCTCAAGCTCCCCAAAAAAAATAGTGCTGACTGAACACATCCTGACATTTTTTTTTCAAAAATGGGGGGATATACGTTTCACATGGGTCCATTTATACACTTTTTGTGGGCGAGAGAAATTCTACTTGTGAGCTTAACTAAAGGTCTTACATCGTCTTATTCTTATGTCAGATTGAATTTTGTCACCATTGTGTCTTTCTTTTTCTCCTTTTATTCTTTGTCATCAAGCTTCTGACAGGTTTGGTAAACCAAGAATGTAATTGGAATTTACAAAATACGGTATAAAAATAGGGCATAATGGGTAAAAAAAAGGAAACAAATATAAAACCTTGACAACTATGATCATCAAGTGAGACGTTTCTAACAAGAGAACACCACTCAAGGTAGCCAGTCACAAATACACCTGTCAACAGCCACGAGGCATCTGCTATTAGTCACCACACCCTGTTTGGCTCTTGTATGCATGACTTGAGAAGAATGTGGATGGATCGACATCACATACGGTTTCTCCAAACATAGGCAACTAGTAGGTTTGGCTGTAGGCTATTAGGGGTGCGGTTAAAGAGAACAGAATCACAAATGAAATGCATAGTAGCCCTCTGCAGACCACATCTAGTAGTGATGCGCAGGCCGGCCCGTTGCCTGCAGTGCAGGCGGACGGGTCAAGATTTCAGACGCAATTATCACAGGGTGGGTCAACACACGATCTTACTGAAATCATGAAATGACTGGAGCTGGAGCAAAAATTTACATTCCCTCATTTCTGCCGACTACAGGAGAAAGAACACCCAAGTGTAGCCTCCGGGTGACAGAATGAATTATGGCCTGTAGGTGCAAGTTGTCCAACATTTAAAGCGCAGTCTCTAGCCCACATTTAGCAAAGTCTCTCAGATGAGAACTTTGTAGTGTTACGAGTAACCTTTCATTTCTGACAACTCTATACGCAAACAAACTGGCTTGGTCACGACCTTGTGCTCCAGGCTCCAAGGGCAGTGTTTCAGGCCACGTTAGTCCTAGCAGAGCAGATTCTGTCACCTGCCACCCAGACAGAGCCATTCATTCTGTTCCCTGGAGCTGGACAACAGTGGAGCCAAAACCACAGCATTCACCATCCTGGCTAATGCCCCGAGGGCCCACACTAATCTGCTGGCACAACAGGGGGTGTGAGAGACGGTGAGTGAGTGAAAAGGGGATTGAGAGACTCAGTCACTGAGTCAGGGTGGGAATGAGAGGGTGATAGTGAGTGAGAGGGTGATAGTGAGTGGGAGAGAATGAAAGTGGAGATTGATTGGGACTTTAAAGTGTCTATTAAATGAAAAACTCCCTGAATTTTTGGATCTCTCTTTCCACATTGTGGCCGACATTTCCGTTTTGATTCTCTTTCGAGATGACGTCTGGATAGTGAATTACTTGTTTAAACTTAAATGGTACACTAAAATATGCATCTGAAAACATTTTAAGCAAGACATAAGCAATGCAGTAGCATAAACATGCTTCAGCACTACCCATCTCTCTTCCCCTCAGGCTGCGTGAGCTACATGCTACAAACATTAGCCTTCTTCTCTTGTTGAGGTATCGATCCCATAGCCTGAGGGGGATAGGACGATCAGCTGAGATCTTGGTAGAGCCACAAAAGGCTTCCTTTTCAGACTGAAACTTCTAAATAAATGTCATGACATCTTTAAGTGTGTGTGTGTGTGTGTGTGTGTGTGTGAGAGTGTGAGAGAGAGTGAGAGTGAGAGTGAGAGAGAGAGAGAGAGAAAGAGCAAATGTGTACAGCAAGCACACAGTGTTAAGGTATGTGCAGGCATGCAAACAGCCCCGAGGTGAAAAAGGTGACAACATGTTTTTTGCCTTCGGGTCAGGTGTCACACAATTGCCCTATTTGGATTCAAAACGGCTATTGTAGCTGAAAAGCTACAAGTTTGCATGTCTGTATGTGTGTTCGGGCATCTGACCAGGGGGATTACGGCTGACCACCACTGAAACGTCATCAGTACTATGGAGAAACAAAGCCCACTGCGCATGTGCATCCTCACACTCTCGCACACACACCTGTCTGCTTATTAGGCTGGAGGATTTGCCTGGTAATGATGCCTGTGACAGACAAGGCAGTGACAAGTGATCAGTGGGAGGCTGACTCATCAAAGTCAGGCAAAAATCTGGAGGGCGTTCAAAAGCCAACAGAGTTAACAGAAGAGGAATGTGTTTTGTGTATAACAACGATCTGTCCCACTGGGGAATAGCAATGGAAAGGAAGATGGAACAGCCTACAACCGTGGGCAACAGACGTCAGATGAAGGAGAAACAATTGTCGTGCACGAACAGAATATCATTTTTTCCCCTTTTGTTGAGGACAATTTCTGTGTGAGGTCTATTGTGACGTAGGCAGCTGCAGAATAGTTATCAAGCGACTTCCCAAAACTGCTGCCACGGCAACTTGCCAGCGACAACAAAGGGCAAAGGCGGTGTAGAAATGTTCTCCCACGCGGTGACCGTGTGCCCCTCCCGTTAACGGTAAATAGTAAACACTCGAAACGGAACATAACAACTGAGCATGATTGCCAATTACCTTCATCAGCAGAGAGCAATTTACGTCTCTCCACAAACTACAGGACAATCAGGCTCGACTACTTCTGCGGATGAGTCCATTCCCGTGAGACACAGTAATAAACCAACTGAATCTAGCCTGCAATGAAACATGTCTATATAAGCCATCTTGCGTTTTCTTCAAAACACACTTTTTGCTGCTACTACTACTCTAAATTTCACACAAATTAGTACAGATAATCTGGGTACATGTATCAGTAATTTTTCATATTCTATTCTCATTGGCTATGACTGACTTCCAAACTTTGCGGGCCCTGGGTAGGCAACCTGGCTTGGCGAAAGAATGCGCACAGAGGAGCACACTTCGTAAGGCGGTTACACACCGGCGAATGTGGCGAATATACGCAAAATTCGGACTCGTTCCGAATAATTAAAAGACGCTTTTTCGCTTCGCTTTTCCGCTTTTTCGCGCCATGTACGCTTGCATTGACTTTATAAGGTTTTAAAAATAAGCGTATTATTCGCACGAAAAAATCGCCCCGGTGTGTAAGGACCTTAACACTTGGCACTTTTTACTGTGACACTTTTTACTGTGACTTCTAGCAATAGGTGCTGGTAGACAGGACAGGAGAGTCAGGACACTTGTCTATTCAGCACAATGGGCCCAAAACAGAAAGTCTGCAGCCGTTCCGTGCAATCCAAACAATGCTGCTACAGCCACACACTCTTTTTCTCTGTTTATGGTGACTATAGTGAAATGTGTCGTCGTCGAGCACAATCCAGACTATTGTATCCCAGGCATGATTTCTCTGAAGAGAGAGAGAGAGGGAGAGAGAGGGAAAGGGTGGGGATATAGAGAACGAGAGAGACCTGTATGATGTCAGCTAGAGACAATGCTTTACAATGACATGTCAGTTTAGGGCGTGTCGTGGTGTAGAGACTAGAGAGGATGAAGAGGTGGTGTGTATTAAAGATTTAGATTGTTTAGTGAACTGAACAGAGAGGAGGTAGGTGGAGGAGGAGAAGTGACTTCCATTAGTCACTCTGGAGATGTCCTAACAGGGCTGAAATGTGATCAGCATTCAGGCGTGTGCAAACTTGAGCTATAGACTAGTATACACAAATACCACCTGCATCTAAAAAGGACAAAGATCCTACAGGACACCATAGCAAATAGCAATAACTGAGCTGAACAAATCTGTATGGAGGGCTACTCGGGCTTTTGTCTTGGCACCATGTCACTGGTGCCTGCTCTGTTGAGTGCAGAAGTTGGCTGCTAATATATTGAGATATACAGGGATCTCACAGATGAAAGGCCAGCAGGAGGCCAGCGATATTCAGGCCAGCGAGATTCACATCATACACACTTATGTGTGTGTGTAAAACCTGTGGGAGAGGACTGACTGCAGACGCAAAGTGGCTATAAATCCATAGGATGCTAGAGTTGTTACATAATTTCTTAGCAGCACCAGAGCAGGAGTGACTCCCCACTAAGGTCATCATGGCTATAAATGGTAAATTTATATAGCGCTTTTATCCAAAGCGCTTTACATAGATTGTGCATTACATTCACCCAATCACACATTCATACACCCATGGCGGAAGAAACCATGCAAGGCACCAACCTGCTCATCGGGAGCAATTAGGGGTTCAGCGTCTTGCTCAAAGACACTTTGAACCTCGCGGTTCCCATCCAGCCCTATGGCTATCCATCAGAGTGCTTAATAGCTTTCTTCTGAAACCTCTTATCAATTATCAATAGTTGATCTATCTGTGAGTTAGCTAATTTTTGGTCAGATCACAGTTTCATATTTGTAATCACAATGTCACATTTCAATAGCTGAATTAACCAAATTTAAAGTGTTGCTTCTTTACTGTACCATTTTATAGCCCATCTTTAGTTTTTTTTTACCTTGCTCTGCCTTGCCCTGTACAATCCTGAGTGTTAATTTAACTCAGAGAGTGTGCAAATGAAACTAAATGAACCCATTCCATTGGTACACCTCTCAGAGTTAAAATTCACACTGAGGATTTTACTTTGTATGCTGCTGATGACGCCAGAATATCTCCCTCCAGAGGTTTGACAAATGATCTATATATCCAGATTCAGGATCCTATTCCAACAGTAACAGAGCTCTAGGGTGGGTGTTTTAGGGATTCACGATATATTGGCAATATTGGCCTTAAAATGCAATATCAGTGTCGAACCGGTATCAAAATAATAGGTTTTAGGCAATATTTCATTTTATACAATATTTGTATTTATGTTTAAATGTGAAGCTGAAAAAGCCTTTTGAGATGAAGGCTGCAGATTCAATCAGTGTTTGCTGCAGAATCTTAGAATCCAGAATTTTACGGTTAAGTTATGAGACAAAATGCCAATATTGCGCATCCCTAGTTTTGAGGCATTGCTTTTTCAAATTCAGTGTTTACATGTGTTTTTCAGAATGGACAAAATTTGAACTGTTTTTTATACAGATATTATCGACATAAATACGATGTAAATATCGTTTTTTGACCGTAACAGCAATACGGTTATCGGTATGGGCCAGGTACAACAATACAATGCTGACAACAAATTCCTTGTTCTACGATACATGTACAGTATATAGTGTTGATTATATACATCTTGACTATAGTCACTGAGCACACACACAACATGACACATGACGTGACAAGCATTAATGGGACTGACAGATATGCATAGTGATACGGTATTTAAATGTTCAATTCATTTCCAAAAGGAACCCCTCATATAAAACTAGTCACAAGAACCAACGTAAGCCTGATTGCGTGAGCTAAGACAACCACTTAAATAATTGATAACGGGTCTATAAAAACTGAATGATGATGTCTCTGAAGACCGTCTCCTCCGCTGCACTCTTAATGGCTGGACAGAGGACCGCACATATTTGCGGGAGTGGTAGGAGGCTCAGGTAGGTATGACTGACTTTACTGTGTGGCAGTTACTGATATTGCTATCGTGCAGCTGGAGCAATCTGTATTACCAGTTGATCATTAATGGTCTACTATCTAAAGAAGGGGCACTCAGTAGTTCAACTGTTAAACCACAGAAAAACATAATTTCAGGAGTCCTGGCCTCAGTCAGAGGCTAGCAGGTACAAATTTACACATGGCATCAAAATCTCAATACAGTTAAAAGATGCAGATGAAGGCAATTCCAGATTCTTGCTCATTCAATATCACCAGTTTCAGTGTGGCTTAGTGCCACAAATCTTCCACATCCACTTGCTCTGGAATATCAATAATGAGCGTAAATGGGAATGTTGTAACAAGTTGGTGAACACAGGAGCAGGATTCCCCAGCAGCTGGGATGTGTCCAAGACAGGAGAGAATTAACACTGTCTACATAAGCTTCTCTCGGCCATTAAGCACTGAGGAGTCCACGCTGTGACATATTTGAGGCCGAGTTGCTCGGGGATCACATGGCCCCTTTGACTATGTTGACAACATAAGTAGATTTAAGCTGCTGCCCGGATGCCTGTACGATGCCAAAGTGGGCCCTCCAGTTGCATCGTTGAATAGCAATAACCAGCCACCAGTCTGAGGACAATCCTTGTTTCAACTGTCATTTAAAGTCTGGGCCCTGGATAGGCCAGTATTGTGGTTATGTTTTAGCCGACTAAATGCCCCTTTTTCTAGCCTGGCCTGTGAACGTGGTTGAATCTTGTTCCGAGTCAGTGATATCAGTAAAGCTGAAGACAGAAGCCGCAGAACTAGAGACTGAAGGGACGGAAAAGAGGTCAGAAAGCGTTTAATGCACCAGAGAGGGCAGACAAGTGAAGAGAAAGACTGAAATGATGAGTAGTGTAGTATACAACTAAAATCAAGAGACATGGTAGGGAGATGACAATCAGTTGTGTGTGTGTTGTGTGTGTTACTAGTACGAAAGCAAATAAATCATGGCCGAGCCCGACAGCTCAAAACAAGTAGGCTACAGCTGACATGCAGAGATAGGTTATCCCCTTTTAGCAATACATGCTAGGAGTTTCTCTTGGCTTTCTTCACCAGCCAACAGTCAACCATGAAGGCAGGGCAGAAAGACATGCACTCTGGCTGAGAAGGCAATCCGAGTAGATATACGATAATGGCCCAACTGCTTGGAGAAGGCCATCTATAAATAGGCTAGGACAGCCCTAATGCCCCAGCTCCCTATTAACAGTTAAGGGCTGTTGGCACATGCAGCCAGGGAGCTGGCAGGTGAGCACTCTACTAGAACACCACACACTTTTCAAAAAGGTGTGTGTGTGTGTGTGTGTGTATTAGGGGGTCCACTGAAAACATGGCAGCCCTGCTTAAGCATTAAGCACATAAAACTGCTAACAATAACATAAGTGACCGTTCCAACAGTATTAACCTTCCTAGATACCAAATAAAGATGTCTTGGTTTGCTAGCTATAATGGCCAGTAGTTAGTATGGTGAGGAAGAAATTGTAGTTATCATGTGGGCATATTGTACCGTATCTCCCTGGCCCTTTCCATTGGTCGCAAACATAATGCTAAACTGGCTGCTAGCTAGATTATATCCTTAGAGTGAACACCAACCAGAGTGTAATAACAATATAATGCTGATCACTTCATGTCTGATATATCACACTGTCATTTGGCTACACAATACCTCCAACAACATGACTGTTACACTTGAATACACATTATTGCCTCAACAGTAAATGGAAATCAGCCATAGGCTACGGTGAGACAAAGCTAGACCCTATTCACAGAGATGCAAAAATCATCAGCCTCACACTGCTACAGACATGCTCAACAAGCGTGCCACCAGAGCAGGGTCAAGCAATTGGCTAGATTTCCCCACTTGCTGCTCTCACATAAGATATAAGGTTTGGTAGGCGGAGAAGGAAAAATGTGCAAATTCTACAACTGCTGTCCTCAAAGATATCGATTGTGTACTTGGCAATGTCTGCTCCTACAGGATTCATCAGGTCACACATTGATCATATCACAGGAAATGGTGTCTATGGAAATATGACAGACTGTTAAGCTCACCTCCTGTCACTTTGACTAAGTAGTGGTCAAATGTCAGCAAATTATTTCTGAATAAATAATGAGGTGAGGTTTCTTGTAAGGCAGCCAAGTCCACACATGTGCACTTTGATGCACATGACAGATGAGCCTAGGCAGGCAGGCAGGCAGGCAGGCAATGCTGTGAAGCCTTCCAGGTCCCTGTCCCTCCCAACCATCTGATTCTGCAAGCCAAAACTTCTCCCCCTGAGCAGTGAGCCGGTCAGCCATCCAAGATCAAAGAGCTGCCACTGTGCAGCCATAGAGAGTCACAGCTAATGCATCACAGCACATTGCCATGGGCTGGGCAGCACTGCTCGAAAAACTATACATTGAATTGAAGTAGTGGGGTTGTACTGAAGGCAGGCAAGCAAGCTTTCACTCCTTCCAATAGCTCCTATAGTGGTACGAAAGCTCTTTCAGTAATGTGTGTGTCTGTCTGTCTGTCTGTCTGTCTGGCTGCCTGTCTTCCTGAATGCATGTGCATGTGTGTGTGTGTTTGGGCCTGTCTGTCTTTGTGGTATGTTTGGGTGTGAACCCATACAGTGTATTGTTTTAAACACATCCATCCAATGTGCAGGCCACACCCACAATTCACTCAGGCCCCAGAAACATAATGGTCCTATATAACAATGATTGATAGCCTAAGAGGCCTATATCCCTCTTACCTGAAGTTCCCAACTGTTTGTAAAATCTATACTCCAAATGGAGCTGCGGCGCTCTGGACTTTATGGGTTCCTGAAAGATAAAAGAAACAAAAGAGACTGCATTGGACACAACATTCAGAATTCACAGTTGACATGCAGCTTTTTCTAACCTAGATGTCATAGGCCTAAGCACAGAGGGCCAGATCTACTTTTGACTGCAGTTATTCATCTCACTACTACACTCATTTAGTACTGCTTGTAGTACAGCATCAGAGGCAGAGGGTGATGATTCTCCTTAGAAACATTTTCATAAACATTGCATTTTCTGTAGGGTTTAGGGATTAGGGCTTGGTGTTATAGTGGCATTTGCTCAGGAAAGGCAATGTGACAACTCAAAATAGCACACAATGAACATCAATAGCAAATGTAATGAGAGCCAAGACTAAACAAAGACAGACTCTGTCAGCATTATAGATGACAGTTTTCAAGATGGGCGGTCCTACTGGCGGCATAAAATACACCTACATTGTTTTCTCCACATCTTCCGTATCAGCACTTTGTCATATAATGTAGCCTATTAACTTTACTATTTTCAGTAAAAGACCGCACATTCATCGAGCAATGGCAATGTTTACATTGTAACACCGTGTATGATCAATGACATGGTGAAATGGCTATCCTACCCTATATACTAATCAAATATGCTTATTATATTGGAGGTTGAGCACGGTTTTGGTTGTATGATGCTAAAATGACCATCAATGTACTTCTACTCTACAAACTTCACATACTGTGAAAAATGTGAGGCCACAGAAACAAAATTGATCATCTCTGCATCCAGTGTATATGTTACAGGGAAATTGGCATTCCAGGGAAATTGAAAAAGGAGCGCTCGTTTTCACCGCCCCCCCCAGGCAATTCTGTAGAACCAACACTAGAGGGCAATGCAAGCCACACTACGTGCATAGATGTGCATAGACATGAACGTGCATGCGCGTGCACGCATACGCACGCGCGTGAGGACGCACGCTCATGCTTTCAATTTGGTTTATTGAAAGCATGACTGTTAAGATAATTTTATTGTGTTCTGGCTTTTAACATTTGTTTTAGTTTATCCACGACACACACGCACACGTGGATAATAACCCATGAAAAGGTCTATTCTCACCCTATCGGTTTACAACTCGGACGGCGCTGATTCGACTTAGCAGACCATCGGCCGGTCGGCGCGCGCCTCCTCGGCCTCAAGCTCTGCTAAGTCGGCGCGCCTCCGTCATGGACAATAACTATTATCACGTGTGTGTGTGAACGCGTGTTCAGCGTTCCCCTAGCGTAGCTTCCTGGTTGCTATGTGGGGGGGAACAACAAAAGCCAGGTCCGCCTCGCATCAAAGCCCCGCCTCGCGCCTTCTCCTCCTCCTCTCGCCGCCTCGCATCAAAGCCCCTCCTCCTCCTCCTCGCGTAAAAACCGCGCCTAAACGAATTGGCATTCCCTGGAATGCCAATTTCCCTGTGACATATACACTCTACTCATCAACATGGGAGTGTACTGAAAGTGGACACATTCCACATAATGCGTATAATGGATGTAATGGCAAAACTGGTGTTACCGGTATTTGAGGTGTTCTGGGAAGAATTTGCACTGGTGTTAAAAACATTCCACCATGGTAAATGGTGTAATAAAAGTTGGTCACACAAAAAAAAAACATTCCACCACGATAGGCCTGGGGTATACAGCCTATTTTAATACCTAGATTAAAGTATAGTCAAGCATGACCTAATAGGGCCTTGATGATAAGTGGCTGGTAATCAACCATTCAGAACATATTTTTCATTACATCTCTAGAAGCAGCTTTACAACCTAAAACTTAATCTGATTAACATCACATGCCCATTATGGCAAGGGCCTTATAGACATGATGGGACAGATGTAAAAACTGTAATTAATTTGCCTTAATCTACTAACGCTTTCTATTTGGTAGCCTACAATGAGTTGAGACTTAAAACTGAAGTCTGTTTATGCTGCAAAAAGGATTACATGAGCCTTTTACCAGGTTGCTTGCAGCCTGGTCTAGGAAGAGACTGATCAACTACTCCACACTTTCTCGAAACGTTCTCGATCTCGACACTTTCTAACGACCTTTTCATCATTGGCTGTCCTTCAATCCTTTAAGCCAATGGGGAGACTTCCCTGAGACTTCCCTATAATCTGAACGACGGGCGTACTCCCATGCTATGGGATCACAGCCCAGAACAAAAGAAAAAGTGTGGTCGTCGCCACCAAACAAACAATTTTTTTTTTTTTAAAGTGTGATCGTCGCCACCAAACAAACTATTGACTTGACTCCTCATACACACACACACACACACACACACACACACACACACACAGCGCCGCCTCCAACACCGATTTGTTACTCTGCGAGGGCAAGGGTGCAGGACCACAGGTCCATTTGGTTCCGTGCGGGGACGCTGGAGAGAGCAACCTGGTGTTAATATGACTGTGTCATCATTTCTTGTTTAAAGTAGGACTGGGAGTATGACAGCTAAATGGAAGTGGCTGCAAAAGCCTTGCATTAATAAGGGTTGCAACTTGCAAACATAGACACAACACAGATAGGTTGGCGGTACATCACTGGCTGTGCCTGTTAGTCCACAAAAATGATATTTCAGTTCCCAAAAATGCCTTCGAGATGGCTGTAAATTCTAAAATTTCTAAGAAGCTGGTATATGTTCGAACTTTGCGATAAGCCTTTTTTGATCCATTGCTTTTCCAACTAATGGTTAATAATGTTATACAATAGGTTAGGTGAATGACTGGGAATGTATACGGTGGTGGTGTGTGCTAGCTAGCTACGATCAACATGGCAAGGAGGGACATCATATCCTTTTCCCATGACTCGTCTCAATGAAACTTGCCGCCACCTGCAGAGTCATCCAACACCCTCATCCCCACAAAGACACTCTATATAAACCCCCTCCCATTCTTGTTTTCCTACTGTTGTGGGACTATAACAGCAGTGGCAGTGGGCAGGCCCATGTATAAATAGAGAGTACATATTTAGAAAGGTTTCCTGGTGTGTGTGTGTGTGTGTGTGTGTGTGGGGGGGGGGGGGGGGTTCACTAATGTGTACACACACAAGCATACGAGTGGTGGCCACAGTTCTTTCAATGCTTCATCACTTCATGGCCATGAACACCACATGATTAGCTCTGCCTGTGCTGTCATATGTGAACACAGCATGTCTGCGTCCAGCCTGCTGTATCTGTTATCATTTGGGGTGTGTACCAATACCACCCCCTTTTCATGATATGTATTGTTGAATAATTGCCAATCCCAAGTATGAGGATGATAAGATGCATAATAGTGTGTTTCTTTTACATAAAAAAAAACAACAACAATTGCAGCATATTTTATTATTTTAAGTGTATACCGAACAGAATTTCCCCCTTGAAATAGCATAAACTCATCCTAGAATTATCCTACTCAACACTATTCAACATTGTCCGTCTGCAGAGATCCTGCCCAGCGATTGCTTGACAACCACCTACAATAGATAATACCGTCCCTCCAGGTTATGGGAACCATGACGCTTGGAAGCTTACATAAACACACTGCTCTTTGCAAGTTGTTTTTACAGGCAACAAGTGACAAGCTGCTCTATTTAACACACCTTTAAAATACTCTAAAATAGCTGCCATTTCATAAATAACTGTCAGAATGTATGCATTCAAGAAAAGACAAAGTAGATAAATGACTAAAATGAGGTGTGGGGAAAAGGGAAAGTAAATGTGTGTGGAGCAGTGGAGCACATATCTGGGCTGGCTTCACCGATGCAGAGTACGAGTATTTTAACCTGATATCAACCCAATACCTAATACCAGTATCAGTGCACCCCTAGCCACCATTCTTTTTTTCTTTTCCAACTTACAGTACACTGGCAGCAAGAGATGGAGAAAGAGGGAGAGCATGAAACAAGAGGGAGTGAGAGAGCAAGTGGCAAGTTACAGTGAGATATACTGTAAGAAAGACAGCCAGTGACAGAGACTGAGAGAGACTGTGTGTGTGAGAGAAGAGTGGAGCATAGAGTAGGAGGAGGACACATGACCAGGCTGAGACAGGCAGGGGGGCGGGCGGGGCAACACCGTGACATCATCCACAGCCTATGTGAAAATGGGATGGAGATGCCGGGCACATGTCACGCAAGTCAGGCCACGCCGGGGAGGAGGAGGCAGAGAGAACGGTGGGTAAAATAAATAATAAATCAAAACAGATGGCACCGAACCACAGGACCCTCTAAAACAGCTTACAGTGGAAAACAGAGGCTTATGGCAGCTTTACGTACTTAGACTCAACTCATCTCCCCGGCAGATAGACTAGAGCTGCGTAAATGACTAAGGGCAAACCAGGAAATGTCTGATGCATTATCTTGTCATGAAACAAGGATTCAACTCTTGATAAATATAAAAAAGAAACAACTACCAAATCCAACCACTGTGTTATAAAACAGCAGACGGATTCCGGAACTGCCATTCTCATCCCAGTTTTCAGGTCATCACAAGCATAATCTTTCCCTTCAATAGAGTGCTGAAGTGCTAACACCGGGGTAATGTTGAAGCACATTAAAGGCCTACATAGACTATACCCCTTTCAAAGAACTGCTTTTCCTTTGTAAAATGTGTTATGTAAGGTTAGGGCTCATTTATTTTGAATCAGCGATTCAGAGAATGAAAGATGAAGATGTACACACTGTCCCGATGTTATGTTTTTTTTCCCTCATTTTCAAATCCCATTTAATTTTCTACTTTCTCTGCCAAGGGGGCTAGAAAGACAGGAAACAAGGAGAGAGTCGCGCAGTAACATGCTGCAAAGGTCCTCCTGGCCCGGGAATCCAACCAGGGCCTCGCTGTCAGGCATCAGAGCCTGTGGTACGGGTCTTAACCACTTGGCCATCGGCGCCACTCACATTAATCATATTTAAAGGAGAATTCCGGACAAATTAAGTGTTATCTTTCATGTCTCGTTACTCACCTAGCGACGTAAAAAGTGGCGTTCTTTTTTTCCATATATTCCCCTGTCGTCATTTTTTAAACACCCTCCGTTGTTATAATGGGAGCGAGTGGGTTAGTGAAGTTCGTCTATTATAACCGACGCAATGTTATTTTTTTCTCTACTACGATTCATTGTAGAGTCTCATGATAGTCAAACATGCGCTGAAAATTCCTGCGAGCCTGCCGTTAATGGCGAACGATTTAACACTGGTTGCTTGTTTCCAGAATCTGGCAACACGAGTTGCCAGGTTCTGGAAAGAAACAAGCATCCAGTGTTAAATCGTTCGCCATTAACGGCAGGCTCGCAGGAATTTTCAGCGCATGTTTGACTATCATGAGACTCTACAATGAATCGTAGTAGAGAAAAAAATAACATTGCGTCGGTTATAATAGACGAACTTCACTAACCCACTCGCTCCCATTATAACAACGGAGGGTGTTTAAAAAATGACGACAGGTGAATATATGGAAAAAAAGAACGCCACTTTTTACGTCGCTAGGTGAGTAACGAGACATGAAAGATAACACTTAATTTGTCCGGAATTCTCCTTTAAACTGTAGATGCGAATTGGCTCCAAGTTCCAACAACGATTAACTAGCATGTAGCATGGACAGGTTAAAGCAATAACTGAACCTATCAAACCAATCAGTAGTCATGTCAGTCATGCACAGTACAGGGCTCCAGAATAACCTTTACACTGATAGCACCGGCGCTGTACTGTGCTGTAAGACTGAGACTCAGGGTTGCCTAGCAATGACACCATCAAATCTGAGACCTTTCAGATCAACAAGCTACCTAGGTACAGTGTTTCTGCTAGGATGAAGTTGTAGTAGCGGTGGTGAATGTTTCACACATGCAAATTTGATTTTTGCGCTCCAAATAAGAAGACAGGTGTTTTTTAGATTGACAGGTGTCGTGAAATGGTAAATGGTGCATTTGATAAATGGTCAATGCTGCACTGGTGGTCTAATGGACCGCCTCCAGGCAAAACACTGCGTATGGGCAATACTGAGGCTTGCATCTTTGTATGCAAGATCATGATTAAGATGGTAATAAGTAATGTGATGTCGGTCGCATCGCAGCGAGATAAGGAAGACAGGTTTCACTTGCCCACAATTATTTTTTACTTGCTCCGGACAATCGGGCAACCATTAATGTCGCACCAAGGCACATCAAATACTATGGCAATCTAGCCTAGAGCTTCTGAGATATCTTTGTTTGGGACTTAAAAGTTGGCCAGACCAACCAATATCTCCAGGGCTATCTATACAAGGTCATACTGTACATTCAAAACACCATGGGCAAAGATATCAATGGTCCATATTATAATTTACCTCGTCCTGGAAAGCACAGATGTGATGGAAAAGTTTGAATATACCAGTGGCAGTTGATGAGGAGCCACTGTAATGTGTACCTGTGCTAAACCAGGGACTAAGCAGTGGTAAGATAATCATCTTACTTCTTACCCCCAAGGCCATGTCTTCCAAAAACACTCCCAGACGTTTAGAGGAACACAATATTCTTCAATATCCTTCAGCACAGAGCTGTAAATAAACATCTGGAGAAATAATTGCGTTACACCAATAATTGCTCTCTTTTGTTTGCAGGTTACAAATTAGGGGAGATAAGCGTGAATTTCTAGATGATGTCAAAGAAAGGAGTTAAAGTCAGCATAAAGTTGTTTCATGTCAGATATTTCATAGAGGCAAATTGAGAAAGCAGCGAAAGTGGGAACAGAGTTAGACAGGTATGCTGTCATGCTCATTTGAGCACGGCTAGAGAGCCCATTTCCACCAATCAGATTGCTTGGTCAGAACTACCTGTTGCAGAATGTAGAATATTTATAAATAATAACATTGGTCCCACAGAACTACTTCTGGATGCATGCATAGTAGCATTTAGTAACATAGGCTCTACCTTTGGTTTAGTTTCGTTTTTACAGCTATGATTGTATAGCTTTTCTAAGATGATTTCTACGCAGATGTTGTTCATAAAGATGCATGCCATGGACGCATCGACGGTGAGTAACTTAAGTTGAAGCTTGTATTTGCAGAAAGGCGTATCAATTCATATTCCGGGTCAAATCAATAACTTTGCGCTTGCCTGTACATCATCTCAGTATATTAAATCAAGTTGCAACAGATGTATTCGTTTTGTCAAGTAGTTTCAGTACAAAGGCCCTCTCATTCACATCACTATTTTCAACCCAAATGCCTGTTGCTGGGACGCATCTGACCGCTGAGTTCTTGAGCTAGAGAAAACCTTAGGACACACGACACAGACTTCAGCATAAACATTTGTAGTTAATTTGCGCTACTTTTCTATGTAGTTAAATGTGCAGGTTTCTCAGCTGTTCAATAAGCCTTGTTAATTAGCCCACTTGAGGCATCGAAGCAGCAGGCATTTGTTTAAAATATATCCACGCTGGTTATAGCTGGTATGGTAGAGCTTTCCAAACGTAGAGCTTTCCAAACGTAGAGCTACGTGCGCAGTGAATTCCACGCTGTACTATCTCCCGTCCAAATCACCTGCTACTGTATGCCTACAATGAGGAGCAATGATTCGGGAGTGGGAGGTAATAACGCTAGCTGCAGAAATCCGACCCACACAGACTTCATTTGGGAGAAGAAGAAAGCAGTTGGTGGTGCTGTGTCACTGAAACAATGACTGATAGTCAGACATAAAAGAAGAACAAGGACTTGAGCTGAACAACAAGGACTTGAGCTGCTGTTCGTGGTTGTAAATAGCCACAGTGACAATGTCAATCTCAGACATTTTCAGAGGCGCGAGAGGGGTGCCCGGCGCCACGGTTACAACTTCATCCTAGGGGAAACACTGCGGATAATCAGCGTATCAAGATTAACTGTAATAATAGTACAATAACTACTGGATCTTCAACTGTGCTTATTCAGGTAATAGGCGCATTAGATGAGCACAATTAAATTAATTGTACTTATGCATTATAGCAGCAAAACATATGTATACCACTTTGAATGATAAAACTTTTTATCAGCCTTCTTAACACAGCCCTACAATAGGTACTGTGTGGAGCCTGGCTCTTCCGTGTCACGCATGGAGCAGCATTTTGCAGAGTGTGCTGGCCCGTGTCCAGGACAGCTGACCCACAGGCCAGAAGGGCTCTTCACTGTCTGACCTGCTGCTGCAGCCTGCGCTACACGTCAGCTGCACTATACCGCTACACGACGACGTGTTTCTGAAACTACAGATTGGAACCCAAAATAGGTCAGATACTCGTTTATTGCAAGGGCCCCCAAACGCCAACAAAGCCAAGGGAAGCAGGGATTCTAGGGCACAACTCGGTTTAATTATTTACACTATTTGTGGATCAAAAGTAAAATAAAAAAATGTAAGAGAATGTTCTGCACAATATCCCTTCACCCCAGCAGCAGGCAGGCATGGCTGTTGGTTTCTTGCCAACAAGAAATGACGGGAGGTATTTTCTCAAACTTTGTCACTCTTGACAAGTCCATAAATAAGTTGCCAAATCGATTGATGGAATAATCATTTTACCATCTATCACTCTGAAGTTCTACCCACCCTATTCTTTAAAGGAGATGACATAGTCAAAACAAATCTGGCATTTGTTGATATAAACAAAATACTTAAAATAGTACAGCCCTGCTCACATCGGGGCCTGTAGTTATAGAAGCACTGGGCTGGGCGTGAAGTGAAATGGTCGATGCCATTTCAAGCATCCCTGATTAGTATTCTTACCGAGAGAAAAGCGCTCTAAGCTCTAAGGGTACATATATCATTATGTCATTGCAGATTAGATGGCGGATTGTATATTTTAACCTGTGGTGGCCTCCCTGGACTGTGAACATTGCAAGTCATTGGCTCCACACAAAGTCCTTTGCCTGGGATTAAACAGCTCTCCATCTGATGTCAAAAAGGCTAAGTCTGATCTCCACCACCCTGGTCTAAGAAAATAAACCAACAATGAATGAATGTACAAATGATGAATGAGGAGAGGATGCAAGGCAGAAAAAGGCAGAAAGACAAAAGGTAGCACAACATCAATATCCATTATAAGCCTGCTGTGTCCACAGGGTGGCTGGGACAGATTTGTCCAAACAAGAAGTTAAACATACATCTCTGATGATGAGTAAAAGGATGAATGGATAATTACAAAACTACTGTGTTTTACGAAAACACAAGTGGGTGCTTCAGACTCTTCCTGAATTTGAATGCTTGCACAAGTCTCTGGCCTTCAAATCTAATCAGATGACATTTCATTAAAGCTGATTAAAACTTAATGCGTTTCTAGTATGGGTATCTCTGATCTGTGCACTTTTTTGGTTGTTATACAATTCCTAATGCTGGAAAAGAAACTCAAAGAAAAAACAGAATATGCCCCATTGTTAATATCACAGTTGCCAATCTGCTGTGATGGGGATATATGATATAACAGATAATTAAAGATTACTAGAGGTTCCGGCCTCACATCTAGAGTTCGGGCCGCTACACGGCCCTCTCACCTACGTTGCACCGCCGATCCGACTGATATGCCCATATATGCAGATCTCTGTATGTGTCAGTCCTTATCCCTTTAATGCACATATATGGAGATCCCTGATATCATCAGTATATGGAGCCGAATGATTTGTTTGCCCCTGATGCCATGACAACACATTGAGGATAGACAACACACTCCACATTTGGGCATAGCTACATTGGGCAAAGCTGCATTGGGAACTCCTTATATGGTTATGGCTGAGTCATGGTGACATGTGCGTGACGTCAGAGGTCCGCCCGCCGACCGGTCGTCCCTTGAGCCAATTTTAATATAGGATAGACTGATCTTTTAAACAAGGGTCCTGGTACATCCGGCTTGGCTGAGAACACCTAGCCGTTGGACGCTGGGAGGGGAGGGTGCACTCTGCTGCTGCACTAGTGACTCCTATAGGTGCGCCAGGAAGCCTGTTCAGCAGGAAGTGGAACTATGTGGAATAGCCTCAATCTCCCAATTTACTACCTTGACTGATTTTTAGTAATGTTCACCCGCAGCTTAAGTGGGAATCAAAAGTGTCTGTTTACCGATAGCATCATGATGGTGCTTACTTTTACAGAGTATGCGTGTGTTGATGCCAATGCCAACATGTTTTAGTCCACCAGAATAGGACCTAGAATAGACCATATCCTTTGTCTGACTTTGGTTAAACATTTAATCTAAAACTGGCTGTGATGCGACATCTCATTTTAGAAACAGTAATTTAAAGTGCCCAGAGACTCCATCTCTACCACCAAGCTGCTAGGATGTGCATTGCCAACTGTATGAATCAAGTGAGTGGAGACTAGAGCGATCAATTGGTGTTGGTGTCTCTTTCCCCCTGTCTGTAGGCAGTCTTTATGACCAGAGGTGTGTATCGTTGTAGGAGGTGTCGAGGGGTGAGTGGTGTGTGTGTGAAAGCAACAGCTGGCCGATGGCCAGTCTTTCTCCTGTTTCACTCCGACTTAAAGCCCCCAGGTGGAACCCTCAGCTGCCCCCAGTTCTATGTGAAAACTACCAGCCGTTGACTTTAAATTATTAGAAAGGACACTCCACCAATATTTTTGATTACACCAAAGATGGCAGCCACAGAATTTACGGGCATTTTGATTGATCCTTTGCATCCCAGATTGGCTGCCATAGAACTTAATCAGTGGGGTTGAAACCCAAGATAATTATAAAGAAGGTATAGTTATCTATGTCATTTTCGCTATCCAGCCATTCCAGTTCGGTGGAATACATTGGAGGCAATGAGACCCAGGTGGACCAGCTTATGAACAAACACTATTTCTGAACGACTGCAACCTTTGTAAAAAAAAAAAATTCTACAGTGTTGCTTTTCGATGTGTATGCGGTATAATTCTATTGAGGCATCTAAAGAGCACAAAGTACGTTTCCGAACGCGCCAAAGTATCGCGAGACTGTCGATCATTGACAACCAAATCTTACAATACTGCCGAGCTAGAAACGATACATGGCGCTGTTTAGATGCCTCAATAAAAGTATACAGTGTGCACATCAAAAAACAAGTGGTTGTTAGAAAACAACCTGTGATGTCTTCTTTTACATTCCTGAACCGATTAACTGACAAAGGACACAATCGTTCCGAAATAGTGCTTGTTCACCAGCTGTTCCAGCTTGACTCCAATGTATTTCACCATTTTGCACGTCAATGGCGCCTGACTGGCCACGTGGACCGACCATACCTTCTTCATCATAACCTTGATGAAACCATGAACCATATCCCCTGCATCCAATGTAGCTGTCAAAAACATTAGATATAGCTTTAATACATTATTTGTGAACACCACACAGTACTGATACGATAATTCAAGGTGTCCCAACTACCAACATTGGAAAATAATGGTTTCCAGACACCTCTGATTTGTAAAATCAGTGCAGGGTTAGGTATGGGAATCTAATAGCAATGTGTGAGTGAGTGATAAACAGAAAAATATCCATGGCATAGTGCCAGAGAACTTTAAGCCCTGGATACATACTGATACCAGGGGCTGGAATACAATATTGTGAAAAATAATATGGTGATACTCCTGGTCACTGGCAGCTCCACCCTCACTTGAGCACAAGAGACAAATGGTCTTTGTAAGTCAATAAAGCAATCAGGCACTATGACTACAAACATGGTGTGCCCTCTACAAGTGGTTTCTTTAACCTTTGACTCAGACTCCAAAGCATCTTGAAGGCATATTTATGTTGAGGTCCTACATATGGAAAGTGGTATATTTTAATGGCTTCTGGCAACAAAGCTCCACATTCAATCTCCTATTTGGTCCGTTATGAAAAAGCTAAATAACTGCTACACTTGTAACTAGTGAGTTGGCTACACAACTAGTAACTAGTCAGTTCCCAGCAGCAGGATTTTTTTTATTGTTGGACAGGTCACAATTATTACGTATCACCTAATCGCGCATAATTTTTAGCATAATTGTCAGAATCATTTCCATTTACCTATATGAATTCATCTGTTCATACAGTTTCAGAAATAGTGGAAATAGCAGCTCTACAAGCTCTCAATGCGCCGCGATGCAACATGTATATCTGCCATTTTTATGAGGCATTTTGTACACAGAACCAATCTCTCTTATGTAAACACCGTCATGACGCTACCGGTAAACAGACGCTTTTCATTCCCACTCCAGCTGCGGGAGAACGTTACTGTAAATCTAACAAGGTAGGGAGTTGGAGATTGGCAGTACAAAATAATGCATTCGAAACCAGCATCTATTGCCGCAGGATGCCAAAATAGCAATTTGCAGTAGATTACTGGCTTAAAGGTAGAGTAAGTGATAAGTTTTTGTTAAATTAACAGAATCAGGGGGAAATGAGCAGACAATTTTAACTGGAACACTACAAAATTGAAGCTGATAAATGGGTACTCTCTCCTGATTGGCTGAAATTGGCAACCTATCTGAACATGTATTTTCTCTTTATTAAAGAGCTGGAGAGATGGGGAGACCCATGTTACTGAACAAACACTCTATAGCAAGCTACATTGTTTTGATGAAAGAATATCAACCAGACAGTGGGAAGGGTTTTTTATAGAGAGAGCCAGGAATGCACAAAATATTTAAAATGCACTCATTTCAACAGTCATCAGAATCAAATTAATACTCTACCTGACTTGGGAATCATGTTAGAAATGCCATCCTGTTCTCATGGCCTAGAAAGTCACACTTAATTTAGCCTAAATGACATGACTACAGCGTCAGCATGACTACAAAAAAATCCCAATGGAAAATATGACGAATGGCTTTCCATGAACCAGGAAGTAAGCTTAGTAGAGGCTACAATTACACACTGCTCTCAGTGCTGTACAGGCCCACACCCTGCGCCACACTTAAATCAATGCCTTGTGTGCAAAGTCAAAATTTGCAGTCACATAATTCTACATGAAATACATACATTGTTGCAATAGCTACCTGCAAATCAACATCAGTTAAGCTCTCCCTGGTTGCTTTTATGACTGCTACTAAATCAGTCCACAAAGCTATGGCATGTACGTGTGTGGTACTGATTCATTAGAGGACCGCTTGATGACTAATTTTGTAATTCAACATATTGGTTCAGCCCTAAATACTGTGGGACCTTCCTTATGTTTTTTACCAGGTTGCTTGCAGCCTGGTCTAGGAAGAGACTGATCAACTACTAAACACTTTCTAGCGACCTTTTCATTGGCTGTCCTTCAATCCTTTAAGCCAATGGGGAGACTTCCCCGAGACTTCCCCATACTCTGAACGACGGGCGTTCTCCCATGCTATGGGATCATAGCCCAGAACAAAACAAAAAGTGTGGTCGTGGCCACCAAACAAACTATTAAAAAAATCTGTGTGGTCCTCGTCGCCACCAAACAAACTATTGACTTGACTCCTCATATACACACACACACACAGCGCCGCCTCCAACATCGATTTGTTACTCCGCGAACGAAAAGGGTACAGGACCACGGGTCCATTTGGTTCCGTGCAGGGACGCTGGAGAGAGCAACCTGGTATTAATATGACTGCGTCATCATTTCTTGTTTAATGAGAAACTGGGAAAACCTGGAAACTCTCAACACTGGTGGCAACTTTGTTACTGCAATGGTCCACCACTGCTGAGCCATAACATGAGAGCACTGCTCTTTAGGTACATGGCCAGCATGAAATGCACAGTGGGCCAATGAGTTCACACCGCTCATGTATATACTTAAATTATGAGCCGCAAGGTCATTCCGATATCACCCCCTCTCCCTGAGCTGTGGGGAGGCCCTTCAGCAGGGGTCTTCATACAAGTGTGACTCACTTATCACTCTCCTCCCATGTCCTGGAGATATTATGGCCTGCAGTTACAGCTAAGTTGTCGATCACTGTCAAAGGCTGGGCCCAGCCTACCTACCCACCGCCGGTTTATTACTTATTGTTAATACTAGTCTATCGAGCACCATGTTTAACCATATGTCAGTCTGTCAATGAATGACTGGGGATACAAAGGGGACGATACTGAAATACATGCTGAATAGAAGTTCAAGTTGTCACTCTCAACCCTGCCTTACAGAGTGGCTTGGAGGAAACATCAGTGAAATCAACTCAATAAGCTCTCCAAGACCAGAGACTAGATTGGAAGGGTGCAAGTATGTGTCCTATCTTTATGCCCACGGAAAACACAAGCATGGGGTTAAGAGGGAGCTGATGACCTTGATAAGTTGATATGCCCAAGGTAGAGGGAGAGAGAAAGATAATAACATGGCTAAGCCAAGATATGCAGGGTGCAGGAAATAAAATACGTTTAAAAGTCATGAAAAAATAATTACATTTGAGAGGCTTTTAGAGATTTCCTCATTGAATTCAATGGTTATGTCACCACACTGAAAGGGACTGGGGGGTGAGAACAGCAAAGCACCCAAATCCCTTTAAATGAGTCTGATGGGTGGTGGTTCTTGCAGTGAGATGTGATAGTCAGCAGCCACTGGAAGCTGGTGTTCCTTTAAGGCACTGGGATCTCCCCCACGGGAGTAAAGCCTGCAGTGTACTTACAGAAGCAGCTATCAGACCCTGCCTCCAGCACACAGACGTTTGTCAGTGTGAGAAAGCGCCCAGCTGAACCAAAGACTGAACCACTGTGTGTGTCGACAAGGCCTGCTAACAAAGACGACCTTTCAGCGCTCAGCGGTTTCTTCCCTCTCCTTCTCTGGGTCTTTTAGCTGGAACGTGTACTACAGTTCCAGTGCAAGTGACAGAAAGCTGTGCACAGGACCCACTATACACCTTTGTCCGTCTCCACTATCACATGGTGGAGAAGGGTGACACTGGCATTCACCTTTGTCCCAGGTGCAGGCAGGGCACCGCCCAGAGACCCAGCGATGCAAGCTGGGATGACATGGTCAAAGTCCAAAAGGCGTTCTCACTTCTCTGCACATACAGTATAAAGAAACAGATCTTCTACACAGAGTAATAAATGCAGTTCTCGAAAGCTTGACATTAAATGCGGTGTTAGGAGACTATAACTATTAACTTTCCTCCTAATACCTCAGCCTTGTTTCTTGCAATTTGTTTTCTAATCAGAGCTGACTGAAATAATGAAAAGAAATACGACCTTCAACCAGATTGTAAACTATCACTTATTACCAGTGTACCAATCTTTATAAAGACATTTAAAAGGTGTGATTCAATTTATAAGTTCTTGGCTCTTGGCCATACTACTATATTTTGTGAAATATTTGTAGAGTCTTACATTAATTAATGTAGCTGTTTAGATGCCTCAATAGTTAATTTCTTAACTGTGTGCCCTGTTAACACATTTCATATACTTAATGTGTGATCATTATCATCAAATTGCACTGCCACTACAACTACTCCATTGTCCAAGTGGTCATTGTAGCCTGCCTAGTATTCTATTCACTTTTGTTACCAAAGTAAATGGCAAACAAAGGGAACACTACTCCTGCCAGGCATGCACCAACAGGTGCTCTCAGAGAACAGGCCTGCTATACGTTTTAGTCCATAAGGAAGAGCTCAGTAACAGCCTTTGACAAAAGAGAGGCCTTTACTGGTCAGGCAGTGACATTCACCGGGTTACCCCGGGGAGCTGTGAGATCAGGGACAGACAGAAACATGTGGACAGACAGCTGCACCAGACTGGACGGTCGCCAAGGGATTGACAAGAGGAGCAACACCCAGGCCAGGGCTAAGACCTAAACTTGCATTCTTCTCAAAGAATAAGAAAACAGGTCCAGATCAGAAATGGAGCAGTAGAAAATGCATTTACCAAAGAGAGACTGAGTGGGAAGCAAAAAAAAAAGAGAAGCTAACAACCAAAAAGAGTGAACCCATAATGACATTCACACTGAATTTAGTGAAGCTCCAATGCCACTTGGCAGTAATGGTAACTTAACTGACAGCTACTGTCGCCGGGGCACAAATAAATGTGCATCTAACTACACAACTAATAGGAATTAAACAGTCTGGACTTGAACTTAAGCAATCAAGGTTGCAAACAGGCTACAACAAAAAAAGTATCCTCCAGAACCATGTTGAAGGAGTGAACACCATTAGCACACCTCCTCCTTGCTTCAGGGTTCATTCAGATAAAACACTGGGAGCAAAGAGCCACAAGATCCATGCAGCAATGTTGTGGTCCTAATGCCAGATCCAGATATAGCTGGACGTCACAGGGATAAAAATACCCAAACAGATGGGAGGGCTCACAGGCAGGAGGGAGACAGCGGTGGCAGCAGCACGACTAAAGATTTCTAGAGAAGAGAACTGCAATTACAGCCGTATGCTAACCTCTGCTTTACGTGTGGTTAGCAAAGCCTTCAATGGATGCCTGTTCGGAGATAATGACCTCCCTGGAAGATACAAATGTAAGGATAATCATACACAGACCAGTGAGGCCTGTGGAGGAGATGACGCCAGGCCCCTACTGTATGGCCTGGGGTTCAGCTAGCTGGCACCACCAGCTACAGTACAAATTAACTAGAGACTGGGGCAGAGCTAGTTTACTTCAAGGCGTTGCCCGAGAAGAAGAATAGAATTACAGTCCACGACTGTAACTTTGATTGCATGAAAATGTATGGACATTTTGGACAAATAACTTTGATGGCAGTAGGGGTGTCATGATTTTGAACTTCAAAATCAGAAGCCCAGGGATGTCCCAGGAATGTTCTCTCTCCACCCTCTAATGCAAGTGTTTCAGACCAAATTAAACTTAGACTTGTTACAGACACACATCCGAAGACAAATAATAAATTAAAATACATTTTGCAGAAGATACAGCATAGCAGCTACTAGTCAACGTTAGCTTACTGGCATCTTGCAATAGTTTGAGATGTCATGGCCATTGCCGGAGATGAACTGGAAAATCCTCTGCTTCCCTCAAGTCACCAGTGTGGCAACATTTTGCCTTCCCTGTGAGTTCTAAACAACTGCAATATGTAAAAGCCATGCTGATACCATCTTCTTAGCTATGACTTCATCCACAGTTTTTCTTTCTCGTAGTTTTGCTTTTCAGTGCAAAACATAGCACACAAAAGTGCAACCAGCTGACGACAAAGTTCCGTCTCAATGTTTGTTTTCCTCTGATGTCACATTTGATCACTCAATTTTCTGTGAGATCTCAAGTCCATGGAATGGACACTCTGAACTTGTTAAGTATAAATGCCAAGAGTCATTTCTTGACTGAATCATTTTCTATGCATTCTTATGACTAAAATATATATATATATTTAAAACATCTTAATGACAGTTATCAAGGCATACAGTAAATCCGGTATAAATTGTTAATAGCATGGCAAATGTTAAAACTGTTTATTAGTTTTGATAAAGTCCTCAACTGTTTAGATGTGTTGTGTTCTTGTTATAGTTATTCCAATAAATTGTATTATTCCAATAGATGCTAAACTGTTTTTCTTTACAAATGAAGGCTCAATAACAAGCATCAGTGCTAAAAAATATTTAAAGATTCCATCATGACCTCAAATCCAAACAAATCGTGACACCCCTAGATGCCAATGACTATTAATAACACACTTGTAACAAAGGCAAGAGAAGTACACTAAACATTAAAGTACAGCAAAAGCTGGTGAATTGCCAGCACTGTGTGTATGATTTTGTGCTATGCAATCTGGAGCCAACGTGAGGTAACAACTCACCTACTGCTACAGAGGTAAAAATATAACACACTTCCACAGCATCTACATTGTCTGTAGATCACAACCGCTTGCAGATAATAAAAATGAAGTTGATTACAAAATCTTGTGTCAAATCCAAGTCCGTTCATTTGTTTATTTCCTAACCCTTTCCGGATTTCAAAATAAGAGCCACTTTGATAAACACCATTGGAAACCAATAATATTATTATTCAACACAGGTTTTATTCCTGAAGACTACCGGATCCGGAGTCTACTGGACCGAACTTGATGCCATTTGGAAGAAATCAACTGGCAAAAATAAACAAACTAGAAAAGTGTGCTCCTCTGAGCGGAGGTTTCCACCAGGCCGGGTTGCCTACACAGGGCCCGCAAAATTTAGAATGCAGTCATAGCCAATTAGAATGGAATCTGAAAGATCTAACAGAGACACCTTGATCACATGACCCTAGAGTTAATGTGTTCCAATTTGTGTGAGTTTTGGACAAAATCTGTAGGAGTAAAAGTACAAAAGCAAAAAGTGTGTTTTGAAGAAAACACAAAATGACAGAAAATCTAGTCTAGCATAAATGGCTGGGGCCTATGTATGTAGTTCCATGATACAAGGAAACCAAAGAAAAAATATTTTGATTGTACAAGAGTTATAAACACTAGCCCATACCCGGTCGGCCGGTCGGTCGACCCAAGACGGACACCAAGACGGACGGTACTCCAATTATATAGTAGGATAACGTGTGCTGTTATAGTGCCAGCATGAGGCTGCATGTTCTTCCTTGGCCTACTGTGAGTGTGAGTGCAAAGTTGCATACCGATCGGTCCAACAGTGCCAAAGAGTGAAACTGCTCACACACAGACACACACAGGAGCGAAAACAGCCTTCGGCCTGGCAGAGACAATAAAAACAACAGCTCGAATCAAAGAATCTCAGCAGTGATGAGGTGGCAGCCCTAGATTGTACACAAAATCCATTTTGAAATAGGGTGAACCAACATAATTAGTTCCTTAATTAAATCCAAATGATATTGGCCCAGACAAAAATGTAATTTAATGTTAACAAAATAATTATAATTTATTCATCATTTAAAGACACAGAACTGTGTTCACTTACTATATAGCACAGTGTGCCTTGTCACCCTATCTAAGAACCACTTAGGTAAACTAACCATGTTGACTGCTCTTTAACACCAAACACTTCAATATTGAAACGCTGATTTGAAATATTTTTGTCTAGTCTTATTTCCCAGTTTATTATTCCCCTCTCTTTGATAAACACAAGCAGAGCTTGGTTGAGTCATTAACAGTGCATGGGACCAAGCTGAAGACAAGCTAATATTTGCCTATGGGCATGGGAGAGGGGGAGTGCTTTCAATTACTTCCTGTCTCTCTCAGGTCACTGAGTCAGCTACACTAGGATGATATGCTGCTTTGCAGGGAAACTGGACTCAATTCAATCTGTGGCGGTATTATTGGCCAAAACCAAATTAGCATACAAAACATGAAGTTCAAAGATATACTGTGCCATGTTTTGGAGTTGTGATCTGTAGGATTGATCTTGGGAGTGTCCCAGAACAGGTGCATTGTGAGTGACTGGAATCCTGCATTCATTACACAATAAGATGTTACGATGCCGAGCCTGCAATTTCATCAAGCAGGATGACCTTACCAATTTGATGGCCACATATTCGTTGGTATAGAGGTTCTTTCCCAGCCGCAGCTCTCCAAAATTTCCACAGCCAATCTTTTTCCCAACACGGAAGTTTGGGCCAACCATAAGAACTCCGGAGTTGGTCCCCGAACTCCGGCCCACATGTCCAGTCCTGCTGCCGGCTGCCTTGGACATCTTTTTTGCTTCCTCTGTCTCTCCCTTACCCCCTCTCTTATCAAAATCCATAAGCTTGTGATACCCTGGCCTCTCCACGATTATTCCCCGGCCATGCAAACCATAGAAACTCCAAAACAACGGCCAGAGGACACTTCGGGGAGGGGGAGGGAGACAAGTAACACGAGACAGAGGAGAGGTGCTGCAGTTAAAATGTGCACAGTATCAAAAGACACTTAAGTGGGGTGAAAATGCAGCTAAAGCGCCCCGTGTTGTGTATCAGGCAGCCCCGTCGCCGAGTGCTTCCCTTTTGTTTCTTCTCGTCCCTCGTTTAGCAAAGAGGTTCCTTTCTTGTCCGTTTCTCCAACTCCACTCTCAAAGTAGCATATCCCTGCCTGAAGTGGGCAGGCTGTGCTAGGATGCGCCCACGCACACAATGCTAGTCATAGATAAACACTTCAAATCTCAGCTAGTGCATCCACGAGGCCGCTTGGCAACGTCCCCCACAGCGCCTCATTCCTTCGGGTCAATCTTTGGTGAGACACTGGACATTCTCCATGTTGCAGGTTCACGGCGAGGGAGGCCAACAACGACGTCGTGACGGCAAGTCCTCCTCAGTTCGATGTCGGATAGATATCTGAAAAGTTTAAAGAAAAAAGGTCAAATATACCAATCAGTTACTCGAGTCCCTGTATGTAAAGTATAACACACCACCACAACCCATCACATATTTTTTTTTTCAGGAAAAGACTTTCACCATTTCATTTATTTAAGGGTTATGCGCACCAACTGTTTCTTGCCCACTATAATTATGAGATTATGTTCAGGGACCAGGTCAAATTAAATTCAACAAAGCAAATGAAGAGATGGTAAAATATTGGGAAACACACACTGAATCAATTATTATCTGTTCTCACTCACAACTCCTCGACCTGAGGAGATAGCAAATTTTACAAAAATATAAATCTTCAACATTTTACTTGGAGATCATATTATGTCTACAGTAGCTGTTCCATACTACAGCTGAAATGGGATCTTGTTCACAGACCAGCACAGGGCAAATTCAATAAAGTAATCAATATGAGCGGAAATATTCCACAGTAGACTTCAGACATGAGCATAAAGGCCTCTTGTAAAATACAGCCTACTTTTGAATGCACCAAACCAGCATCCCAACCGAAAAGGTGATCACCTTTAGAAAAAGGGCTTAAACCAAAAAGCAGGATTTTCACAGAGCTTCAAAACAGTCCACGACATTAGCCTAAGCCAAATACCATTATTCAAGTCCATCTCTCATACACAGGACCTCATCATGGTTATATGTCTAGTTTTCAGCAGCAATTTGACTGTTGTGTTAAACACAGCAACACAGCTCTCCTAGATTTCCTACAAATTGAATAGGGGATGTTTAGTGAAGAGTGCAGTAGGCACTACTGGTAGACAGCTTCCCTTTCCCAAGTAAATACTGATAAATGATTGTTGTAATTCCTCTGGTTATTGCAGTTATGGATACATAAATAGTAACATATTTGAGGATTTTAATACGGCTAAAATTTATTATGATGCCCCAGTCATACATTATATTAAATATGGCTAACAGGAAAACATGTTACATAAAAAGTTTCAAATCGAAAATCATTTTTTAACTGCAACCATTATAATGTGGTCTAATTACACTACCATACAAAACCGATAGTGGAAAATGAACTGTCCAAATTAATATATTGCCCTAGTCACAAATATTTCAGGCTGGCAAATGGAATTAAGATGTGATAACATGCGTGTCCACATAATATGTTATGTCAACAATTCCACAAATCTACCCTGGCCCTAATTTTCCAACTGAAACTTCAATGTACAGCAACAGCCAGCCAGGTATGAGGTCAATGATTAAATCACTCCCTTTTCCTTGTAGCATATCACGTGTTACAGAACAAGTGAGAGAAAGCTTAGCCTATCTTGTCTGGTCACCAGATAACAAGTACAATGAAAAAGTTATTAAAAGCTCAAAGTAAGCTAATAATGACTAAAATGACAAATTACACTAAGTTATGATTATGCACTTAAATTGTCAAACAGCCATCAAGAAAATAGTAAGAAATGTATTTTCAAAAAGACGAGTCCAACGGTATTGTGATTGCTTCTGAGTGAGACATACACTCCTGGAAAATTATTCTCCCAACTAATGGAGTAAGTCAAGATCATTAGATTGCCCTTGTTGTGGAGGTTAGGGATTGCTGATGTATGTTACTTAATGTCATGTTCATGCACTCAAGAAGCCTCAATAAATATTCTTATTCAGAGTAGGACATGAAACTGAGAAGAAACTGACCCAAACCCACAAAAGGTCGAGGTCACAAGCCACAATTCCAGATTCTGGTGTTAAATATTACAATCAAAATTACCACACTTGAGTATACATTTACGCTGTGTACATTACACAGATATTATAAACATACACGATAATAACGCCAAGTAGGCCTACTACGATCTAATAAAGCGAATAGTGCCCTGGACATTTAACTAAATTATGCTTCTACTACTAGCTAACGTTATCTTTTATCGCAGGATCCTTATTAAAACACAGGCTGCGTTCTCCATAGCTGTATCACGTAATTATGGCATGCATCGTATGACCAGAGGGTGTAAAACTAAAGTGACCGATGGGCTAATGTTAGCCCGGGTCGACTGACTAGGCCAGATTGCCGTGTTAAGCGATGTAACATTAGCCAACAACTAGCTAGATAATAGCCATGATTTGTAGGCAACATCATCAATTCATTCATTTCAATGCCATTAAGTTAGTCGACGACTGGGTCCAGTGGGTTGCCGTTGGCCAACCATAACGTCGCTCTTCTTGGCATTTTGAATGCTTGATAAGACACCCAGCTAGCCGACGTTCAATTAGCCGTTAGCACTGCAGGAAACCCAGTGCCACTGTAAACACACTAGAATGTGGCTAACGTTAGCTCACTAGTAGCGCATATGGAACAAGTTGAGACATGAAATGTTCATTGACAGAAGCGTTAACAACAGCCGACACTTCATTATGACAGAAAAACAAACATTTAACACAACGGATAGTGTTAATTATTATTTCACCTGGGAGAGAGAGAGAGAGAGGGGGGTGCGTTTGTTTCGGACAACTCCTCATTTTTTTCTAATACTTAAGTGGAGCGAGTGTGTGTCACTCGGCAAAAATGACGTTTTCCCAACTGATAAAAGTGTGGACACCTTGTCGGTTGAAAACGCGCTATTTCTGTCGACTGACACGCTCGCGCGACGATGTATATAATCAGCCCTTAAACAGCTCGTTAGCAGCCATGCTAGCGCCAGTGGACGTAGGTTAGGTTTAGCAGCACAGCCTGCATATCATATGCGACGTAGCGCCGTCGAAAAGAAGAACTCATACAAAAAATGAAGTCACATCGACGGAAGAAACCCCATTTCGTACCTTTTTTATACATGTGAATCATCGAAGTGTCGTCGGCGTCACACGGGTTGTTCACTTAATGAGACGCATTTTTTTCCCAGCTTGTATTTTGTCTGCTTGCTTGCTTCCTTCCCTGTGGTTTCGTGCTGTTGTCTCTTCTTCGTAAGCCTCCCCTCCTGCCGATAAGCAAAGCATTAGCGTCGCACTCAGACTCGGCTCGGCAGCACAGCCAACACTCTAACGTTTACTCCTCCAACGCTGACGAAATGAGCGTGAGCGCATCTTGCTTGAGGAATACGACCCAACACACATCAGGGAGACGTACGTACGTACGCAGTTGCATTGCATGCAGTGGTGGGAAAAGTACTCACATTTTTACGTAAGTATAAAAGTATCAATACTGCAAATGTCTGCAATGCTGCAAGTAAAAGTCTGGAATTCAAAATGTGCGTGAGTAAAAGTACAACAAAATTGCCATCAAAATGTTCTTAAAGCCACTATATATGTCTATGAATTGAATACCAAGGCCCTCATTGGAAACAAGTCCGCAAGGACTTTTATGAACGGACCTGTTAGACAAAGTATTTTAAATGTAACTGTGCTGTTTTACATTTTTTGCCTAATAAAATATTCAATCAATTCAATCAATCAAAAGTACCAAAAGTAGAAAGTACTCATTATGCAGAATGTCCCATTTCAAGTTTTCAAATGTTTAAATGTCTTTTGAAAATAGCAGATCCTCAGAAGATCGTCTATTTTCAAATGACCAAAATGTATATAGGGCTGAAGTGGTTAACATATGTTTTGTAATAATAAACAAAATCTTCAAAGTAACTAGTAACTAAAGTTTTCAAATAATTGTAGTGGAGTAAAAGTACAATATTTGCCTCTGAGATGTAGTGGAGTAGAAGTAAAAGTATTGGAAATTGGAAATACTCAAGTAAAGTACAAATACCTCAAAATTGTACTTAAGTACAGCACTTAAATGTAATTAGTTACTTTACACCACTGATTGCGTGCTGTGCTGAAAGGAGGTTACACTACACTTTACCAAAATAAAAACGGTTTGCACAACAGAGACAACAATTCTTGAGTAGAAGATAGAGGAACTATGGGCTGACCGACATGCGTCAGCCACAGTTTCTGCTTGTCCCTCCCACATGATGTGACATACATATTGAAATTATGCTCAACCACCACAAACATATGTTGGTGGTGGTTGAGCATAATTTCAATATCCTTTCAAAAACTATCTTGAAGGCACTACATGTGCCACTGACATAGGCAATACGGCCTATGTCAGTGCCACAAGTGCCTTCAAGATAGTTTTTGATGTTCTCTGTCTGTGCCACATGTACTGCCTGTATAAGTTTTATTGTGTTCACTTATTCAATTTGTGTGGTGCCAATTGACAGTTTTAACTGAGGATTATTGCCCAACATGTGTCTAGATCCAAGCACAATGGCTTTTGTCTTAGAAATATTTAATACAACTTGTTGCACTCAATCCATTCATAAATGTCTGTTAAGGAAGGCACTGCTTAAAGTGTCAGTCACAGCTTGCTCAAATGTAGCGGCACTGTATAATCTTGTGTCATCAGCATACATAATTGTTTTAACATTCTTTTACACACAACTGTAAATCATTAGTGAAAATAAGGTCCTCGGCAGCTACCTTGTGGAACCCCACAGTTAATGGTGTTCCAGTTTGAATAGCTTCCATTAAAGACTCTCTGTTGTGTCCCTGAGAGATAATGAATGCATTGGAGGTGAAACCATAACACTGAAACCATAACACTGTAACTAGCAAGGTATGATCAATTACATCAAATGCTGCTCTGAAATCCAACATAACAGCGCCTACTAATTTCTTATTATCCATGCATAATAACCAGTCATCACTCATTTGTAGAAGTGCAGGGCTTGTATAATGGCCTTCCCTGTATGCATGCTGAAAGGTTGACAGTAGATTGTTATTGGAAAAGTAGTCCATGTCCTGTTACTATTTTTTATTTCGCTTAGTAACGGTAAAATACTGATAGGACGGCTGTTTGGACCATTAAATGTTTTATTTTTTTCTTTCGGAAGTGGGATGATTTTAGCTTCCTTCCATACTGTTGGATGAACCTCACTGATTAAACACTGATTGGATATATGACATATTAGGAGTAGCTACAGAGTTAACCACAAGTTTAACTATTCTACTGTCTAAGTTGTCTAGGAAACACTACCCATCCTCTCTGCCTGGCCTACTTGTTGTTAACTAGTTGTACGAACGCTGGTGTTATTGTTGTACTGTTTTATTGGATCTTGTTTAGTCGATACTTATTTGTTTTAGCTCCTGCTCATTTGATTTTGCTATTGTTGTCTCATCTGTTTAAGGAAAATAGGTAGCTGATATATTGCACTTTCACCTTAGCGCTAGGTATACTCTTGGTTGCTTGTTTTTGCAGAAAATGCACGTGATTAGTAGTTTTCGTTCCCTACCTATGTTGAATGCACTTATTGTAAGTCGCTTTGGATAAAAGCGTCTGCTAAATGACTGTAATGTAATGTAATGTAATGTCTAGACAGTCTATTCCACTTCCAGAGGAAGTGGAATCTGCTTGTGACATAATTAATTTCAGAACTGTTTCTCAGTAAAGAAGAGACAGTTTTTGTCTTCCATTATCTCTTTCTTTATTAGTGTGTGTGATAGTGAACCATCACTACTTTGTTGACCTCCTCTTAATTTAGCAACTTTATTTATTATTTTAATTATTGAAGTAGGTTGCAATATCATAAGGTTTTGTTATGAATATCCCCTCAGATTGTATGAATGAAACAAGATTTGATTTCCTGCCCATTATTTAGTTAAGTGTTGACCATTGTTTTCCCATAATTGTTTACTTCACTAATCGTACGTTTGTAATACTCTTTCTTTTTCCTTTTCTTTAACATTGTTACTCTGTTCCTTAATTGACAGTAGATTTGTCTTCAAACCTAGTTTATTTGCTGTTTTCTTTGCATTATCCCTTGCAGTCATTAAGTCAAGGAGTTCTTTATCTAGCCATGGAGCACCTTTCGACCTAACAGTAGATTTTCTAAATGGTGCATACCTATTTACTATTTCCATGAGCAGATTCATAAACACATTACGTGTTATTTCAGGGTTGTTCTCTTTGCACACTATAGACCAGTCTACTTACATTGTTTCTATTTTCTGATGCACTTCTTTTCCCAGTTTCACTAAAACTAGACAATTCACATTTGATCTATTGTTCCTTGAGATATTCATTATAGCTTAGTGCAGGAAATGCTGTCACATCACAGTTCACCCTAACCTGTTTAAGGAATATTAGTCTAATTGCCATCATTTTCATTTGAGCACAGGAGCTGCCTAAGTGGTCAATTTGCATTCTAGCTTGATGTAAAACAAATTCAGCTCTGCGTTTCCTGTTGAGCAGGTCAATCATTTTGCAGTGGCCAATAGGGGGGGGACGCGCGACAGCACGTGCAATAACCCCACGTTTGCAACTACTTTCGCCTGCGCACTTCACTGGGTATGGTCTAGTCAGTATAATTCAAGCAAGGTAATTATTACTCTTCTTAGTAAGCTTGTCAGAGGTCATTTGACCATTTTGTCAAATGTCAAATTGTGCCCATTAGCAAATGATAATTATACTTATAACTTCATGTAATATTAAATACTAAAATGACATTCTGTGGGCCAGTCCACACCAACGCAACTCCTTGCAACTGCCATTTGGGATAATGGTTGCAAGTATAGTTGCATGTTGCAAGGAGTTGCAAGTAGTTGCATGTTGCAAGGAGTTGCGTCGGGAATAATTGGTGTGGACTAGCCTTAACAACTAGATAACTGGACTGATATGATAATAGATAAATATCCACAGTTGGCTGTAAGGTTTATTCATCATTGTGAGAAAAACATAATTGAATCCAAACTCAAGTCATGCTTAAAGGGATATTTCACTTTCAAAAAAAATATTGGTCATTTTATCGTCTACTCAGGCCTTTGTGAGCCCCCCAGACAGTTTTTAAGTTGCTTGATTCAGTATTTAGATATTTGATATATATTTGATAATTTTATTGGACACGCCCCTTCCTACACAAACCCATGGTAACTTCAAACTCCATTTTAACCATGTTAGATCCATCAAAAACACCCGTCCTTGTTTCTGGTGACTCATACCACCCCCTTAATACGCGAGTGGGCCGTGTTTTTTCAATTACTTTTTTTATTTATTTTTAATATTTTGGGGGGGAAATGAAAAAAAAATTAATACAATAAAAAAATGAAATGAAATAAATTTAAAAAAATTTACACATTAGGAGGGCAGGGTGAGTCATCAGAACCAAGGACAGGTGTTTTTGATGAATCTAGCATGGTTAAAATGGAGTGTGAAATTACAATGGGTTTGTATAGGAGGGGGGCGTGTCTGATAAAATGAATATCAAATATCTAAATACTGATACTGTTTGCATACTGTTTGCATCTTTTCATGGAAAATCATCTGATTTAGTTTTAATTGTGTTTTATCTCATGTGTGTAGCCTCAGCTTTATTCCTAAAAGTTGTTAAGAACTCTCCACTCCCAGCCCTGAGTGAAACCCATCCTGTTGGCAATGTTATATAACATTTATCCTCTCAGAAACCCACAAAAAAACAATATTGAGGGGGAAAAAAGAACAGTTAAACAACAGTTTCCAATGTTCACATTTTCAGCTATTTATTTCAAACCATTCCTTTGTGACATGTATTTGTTACATAAGGAGTGCAACCCCAGTGTTGTCAGTGTCATCATCTTCACTTTGTTGCTACATGTCAACACACGACTACTTTTGAAACATAATACAGAGAATGTTAGGAACATATTTTAACTGTGATATTTGGCCTGCCTGTCTTCTGTCATGAAAAAGAGTCAAGTCATAACTTCAACGAAACAGAGCCATAATAACATTGACTGAATTAAAACCAGTTTAGGGGTGAAGAAGACAATGAATCTGACATCCTCTGCTATACAACCTCCTCCGAGAGTGCTGGTGACACAAATCACCTACTCTACACTTTTACAGCCCTTTAGACAGAAAGACAGGTGTACAATACAACTCACTGAACAGCTTGTGCAGCCCAAACTCCATCTGTGTTCATGTTGATGCTGGTGTTTCTCTGCCTTATTATTCAATCTTTTCCGCTGACACATACTATATTATAGTGCTGCTTCAGATGCACCTGGGTCCACATGGAGGACACATCTAGAGCTGTGTTTGTTGACGAAGGTGTATGTGCGGGGGGGAGGGTAAGGCACGTTTACTTCAGCAAGCAGTTTGAAGGGGACAAGCTACAGTTTTTACCAATTGATGAGGGAAGTGCCCCTAAGGCAGGGCTGTGTTGTATGATGGGCCAGAACCCCGGGGGGAGGGGGAGCTCCGTGGACAGCATTCCTTGAGCCTGTGGACATGGTAGGTGGCTGTGTCGCTCCCCGGTTGCAAATTGAAAAAGCAGAGGCGAGTGTAGCTGAAGGTGGGACTGGGAAACCTCAGAGTCTGTAGGGGAAGAACGAGTGGGAACATCCTTGATTTCGGCAGGAGGTTTGTGGGAAGGAGGACTCTCGTCATCTTCGTCGTTGTGTGTTTGGTTGACGTCCTTTTTGTCCTTGGACCTCCTGACCTCATCTCTTCCCATCTTGCTGTAGGGGGTTTCCTCCAGACTGTAGTCCCTGGAAAGCGGGGAACATCTCTGACCTTTACGGAACTTTGCCCTCCTGTTCTTGAACCACACCTGGATGAGACAGAACATTGTTTCAGTGTGAGCAGTAGTGTTTTGTTAGATTTTGTTAATCTGCGGTTGAACAAGTGTAGCAGAGTGGCTCAGAGTGTCTGCCTGAAGACCAAAAGCATAATATCTTCCCGGCCAAGGGTATTCCCTCTTTGTCTAGTGGTTAAGATGTTTGGCTTTAGTGTCTCTTCCCATGTGGGTGACCCGGGTTCGATGCTCAGGTGTTACTAAAGCAAGGCAGCAAGGAGTTAAAGAATTGTTTCTATTAGTTATTCCCTATTCAGTTCATAGTGTAAGCAAAGGAGGCATGTCAGCCCCTTTCACACACCCCTCCCTAAAAAGACAATCATAAGACACTATTTGTGTTGACAACACTCTTGACAGAAGCTAAAGAACAAATGTCAACACATTGGTGTTTGTTTAGTTTCAGGTGAGGTTTGATCTTGTTAAGAGTAGGCTATGTTATGCTGACCTGAATTCTTGCCTCAGGCAGGTTGATGCAGACGGCTAGTCTCTCTCTCATGCTGACATCTGGGTACTGTGTCTGTTGGAAGGCTTTCTCCAGAGCTTGAAGCTGGGACACCGTGAAGGCTGTGCGGCTGCGACGCTGCTTCTGCTGGTTGCCATAGCGAGCTTCTAGAATGAGCTCTGCGGGGACAGAACACAGGAACGAACCCAGTCACCGAAACAATCAGGACTTGTTGAAAAGTAACGATGTGGACCATGAGGAGAAGCATTATGTTGACCCACTTATTCTTATAAATTCTATTCTGCATTGGTCTGAAGTTCATAATTTGCTATGGGGATGTCAAGGACTCAGGCCTCTTGTCCATCTCGAAAGGCGTATGCAAGATATATATATATTTGACACTAATAAATAATAACTCAAATACTGGCTTCATTTTCATAATTATACTCTTGAGAGTGAGGGCGAAATAGGCAAAATCTTTTAACAAACTTTCAGAGTCAGAACACTTGAAAAAAGTATTTTTTGTCCGAGACAAAATTACTAGACTTAGTTACCGGTTATCATCTACCTTTGTTGATACGATACCATAAAGAGGTAGCCTATATTAACATTAGTTTTAGACATTTGAAAACTTGTGAAATGGGACATTCTGCATAATGCATCATACATAATAAATTTAGAATTCCGGACTTTTACTTTTTAAGAGAGTATTTCTACATTGCAGTATTGATACTTAAAAAAATACGTTATTTTTCCACCATTGTTGAGAACCTACCTGCCAGTCGCTCAGCAACAGACAGGGTATGCACTGTGGGACTGGCCGAAGAGTAAAGTCGGTACTGTGTCGCCATCTGGTGGTGCAGGTCTACCAGCATGGAGTTGAAGCCGTGAAGAGGATACACTCCGTTGCCACAAATTGATGCACCGCAAAAACTCAAACGTGAATCCATGGTGAATCTATATAAATAGAGTAAATGAGTCATCTTATTAAGGACTGTCAAACGCATTGTTAATTTGAAAGTCTCATTTTTGAAATAGGAAGAACAAAATTGCTAACTAGCCATTTAATTGATGATTGATTGAATATTGTATTAACATTTTGCAAAAGAAAAAGCACAGCAGAAAGTCTGCTAAAAAGATTAAAACCCAAGAAAGCACTATGGCTTGTTTCCATTGGGGTCCATGTGTATTCAATTCATCGAAACATTTAATGACAGACAAATATACAATACTATGCTATACTATACATATAATATACTACTATACTATATGATAGTTTTAACCTCATAACAAATGGGGTATTACATAAGTAGCCTATTGTATGAAAAGGTTAACATCATGGCAACAAAAGAAGGGAGAGTTAAATACTTGTGATCTAGTCTATATGAAAACGTAACTGTAGCCTATGTTCCCATGCGTAAAATGTTGACATATAGTGGCAGAATAGTGTAAAAAAATCCTCTACATTTAACTAATTAACCTTCCAGGGAAGAAAAGAGCTGGAATAATTTCTAGTTTACCTGATGCACAAAAGATCTTTGTGCACTTTTGCACATAGAGGTCCAAAAACTCCAATTAGTCCCAATATTTCCCAAATTCTGCTTGGTCCTTGCTGCCTACACGGTGCACCACACTACTGCATGGATCACATTCTCCCAAACCACTCTCACCCACCACTATTTAAGAAGCATTTACTCTGAACTCCCCTCAGCCATTAGCCAATAGAAAGAAAGGTATTAGCTGGGATTAGGTGGGATGGGGGGAAAGAGGGGGGTGCAGAGGCTCAAGTTTTTGAAACTATTGAACTTGGGAGATTTACGCCAAGGATCCCCCTATAAGCGAGCGATTCATTCCTCCCGTTAAAACAATTAAAACAATGTGGTCGGCTAATCTCCGAGGCAGGACAGATTAAAATAACAGCCTTTGATTGTGCTGTGTTCTCAGACCTCTTTCTCCCATACATACTCCTGGCTTTGACAGCCTCCTCTCAGAGGGGGTTTCTCCAGGGTTTGTTTTGCTAACAGCCACCATATTTTGCCCATAAACTGTCAGCATGAGAAGTTTAATCTAGACATTGCCCATTGAGACCAATTTCTTAAGGTCCAACTGAGCCAAATTCCAAAGGCTCCCCAAAATAATACTATTATTTCCAGCTAAATAACGAAACAATAAAGCCTTCCAGATATCATTATTAGCAACTTTCACTCTCTCTCTCACACACACACACACACACACACACACTCACACACATGCACTCACACACACGCACGCACGCACACGCACGCACGCACACACACACACACACAAAATAATGGAATACAGTCTTCCATCCCATTTTCAAAAATGTGAGATGCCATGGCACAACAAACAAATGAACAAATGGTTAGTCCCATCACCAAAAATAGAATAAAAATAGCAGTGGAGACATGTTTTTTTTATTCTGGTGATTGATTCAGCTCTTGATAGAATGAGTATAGACACATACTGTAGATTTAAACAGTATTTGCTGTATTTGGGGGCTGCAATACAGTAGGTTATTTATTATGTAATATTTGCAAACATTGTAGTGAAAACAGACCTATATATTGATTCATACTGTACATACTAGACAAGTAAAATATCGAAGAACAACATTGGTACTGTAAAAGGAACCTACAACTCAGTGGTTCTCAACCTGGGGGTCGGGACCTCCAGGGGAGTCCCCACACAACTAAACTAAATGTAATGCCTCAATTCAAATTTGATTATTTTGGGGGGTCCCCAGTTCAAATATGATTATTTTGGGGGTCACGGCATGAAAAGGTTCAGAATCACTGAACTAATTGATAGTTAGGTCCTGCATGTTATTCCTCTAAGCGCCAATAGGGTAGAAAGCATCAGAGTGACAGATACAGTAAGTTGCCAATCATACATTTTAAGATGTCTTACCCAGATGTACTAGCTTGCACTGGGAAAGACGTTATACTCTCAGGCAACAAAGCGGCTATAACTTATTTCATAACCTTGATAATGATTATCGAATGTAATGACATTCGATTCATACTGAAAGAAACTCATGCTGTTCTAAATAACATGTTAATTTAACATGCATTGTAGTTCATATGGCTGTATCAGGATTCACTGGTCAACAAATGAGATGTTTATAGTCTTGTGTGCTGTGGGAGTAGACATAACCATGGTTCACCTCTTCCAATTTCTTTTCACTTTCACTTCAGACCTCCAAAATATGTGAAAATGTTTGTGTTCTTTCTCCCTTGGCTTTTTTTCCTCCTCTTTTCGCTGTTCTTGGCTGTCAAGCTATATTAGTGTCCGATAGAAATAAGTCATTTAGAAGAGGCTCTGTCGGCCAGCCCCTCAACCCCACTAAAAGCTCCAGGATTAGGTCCCAGAGGCCTTTGTCTCCACAGCCTGCAGGATTAGGGGAGATTTACTGCAAAGAGAGAAAAAAAGTAGTTATTTCATGGCACTTTCATGATGAAACCTGGCCAAAGCTGTGTTGGCTGGGGGGATTATAGTCACACAAAGAGTACGGTTGTGTGTGTGACCCCCCTCCCATAGCCACCACCCTGGACTCACTCACTGCCCCCCTGGATCACTTACCCCTCCGTGGGCCTGGCAGGGTCCGGCTGGGCTCACCTCTTCCCTAGCCCCACTGTCAAGATACCCAGAGTTCACTCCAAATGAGTGATGGCCTCACTGATTAGCCCCTCTCCTTCCAGTCATCCACAAACGACCTGCTTTGTCTTCAGTCCTGTAGCAAACAGAATACAAAGACACAGAAAAATCCGGAGTAATCCGGAGAGTGTAAAATTGGACCCGCAATGGTCCATTTTTACAGTGTGCAGCAGATGAGTAATGATGCGAGGACAACACCGATGTCCATTCCCTGATGACATGAGATTATCATTCAACATAGGATTTTACAACATCTTGCGATGACTCCAGCATCTTGGGAGTAGTAAGAATGCCTCAGGAATTAATAAAGTTCAGAGGCAAAAACTGAGAGAAGTTATTCCCCCCTGCCGTGTTAAAAACGGCTTAAAGGGGGTTGTGCTCCTTTTAGAAGAACCACATATGGATTACAGCGAGTAAAAGACAAAGGATACCCCCGGATAAGTCTCATCACTAACAACAGCCTCATCCTGTAGCAGGTGAAAACTTGTAGGATTTAATAACAGTTTTCTAACAGCATGGGAAATCACCAGGCGTTTAGAGCTCTTCTAAAAATAAGACCATGAAAATGTGGATAATAACTTTTATAGCACGTCAAGCTTTGTCCTGCTTCCTGTCATCAAGCAACCAAAAAAAAGAAGTTATTACAGCATTGCTATGAGGCACATTAAAGTATTTACTGAAGGTGTTTGGTTTGACTCAGGGACAAACCAGTTCAATGGAGTCTTCTGTTACTGTTCAAAGAGGAATAAATAAATAATTTGAATAATATAATAATAAAAGGACAACACATTAATATACACATTAATCACAAACAGCACTCAGTTCATGAGAAAAAAAACATTTATTTTCAAAAATTGTTTTAGATTGATGGCAACTGAGGAGGATGAGGGTGGAGGAGCGGTTTCCTTTTGTCTTTTTGAGGGTACCAGAGAGTTTTTGTTAATGTCTCCTGTTTAACAGATGTTCCAGTTAAGAGAGCAGAACACCCCCGCTTCCCCAAAAAAACAGACCCGTGGCCGTGCTTTCTTTAATTACTTATCAATAGTGGAAATTTGTATTGACAAGGAGCTGTCAGCCGGGGAGCTTTGTAGTTGTCAGTTATCTGTGGGAGAGACGCTCAAAGGCGCCCCCTCGGACACCAGCCGGATCGATCGGCATGCAAAACACAATTGAAACCCTTTCAGGGCTGTGATGTTAGTACTGGAGCATGTGGGCCAAGGGGGAGAGAGCAGCTATGAGCTAAACACTTCTTCATTGGCAGAAATCAATGAGGCTGGCTGGCCTTTGACCTGACGGAGACAGGGAGAGCTGTCGACGGGTCAGTAGCCCCTCTTAAGCCCCTGTGAGTGCCAGGATCATGCTGGGAGCCCTGACACTGACTATGACACACTCACAGCTTAGACTGACATTGCTCTGTGTGCAAACACACAAAGGACACACACACACACACACACACACACACACACAGCATGAAGCTATGAGCATCACCTGTATTGTATGCTTGATTGGTGATTAGCTCCATTTCAGAGCAAAAATAAGGACATTAAAAGAGTTATCAATATGAATCAGTATAAAGAAGTTATCCAGACAATTCCTTAAACTGATTTAGTCGATCTAAATGGGAACGTTGGAGAACTGAAGTCTTGAGAAATGCATTGATTTCATTTACTGGGCTTTTGGTAATTCCTGTCTTAGGAAGCCTAGTGTCTTATTACCTTCCTATTAGCTTCTTATGATGTGCTGCCCTCCCCTTGGGAGTATGCCCATAGGTGGCTCAATGGGCAGATCAATATGAAGGGCTGAGTAAAGATCAGTCACTTAATTGGGCAGCAGGACTGAGCGATTAATGTCAGAGAGAGGGACAGGCAGCTGTGGACTGCCCAGCTCAGCATGGCCCGGCCACGGGGTCAAGGGCACCAACAGAGGGTTGGGGAGGGTGCTACTTGGTGAGCTCCAGACACACTCTAGCATAAGACCTTTCAAACAACCTTGCCTATTTGAAGCCTGGCCGTAATCCAAACTCCAAACAAAGGCCTTGGTCAACTTGCGCACTACACAGTTTCATTCAGACCTAAAAGAAAATAAATGTCCAAAAGTGTATATCAGTTGAGAAAACGCACTGTCAAAAAACTTTTCTACAGTTTATTTTTCAAATGACGGATGTAAAAATCTTTTCAAAAGGCAGATATATTGATGTGTGCGAGACTGCCTGGCAGATATTATGCTTAATTTACGTGTACCACGTCATACGACGCTGTACAAGCTCACGTGTCGCATTGTGAAACGTTGTGAGCTTGTAGTACAGCGATTTTTGGCAGATAATAGCATTGTATGATGAAGTATAAAGCAGAATACATCCAGCAAACTTTCATCATAAACAAACGGTAGTAAAGCGCAGCATTCAAGTGAGAATCGAACAGGGCAAGTAGGCGGTCAAGTTGTCTTTTGCTCTGGTTCTTAAAAGAGATAAAGCCTCTCTGTGTCCCTCAGCATGGGGTCAATTCGAGGTCCCTTGGAGCTCAGTCCAGGCCCCCAGCCTCCCCCTAGCGACCCCTGCTAGTCAAAAGGTGATCACAGGGAGAGCGTTGCTGATCGAATTTGATAATGAAGAAGACCCCTCTAAGCTGCTTCGGCCCACATGTTCAAAATCTCTTCAACACTCGATAAACACTAGGACGCCCCCCTCCCCTGTCACTTGGAACAATGTGTAGGTATTGATTCCAGCTAACTGGCTCTTTAATACCTGGGGTCTGTGGCCTGGCCTGGGGAAATGCGTACTGACATGTGACAGGAGGAGCTCAATAGGAAAACGCACCGAAGAAAGGATGGGCCTCTCCATTTAGCATTCTCTCCCATTTTGTTTGAAATTACACATCTGCTGAAGAAAGGAGCCTCCCTCCCAGCCTCTGCACCTGCTGTTAAAGGACATATAAGGGACGGATGGGAGATCGCATGAGTCCTGTGCTGTACTGTATAGGAGCTTACAAAACTGTCAGTGTTGGTTTGTGATTTCCAAGGTTTGTTAACATTGAGACCTGAAGCCGATTCTACATGTCTCCTAAATCTCAACAGTATTCTGAAAAACATGTTTCTATATCAATCTTTTTCATGTCAAGGACCCACAAAATTATATGTATTTGGCCGCAGACCCCCATCAAAATATTTTGTTCCAGGGACCCCCAGAAGCAACGATTTGAGTTTAAAATGTTCGCTTTAAAAAAATATATATATTCAAAGATTTGCACACATTTTCACGATTTTTCAAAAATAGCAGATCTACAAGCTCGTAGCGCGGCACTCGGTGCCGCGCTATGAGCTTGTAGATCTGCTATTTTTGAATAGCCCAAAGTGTAAAATAATGCTTTTTAGCTCCAATCTAAAAATGACACAGTTCCAGGTCTTAATGGGTTAAGGTGCAGTGACAAGGACAGCATCTCATTTTCACTAGTCATTTTAATAGAAAAAGATAAACCCCAAAAAATGAACGAATACAAAAAGAAACTACTTACAGCATATTTACAGCGCTCCATGTACAGTATCTTCCATCTTACTCTCAACATAAAATGGCACGTTAGCTTGTGTATACTCTAAATTATAACTGCAATTAATGGATCTCTAGATCAATACTGAACCAAGGTCTGTGACGTCGTGAAGGACTATATGTTCTTTCTGTGCTATTATTACAATCCCTAAGATTTCTTCTTTCATGCAGTGCACGGGGCACAAAGAGACTACTGGATATATTCAATATCATCGTTTTGTACTATTGAATACAGAGGAATATATTCTATCAAATATACCAAACTGGTGTAGCAGAGACATTAAAATGTCCCCTGCCTGGGGGAAGGGGGCCATTTGATCAAGTATTATAGAATTACTCATATTTTGAAAGCCAAGAAAATGACCTTGATATGAACCACATTAAACCTGATGTGAGTATACAAAAAAAAAGGGTGGAAAATAAACAAGTGCATTTAGGTAGCAACGTTCTGTGTTCCAAAGCCTCTATGATATTAATGCAATCGTTTACTCTAGAACAAGTCAACTTGTGACTACAGGAGTATGCATTGTTACACAGATGAGGTACTCGAAGACATTGGCCCTCTAACAACACAAGGGCCTTTCTATAGTGCAAGTTGGGCTGAGCATAAGGCTCGGCAGCAATAGCATATTAATCGCCATGATTCAACAGACAATGCCCTGGCATTTTTACATACTCTAGCACTTCTATAGAAAGGTTTTATTTGTGAATCCTTGACGAGACCTTAAAAGAAAAAGACCAGACTCAACCAGAAGGAAAAACAATTGACAGAAGAACACAGAAATAAGGTAACATATGTCGCACTGGAAAAAATCCTGAGTGAACTTTGAAACTTGAACACTCAGGATTTTACAGTGTTGAACCGAAATGAAAAAAATGATAACATGGTTTGCCTCAGATGCTCTGTAGAGAAAGGGGCTTGCACTGCAGTGCTCTTGACGAATAGGTACAGGTAGCACCTTTCAACACCACCAATCAGAGTACGCTTTGTCCCTGGTAGAAACTCTAAAACCAGAGTTTTATTTAACTTTGCGCAGACGTTGCGCAACGCATTGTTTTTGGTGCGCGACCCCCGCACACAACTAAGTATAACTCAGGCTTAATGGGCTAAAACCATTGCTCCTTTATCCGCCCTTCCCACCCTCTGTCTTTCTTGACAATGAGTTAACACCATGATGAAGCTCCAGTCCTGGACCCAGTGGCCCATCGAGGCCATCGGGCAGCGCTCCGCAGTCTACGAGAGTGGCGTCAGCTCCACATGAAAGCAGGAAGTTTATAATGAGTGGAGAAGAGAGGTGGGTCAGAGGTCATCTCTTGACCTTTGCATCCTCCTTGAGCTTCCAAACCATGAGCTCCAAGCAGGCTGCGGCGTCCTCGCTGGAGTCGTGGCCCTCCACTGGAAACGCACACAAGATACTAAATCAACCTTTATTGAAATCAGTCTCAAATGAGTGGCATGACACAATCTGTATAAACTGCATTTAGGGTTCGTTTAGGGTTCGTTTAGGGTCCCCCCCCAGACTTTCTATTCCACAGTACACATTTATAGCTAGCTACAATAATAGAAATTGAGGGTTACATGCTGATTAATAAGCAGTGGCTAAGGAGGTAGAGCGACCGCTTGCGAAGCGAAGGTTCCCGTTTCTGAACCCCGGCTCCGCCTGGGTTAATGTCTAAGTGTCCTTGCACAGGACCCAACTGCTCTCGATAAACAGGTTGGTGCCTTGCATGGTTTCCTCTGCCCATCGGCGTGAACATGTGTGTGTGGATGGGTGAATGTAATGCACATTGTAAATAGGGTTGGGATTTTAACGATTCCGGTTCCTTAAAGATTCCCTCTTAACGGTCCGATTCCTATAGCAGGTTCCAAATGGACCCTTAGAAGTCCTTAACTCTGAAAGGGTACAAATGGAACCAAATGGACTGGTCTCAGAGTTATGGTGGTCCTTGAAATTAAAACGTTTGAGAACCAGCGGTATTGTAATTGTATAGCAGACGTGAAGTCCACATACCAGCTCTGACAGTGTGATAAAACCGGTTCCGGAAACGGTTCAAAGTGAGATGAAACCGATTCCGGTTCCTCAATGTTGGATTGTAAGCCTAATTGTAAAGCGATCTTGGGATCCACATGGGAATGGCGTGGCCACGTACACAGACCGACCCATTTATAGATGGCTAGAGTGCAGAGCCACACAGTAAAAAGGTATTCCAGTATTGACACAAAGATTTCCCAAGAAACATCATCTTTTGCTTGAGCTGCTTACCACTGTCCTGGATGATCCGCTTGAGGTGCTCAGCCATGAGGTTCCTCAAGGCACGCTTGTAGGGCAAGCCAAGGCGGTGAGGAAACACGATAGCTGTGTCCACTACCATACTGTGGATAAGCTGGAATAGCATGGCAGGAAGAAGAGAGGTTTAAAAGGTTTCAGCCCATGATCAACATAGTAGAAATGTTATCTGGCACTTTGGACACCAGACTAAAATTTACATTTACAGACTCTTATCATTTGTGGGGCTACAAGAATAAGGCCCATACCTGTAGTTTAGTATAATACTTTGGTACAGTACATCTGTAGTTTAGGAGCAGGAGTGTACATTGTGATGACTATGATTCTATTGGAATTCTATCTATATTGAGCAACAACAAAAAATCCCCTCTAGTACTTTGAATGTCCAGATGCTGACATGTACAGAAAAGGTGGAATTTGTGGCCAAAGCATGTTAATTGTAATTTCTTTGGACAACTTCACATCATTAATTCATGGTTTATCTTATTAGTAATTTTCTTTCCTGAATGATCTAGATTCTACAGTAACAAAGCACCAGTCGTCATCATCACACACACCCATGGAAGGATTTGGGTTGCACGTTGAGATCTACTGAGTGAGAATACCTTAAGAGCAAGAAGGTCGCTCTCCAGACTGTGTCCTACAAGGATGGACTCTGCGCTGAACATACTGAGTAGGACTGCCTGAACATCTCTTATCGTGATGGTGGCACTCTCCAAGTCCTCCTCCGTTACTCCTGAAAACCTGCGCAGTAGATAAAGACGTAGTGTGTTTGGAACAGTGTCTAGGACTGTGGTTATTTGAAGGCATTCTGACTTATGATCCATGTGCAAACAAGCGTGATACACTCTCCATTAAAAAAACAAAATAGTGATTTAATAATCTTACATTAACAAAATATCGAAAAACTTTCACACACTGTTCTGTAAAACTCGCAACGTTTTAACTGTTTTGATCTTCATCCAAACGGTGTCGGTTCTGAAGCAGATTGAAAAGATCAAAATGTCAGTGATTAAAGTGTAGTTTTGGTAGGCCTTCATCAGAGAAGTTGGGGGGAGTTTCACGCTTATTTACACATGGATTTTCACCTCTTTTCCTAGTTGTTTTGGGGGGAAATTCTATCTGTGAGACAGTACACAGTGAATGACTGTGAGAGAAAGGACAAGTGATGAGTGACATGGGTTTGTAAGCCAAAGCTACCACCTGTGTGTGTGTGTGTGTGTGTGTGTGTGTGTGTGTGTGTGTGTGTGTGTGTGTGTGTGTGTGTGTGTGTGTGTGTGTGTGTGTGTGTGTGTAATCTGCGTATGAGGTGGTGCTTAGAGCTGCCCAGCCAAGCACAAATGCTACCATATCAAGTTGCAGAAAACTAATAAGAGTGAAGTCTCACCGTGTGTTGTAGTCGACAACTTGGCTGTCAGGTTTCACAAATGTGTCGTAGATTACTTTGAGCTCAGAATTGATGACCGTCACCCTCGTCAGGTCCAGTCCCGACTTCGTATAGCACTGTTTCACAAAACAGTGAATAGAGGAGGTTCAAATGTCGGCAGAGGGAGTGTCTCCATCTATTATAGGCAGTTTATTTTTAAATAAATGTTTTAACTGTGGACATTTTCTGAGATGGAAATGTGTATGTTTGTAGTTTGAGGACACCTGTCCCTCACCATCTCACAGTCCAGAGCGTACACGCCTCCGTTACCGTCTGCAGGCAGCTGTTTACTGAACGTCGTCACGTAGCCATCCAATGACTCTTTACGCCCGTCCTGCATATGTTGCTGTGGAATGTGGAAACGCAAAAAGTTACAAATCACACACTAGACTTAGTCTGCACCAAATGAAAGGACAGCTAATAAGAAAGGAAATCCTTAGAAATGAGAAATCGGTGTCTCCTTCAAAGAGAAATAATAGTCAGAAAAATAGGAACATCTCCCTCTGGAGTATACCATCTACTCTTGCCAATGTTGGACAGTGAAAGACAATGGCAATATATTGCCCCCTAGTGGTTCAATGTACCTGCCGAAGATCGAACATGATCGAAATTCGAAACGTTGTGTTTCTTGTTTTAAAAAAAGTCTGAACCATAGTTCGGGGTGCAGGTTTTATCCTTTAAAGTATGTGACCCTTTTAACATATAAAAAGGATATAGTTAGCCCCAATGGCAATAGTGTAAAAGGAGTATTACTACCACTGTTACACAACAGATCTGCATTTCTAACAATCCACTTGACTAAACAGAAACAATACCAGGCAATCCCAAATAATCTCAAACAAAACTGATCAAAAGTATCAATATTCATTCACGTGACTGATTTCTTAATAGACAACAAAGAATGATATTGATAATATATATTAAGAGTTGTTACCTTGGCCACCTGGCAACCTAGAGCGCCTACCAACCCAGAGCAGCAACTGTAGTTCGTCTCCCAACCTGTAGACCCTGGTAGACACACAGAGAGAGCAAGATAAAGAGAGATGAAACAGCACAACAGTAGTTAAAGGGATATTTCACTTTCAAAAAAACATTGGGTCATTTTATCGTCTACTCAAGCTTTTGTGAGCCCCCCCAGATCGTTTTTAAGTTGCTTGATTTAGTATTTAGATATTTGATAATAATTTTATCAGACACGCCCCCTTCCTATACAAACCCATTATAACTTCAAACTCAATTTTTAACCTGTTAGATTCATCAAAAACACCCGTCCTTGGTTCTGCTGACTCACCCTGCTCTCCTAATACGTGAGGGGGCCGTGTTATTTCGATAACTTTTTTCATTTATTTTATTACTTTTTTTTATTGTATTTAATTTTTTTCATTTTCAAAAATAAATGAAAAAAGTAATAGAAAAAACACGGCCCCCTCGCGTATTAGGAGGGCAGGGTGAGTCACCAGAACCAAGGACGGATGTTTTTGATGAATCTAACATGTTATAAATTGAGTTTGAAGTTATAATGGGAAGGGGGCGTGTCTGATAAAATGAATATCAAATGTCTAAATACTGAATCAAGCAACTTAAAAACGATCTGGGGGGCTCACAAAAGCCTCAGTAGACAATAAAATGACCCAAAGTTATTTTGAAAGTGAAATATCCCTTTAAGAGAGACAGAGTAGAGACCATTCAGATGTGATTACTGTATACCATACATGGGCAACTGGCGGCCTGGGGGCCACATGCGGCCCCCTCCTCCACTTAAAGGGGAAATCCACCCATTTTCAATATTTAACTATGTCATTAATATAGCATAAAGGAGTTGTGTGGAAATAAGAAAAAATTAAAAAAAAAATTAACATTGCAAAAAAATTTAACATTGCAAAAAAATTAACATTGCAAATTACACCATGATGAGTCATCACAGTGTAATTTGCAATGTTAATTTTTTTGCAATGTTAATTTTTTTTGCAATGTTAATTTTTTTTTAATTTTTTTCTTATTTCCACACAACTCCTTTATGCTATATTAATGACATAGTTAAATATTGAAAATGGGTGGATTTCCCCTTTAATGCGGCCCCCAGGTTAATATCGGAATAGTGATATATTATTGATTTCAGCTGTTACAATTCCACGCATGCAAACATGACCCGCTTTAATTACTTCAGCCTGTATTAGTAGCTCAATGACTAGTATTACATTTCTATTGTCTTTTTTTACGTCCAATGTATTTGTATTTAAGTTCAAAAAGTTAACATAACTAAATGCATTTGAAATTAAATAAAAATGATACATTTCAGGATTCCAATTAAAAAAGAACCAAAAAAAAACAGGCTTCAAATTCAAAAATAGCAAAAATAGCAGATCTACAAGCTCAAAACGTTTTCAGCTTGTAGATCGGCTATTTTTGCAACTTTTGTGTGACATTGAATGGCCCAACAGTATATGCAATGTGGCCCTCTGGAGTGAGTGTGGAAATATAGTGGCCCTCTCCATCATCAAAGTTGCCCACTCCTGCCGTACACAAATACATTAACGTGATAAGTATTTGGCATCAACATGGACAAGCGTACCTTTGTGTCTCCGTAGGCGTCCCCAGTGATGATTGCACTCCTCCTTGCGCACACAGTTGCCATTAGCGTTGATCCTGTATTCTGCCCCACATCGACAGCATATTTTGGTGAATGCTGGATGCATATCATAATGTAGAGGGGAAAGAATTAGACAAAATAACCTTAAATCTACAACATGGATGAATATGGATAGCTTTAGTCATAAACGATTATTAATAGAATACGATTATTAAGTCAGAGTGATGTGTTCGTGGTCCACCCACCCTCCCATTAGCCAATTTTAATATAGGATATGAACACTGCTGGGTAAACATGGTCACTCACGGTCTGCAGGGGTCTTTTTCTCCGGTAGGTTGTGGATCACAGCCTGCCCGGCTGTATCTGGGTTTGATCTCGGGTAGCCGTGCTCCTGGAGCTGCTCCTCTGTCATCAGGTAATCGTTCAGTTTCCTGTACAACACCAACTCTGCACAAAGCGAGCAAATCAAAACACTTCCTCAATACCTCTATTATAACGCGGAGTATACAGAAATACATGGAGGAATGTTATGTGGCAATACTTCTCTTGTCCTATGTGGAGTAAATTGGCCACTAATCAGATTCACATGAAAAGTTGGGAGTTAAGTGCCAGGCCAAAGTATGCTATGACAGGAAACACTGCTGCAGGAATTGATCCATTGTTCCTGTAGTTGGGAGAGTCCCTCTAGCCGTCAGTCCACCATGTTGACCTTATTTATATGATGCAAAACCAAGTAAAGTGTGAAGCACTGGTGGCTGCAGGACACAGGGCCTCACAGTTTGCAGTAAACAAAATAAGAACAACTCTTCCTCTGGGCTTGGTCACAAGGATAGGATACTGAATTGTTTCATTAATACAGCCCTCTGCCTCCTCATCGCTGAAAAACAATAAACAAGCTAGAGCTTCAGTGATAAGTACCACTAACCTACATGCAATATAGTGCTATATACTGTACTATACTGCTGGCTGACTGTCTGTCTTGTTGATTTTAATTTCTGGGAAAATAACAGATGTACAAGCTTCCAATGTGTCTCAACGCTCCGGAACACGTTGTGAGCTTGTAAATCAGCTATTTTCATGAAAAGACAAAAGCAAATCAATAGGAGCCCCGGTCAACTAAGCATACATGGTTTAAGTGGGTTAAGTTAGATTGTAACGTGAACGTCACCTGGAACCAGCGCAGAAAGGGCACAATGAACAACAGAGAAAAAAAAACAGCAAGTGTAAGAAACCCCTGCAGAAGTGAATTCAATCACTGTATCAAGTATCAACAATCAAATTCACACCCTTGTTTATATTAGGGGTGCTAGCGGCCATTTGTGACCATGGCCAAAGGAAGCCCTACACATCCCTGCTCCTCACCAGTAAGTTTCTCCTCCTGCTGTCTGCCCATCCTGTTGATGGTGAAACTGGTTTTAGCAGCCATACGGCCCCCAAGCACTTCCTCATGGGACAGAGCCTTCCTGTTGCCTGGGTATGCTGGGGCCTCTAAAAAGGAGAAGGACATGACCGCACATAATAAAAATGTTGTGACATGTACGAGTCCTGCACACATACTTTGTACACGACACAATACTTACTTTGATGTTTTGCTTAGCTTGTGCTAATTACATACATTTGGTACACAAACATGCGTGTAGGTGTACTCACACGGCATGACATACAGCCGACATGTACATATTGACTCTGTACTGTGCAGTGCCTTGATTTATTGTTGAATGAATGAAAACTGAGCTGACATACTATGCGCAGGTGAGGGAGAGAAGTTGCTCTTGCCGCGAAGCTTCTTCAGAGTGTTGACGGCTATGTTGAGGTAGATGTTCTTGCTGTTGCTGCGGTCGTACACAATCTTCTCCTCATCCAGAGCCTGAAACAACAGATGAACCCCTGTCACGGTAGCATTCGCGTTTTCCATGGAAGTGCTTACTTTAAAAACAGTCTGCTAAATTTCTTAATTCAATTAATGATCTTAAAGCACAACAGCTTGTAAGCTTGTAGATCAGCTATTCTATTTTCAGTGCACAACACTCTGGAGAAGGTTCCAGAGTCAGACTCCAGAGTAGGTGCAGGGCTTTAGTAAGGATAGAAAGGGCAGTGGGTTTTAGAATAGTGTAAATGTATTTTGTCGTGTCTGAAATAATTTGTTTATTTATTGTACATCATTCATTGTTCATGTCTGTCATGTTATGAGACATATTTGTTATGTGTATGAGGACCACAATGGAAATAAGTCCCAGACTTTATTGTGTCATATCCTTGAATTCTTATAATTTGTGTTATGACTTTTCAAATAAACTAAACTGTGTGGAACTAAGTATGTCAAGGCCCCAACAATCATCATTTCATTTCAAGCCTTTTTCGAAAACTACGCCTATTATTTAAAAAATCTTTCTTAAATTTGACTGGCTTATATTATTTAAACATATTGTTGAAAGATTTAACAATACGTATTTTTTTCTATTAATTTTAAACATTTCCCAAAGGACCACCTGTAATTATGCCATTGCAATCGTGTCACACTTTACGAAAGGGGCCGCAGAGTGGTGTTCCTCCATACCGTCTGAAAGGCAGCATCCTCTGACGGGCAGAACTTGACACATTCATCAATGAAGGTGTTCAGGTAGCGCTGGCGGACGTTGGTCGGTACCTTGGCCCCAAACTCAGTAGGGATGATAGGACGCTTCATTGAAGAGCTCTGGGATGTGGTAAGAAAGAGAAAGAGAATTTATAACATTTATAAAAGGTTGTTTATTTATATCTTAAAGCATAAATGTTAGTTAGTTGCCTATTATCAAGGCTAGACAAATACAGCCCTGTGCATACCAAATGCAACGCAAGAATAATGAATATCAGTAGCAGAAGCCAAAAGCATGAAAACTCAAATGACCATTGGTAATGAAGATGACACATTTATCCAAAAAGCCTGGAGTCTTATGTAACTTCCAATGATGAACAAAAGAAAAGGATAAGTAACTAATAAGGCAGGTATGATGGCACGTGTGTGAGTGATGAGACACGGTACCTTCATGGTGGGTGTGTGTGCTACCCTCTTCTGAGCAATGGTGGTGGAGGTCTTGGACATGATACCAGTGAAGGTGTGGGTCTTGAGAGACAGATGTGCCGTGAGGTTCGTGCTAGGGGTTAACACTCGACTGGAAGCCGGCTTGGCATCTGCAGAACAGAGTTAAACACACACAAACTTCTTACATCAATCAACATGATGACTGTACTAGTAAGGGAAGGTTTTGGGATGGCTGGGCATTAACATTAGTTGGAGGAAGCATACAAAGTAAAGTACAAGTGAAAAATTATTTGACTCAAATTAAAGGTGAAACCTCAACTTGAGTAGGAAATAGAAGTTTGAGATGGTGTTTTCATACCATATTTGGTAGAGGACCCAGACAGTGGGTTAGCAGGACGGTGTGCTATTCTCTTTCTCTCTCCAGAGCAGCCAGGGCTGGGGCTCAGGGAGGCTGAGGCACTCTTGACAGCGGCAGCGAGCTGGGCAGCCTGCTGCTGGGCTATCTGCATCCGCTGGTAGCACATTTCCTGGGCTGAGGGTCTCTTGTACGGTCGCACCTTGGGGGTTGCCTCAGTCTGACGAGACAGAAACCATTACACTCTTAGGATATCTACTCCAGAACAAATAACCACACGAGCGACAGGATAATTACTGTTGTAAGACCTACATAGCCCTATTTATGTGATTCTATGCTAATCATATCTTAATATATGTTCTTTGACACCTTGCATGTCTGTCTAAGTTTCTGTGCACTAGGAACATAGTGTTGTTATGAAGGTCATAGGGTGTCTAGGTAAAGGGAAAGTAGTGTTGTGAAGGTCGTAAGACGTAAGTTTGACTGCCTCCCCTGTATTTTATACTGTGAGAAACACTGTAGATAAAACCACCTGCTGTCCAATAAGGAGGAGTGTGGATGATACTCTCTCATAATACTATCTTTTCTTTGCTTTCCAAGACTTCAGTATATCGCTTATTCTGACTGAGTTCTGCATTTAACAGCACAAATCTCACAATATGCACCTTACATTAACTGCTCTTTAATGAAGGAGGAATAGTATGGCCACTTTTATATATTCTAATCCAGGATGATGTTAAGATGTCAAACTCACATTTCCAAAATGGGAGACCCTCTTCTTCTGACCAGGGACGAGAGTGGTTAAAGTGCTCTCAACGCCTTCCTCATCTTCTGAATCTCTAGAGGGCTGAGATGACAGAACAACACACTGACATGATTCCAAACACCAACAATTGTCATTCTAAGACATAATCATTTAATACCTTCATGAGAATCTGGGCGGTTAAAACTGGCATGAGGATGGCACACTTACAGAAGGTGGATAAAACACAGTAGTTGAAAAACAGACAGAGTGATATCTACTGCACACTGACAGTTTTGTTGGGTTAAAGAAAAGAGGACGGGTGCAGCAATAGGCCTACCTGTTTGGCTTGTCTCCCCTTGTCCTGATTCTTCACGTCCTTGGACTCGTTGAAGATCCGCAGGCACTCCTCCATGGGATCCGAGTCAAAGTCCACATCCGCCTGGAGGCTTGAGAAGTCCACTTCTCCGTAGTCGATGTCCTCTTCCGCGCCACAGTCGCCCTCGTCCTCAGAGGAGGAGACCGTAATCTCTGAGGCTTTTCTCTTGTTCAGACCTCCTCCCCTCTTTAAAGTGCTGTCCAATGTCCTTGCCGCGACTTCCTTGTCGTCGTCGTCGTCGTCGTCATCCTCATCCGCGGGCTCCATCTCGTCCGGGCTCTCGTCGCCGAAAAGGTCAGCATGGCTCAGACTTTCCACTCGCCGCTTCTTCTTGACGGAAAGGTTCCCGTCAGAGGAGCTGCTGCTCTTCTTTACCTTGTCTTTAATGCTCAGAGAGCTTCCTTTAACGTTCCTGCTACTGCTGTTGGACATGCTCTTACTGCTGCTGCTGGAAACACTCTTACTGCTTTTCTTGGTGTCCTGTTCCCTCCTGCTGCTGTCCAGTTTACCGTTCTTGTGATGGTGGTCCTTCTGCCTGCTGCGTTCCTTTTCCTTGTCCAATGACTTGGGTTTCTTGCTTTCCCCTCCTCCATTTTCCGTGTCCTTCTCTCTCTTGCCCAAGTCGCCTTTGACCCTTTCTGTTATTTTTACCTTGCCGTCGTTTCTCTTCTGTTCCCTGCCTTCCATCAGAACTTTATCGTTCGATTTGACCTTGCTTTTCCCGTCATCTTTCTTTCCCTGACTGTTGCCGTCTTTCTTCAAAGACTCGCAGCCTGGCTTTTTTGTCGACACTTTGTCTTTACTGTTGCTGATGTTTCCATGGTTACCGCTGTGACTACTGCTAGATGTCTTACCCAAGTCCTTTTCGACTTTCTGCGCCTTCTCACACTTGCTGCTTTTCTTGTGGATAGATTTTGAGACCTCCTTCTCATTCTCATTCTTCTCTTTATCTTTTTGCAGGCTATCATCCCAGCTGTCCCACTCTTCTGCCACCCCTCCCTGCTCTCTGGACTCCTCCTTACTCCTCTGTGTCAGCATGCTCAGAGCTCCTTCCCTCACCTCCTTCCTCCCTGCCCCAACAGCATCTTCAACTGAACCACCATTGCCTTTCTTTCGTTGGAGGCTGCTAAGCGAAATGGGTCGATATTCTGTCCCGGAGCTCTCCTCCTCTGAGTCAGAAAAGGTGTACTTTTGCTTGTCCATATTCTGCTGCAGAGGCTTCTTTGCCGTCGGCACGTACTCATCATCTGTTGATAATCGGCTGGACCCTGACAGTTTAACAGATTTGCCCACCTCTATCTTAGCAGCCTGTGCACTCTCCTCCCTCTGCTGCCGAGGCTTCTTCACCGTCGTCGGCACGTACTCGTCATCTGTTGATAGCCGTCCTGACCCCGACACTTTATGCGCTTTTCCCACATCTATCTTAGCAGCCTGAGGACTCTCATCCTTCTGCTGCCGAGGCTTCTTCACCGGCGTCGGCACGTACTCGTCATCTGTTGATAACCGTCCCGACCCCGACACTTTATGCGCTTTTCCCACATCTATCTTAGCAGCCTGAGCACTCTCTTCCCTCTGCTGCCGAGGCTTCTTAACCGTCGTCGGCACGTACTCGTCATCTGTTGATAACCGTCCCGACCCTGACACTTTATGCGCTTTGCTCACCTCTACCTTAGCAGCCTGAGCACTCTCATCCTTCTGCTGCCGAGGCTTCTTAACCGTCGTCGGCACGTACTCATCATCTGTTGATAACCGTCCCGACCCTGACACTTTATGCGCTTTGCTCACCTCTACCTTAGCAGCCTGAGCACTCTCATCCTTCTGCTGCCGAGGCTTCTTAACCGTCGGGATGTACTCTTCATCTGTTGATAATCGCCCTGACCCTGACAGTTTATGCGCTTTGCCCACCCCTACCTTAGCAGCCCGTGCAGTTTCATCCCTCTTAATCTTCCCAGCAATTGTGGAAGAGTAGTTGGAGAGGGGGTCATACTCCATGTCTGTGGATGGTTTGGAGTTGTCCAGGGTGTATTTAGACTTAGAGGAGGATTTGTGATTGGAGTATTTAGGCGCGTGAGGAGAGGGGAGCGTCTGCGGAGCAGACTTTTTGACATTGGTGGGGACATATTCCATAGAGTTAGCATGGTTGCCCAGACTGTCTGAATCCAAGGTGTACTTGCTGCAGCCAGGGGTTGGATTATAGTCCACTGTGGACATTTGATAACTCCCAGGGTCATAGGCCAAGTGCGATGTCACTGCTGCCGGACTGGCTCTTTTTTTAACAGTTTCCACCGGCGCAGGCAAACTGGTGGAGGAGCTCGGCTCATACTCATCATCCCCGATCTGTGAGAGCTTCCTCTTCTCACGTTCCACCTGAGTGCGGACCGCCTCAATTTGCTGCTTGACCAGCTCCAAAGCACCGTTGAAGTCCCCTGAGGCAGATGAGTCTCCATTCTGCTGCTCTTCGTGCCGTGTGACCTCTGGGTTGTATGGGTCATACCCTTGTTCTGTGATCACAAAACATACATCACATGACACTTTAACAAAAGATCCCAATGTTGAACACTCAGAACGCACAGATCGCACAGTCACAGGTCCTCGATATTCCGTTCAGTTACCCAAGATTTCCAAGGCTAACACAGTCACACAGTAACATCCTCACTGTTAATTGTTGTAACTCTGAGAATGTACAAAATGTACATTGACACCTAAGGGGTTCCATTTGGTTACATTTACACAGCATTCAAAACAATGTTAACTACACCAACGTAAGCCCTGTAGGCAGTGGTTCTCAACCAGTGGTCCTTGAGTTTGAGGGTTCCAGGTGGTCCCCAGCTAAATGATGGAGAGTTGGTAACCAAATGGACCACTGGACCTTTAACTTAAGACCAAATGGATCTTTAACTCTTGAGAGCGTAACATGAAACCAAATGGACCCGTAAGGGTCAGATGTTTATTGTAAAACATCTGCATTACTTAATCAAAGCATTGTTATTTGATCAACGTGTTGCCTGTTATCTCTCCTATGGTACCAACAACATCAACACAGCATGGAATATTATAATGGACAAAATCTCATCCAACGACGAACAAAATATTCTAAGTCTTGGGTCTGAGAGGCTACATCTCACCAAACCGTGGTTCCGTGGCTCAAAAATGCCGAATAAACAATGGACCTCGGTATGAAAAGGGTTGAAAACCCACTGCCTGGGAGGATCAAAATGCCAAAGTACCCTTGTGTTTGGACTGAAGATCTCTCTGCTTGGTGGCACCGAGGGACGTCCGTCTGTGTTGGCTGCTGTGTCTGAAGTGACAGTACGGTCTCTTACACCCATGTTTGTCGCCTTCTTTGTCGTCGCCGTATTCCTTGAAAAACGGGCAGTCAATCCCTCGGAAGAACCCGGTGGACCTCAGCATTATCTCCGGATGATTCTACCATAGCCGCCTGCCAGTGTTCGGGTTAGTGTACGTTCGCAGTTGGCTGGAAACGGTACATTGAGAGCCTTTGTACAAGCAACGGAATAATAACAACGTCCCTACGGCGCCATGTTGGATTGGTCGGAGATGGAAGCTGTCGCGAGAGCGCAGAGTGGCCAGGTTTCGCGAGAGAAACAAGCAACCAGGTCTATGAAAACAAGCCCAAAACTAACAAGCTCGTATAGCTTGTAGATTTGCTATTTAAAAATATATATATATTTATTTTTGGAAACATTTTAACTACACAAATCTTGTACGGGGGTCGATCCCTGGCATAAAACATTTTCAGATTGGGGGTCTGCAGACAAATACATAATGTGGGGGTCCTTGACTTGAAAATGTTTGAGAAACAGTGGTTTTAAACAACATTAGGAAACAAGCCCAAATAAGCAACTACACTAGAAACGAGCCCCAAAAAAACGCAACCCGCAACTAACCAATAATTACTAGCAACTTTACAGAGAAACAAGCCCAAAGTCGCTTATAATAAGCGGACATGGCAACCCTAGCGAGAAGTCCCACGTGTCGCATTCTCTACTACGTCATTACCAATACGGAACACAGTACACCTCAGGGGACACATTTCTTTCTTCAGTGGTGGATGTGGTGGTCTGGTGGAAAAACTACTCACATGTTTTACTTAAGTAAAAAGTGTCAGTACTGCAATGTAGAAATGCTCTGTTTCAAGTAAGAATTCAACATTTCACAAGTTTTCAAAAACATCTTTTGAAAATAGCAGATCTACAAGCTCACGATGCATCGCATTGCAAGGCATTGTGAGCTTGTAAATCGGCTATTTTCAAATGGCCGAAATGTATATTGGGCTGAAGTGGTTAATATTATGTTCTGTAATAATAATCAAAATCTACAAAGTAACGAGTAACTAAAGTTTTCAAATAATTGTAACAGAGTACAGGTATAATAATTGAGGTGTAGTGGCGTAAAAGATGTATGTAAAAGATGTAGATGTGAGGCGTGGACACCTTTTTAAGGAGAAGTGATAATTTACCTCCCCCTTTGGCCTCCTGAAAGATAGATTTTCAGGCCTGTTTTAAAGGAAGCCAGTGATCCACATTTTTTAAGGGATGGTGTCAGGGCATTCCACACTTGGGTGGCAGTGCTGTAGAAGGAGAATTTACCCATGTTTGTTTTATAGGTGGGTGTTACCAGATCGTTGTTGTCGCTCCCTCTAGTATTGTGGCTGTGGGTGTTTATTTTAGGTATTTCGTCAGATATGCGGGTATTGAGGGCATTGAGGGCAAAGTCACATTGACTATCTTGAAAGCCAATCCCATTTTTTATTGCTTAACCCTGTCTTCTACCCTGAGATATACTAACTAGGCAGCAAAATGTGTTGGAAAAAGGTGGATAGTTCTAGTTTATTACAAATTATTATTACTCAATAATTATTTCAAAACCTGCCAACCGATGATGTCACTGGTAGGCAGGTTTCCGAACTGCCCACAGTCACACCCTTCCTCTGAGACACAGACCGAATAGACAGAAATCTTGAGTTACATGAAGATAGGTTGGAAAGTGGTCCTTTAAGCTAAAAATCAAGCAGTAGGGGTGGGGTTGTGGGGAAATACTGCTACTGTATGTCGCACAATTAAATTAGCACTTTGGAATACATTTTCATAGCTTTATTTATGGAAGTTAAAAAAAAAACTCTAATTTAGATTGTTTTTTAAAATAGCAGTTAAGACTATAGGCTACGGACCATTGGGACCATTAAATAGGATTTTGAAATGTTGTGTTGTGTTATTACTACATAATATATTATTACTACATAATATTCCTACATATTCACAGATATTCTGATAATTAAAAAAGCAATAAAACATACACAATAAATTAACGGCATCTAGGCCTACCATCCGACTAATGTCAAACTACAAAGGTTAAGCTTGGCAGTCGACCTATTTATCCACTAAAGTCAAACACTCAGGTGATGCATTATTTGTGATTGACCCAATTATGTGCAGGAAGTTGTCAAAACTACGCCTTCTGTGATACATTCAGTTTAGCAAGAACATGATTCAGTCATGTTCTTGAACTTGAAATTCCAGGTGCTCAGTTATCTCCACCCATAAGTGCCCACTCGTCCAGGTGCCCACGTGTTCCTAGTGCCCACTCGTCCTAGTGCCCAGTTATCCCGGTGCCCACCTATCCAGGTGCCCAGTTATCTCCACGCCTAAGTGCCCACTCGTCCAGGTGCCCAAATGGTTTTGGTGCCCAGTTGTCATATGCATATATATATATAAGTAAGCCTTGCCAAGCCCTGAGGCCCATAGGGCAGGAGCCTATCTCCTGTTTCCTTAGCGTGAGGCAGCTTGATGTACAAGGACACCCCCTGGACATGACGCTAGTATGTCGCAGTGACTTACCCCAATCCGACCCTTGATGCTGAGTGCCAAGCAGGGAGGCACTGGGTCCCATTATTAGAGTCTTTGGTATGACCCAGTCAGGGCCTCCCAGTCTCAGGGCGGACACTTTAAGCACAATTCCACTGAGCTGGTATATGTACATATATATATATGTATATACAATTTTGTTTTGTTTGTTTTTTGTTAGTTTTTTACAGGATATGAACGTGGATTTTCTCACTGATCTGTGGAGGAAATTGATGCATGGCCATCGGGTACCAACAGATAACTTTGTCATGATGACTCATGTCCTTGGGGTAAAATATCTTAGGAAAAGCATTTTTGGTGATTTTGAACTTGAGGTACAGACAGTATACTTTAGAAAAAGGCAATAATTTGCATCAGGTGGCATTGTAAACTTTCATTTCAACAAGTCGTAGGCCTAATTCATTTCCCCCCAGCAGTTTCAAGACAGTCAGTCACAAAACCCTCCACTAGAGGGAGGCAAACGCGTACTTGTGTGAAAGATTTTTGATTCTGTGTATGCTGACGTAGCCTATATGTCCCTAGCCTCGCGTCACCAGACTTTCCACCTCGGAGGAAATATAATATGTCCCCTAAAGCGAATATATATATGTCCCCTAAAGCGAAACATGGTAGGCGACAACCAGCACATTGCTGTTGCGTCATTTTTGTTTTATTCATAAAAGGACAATATAAACATTTATGTACAAAAGCAGCGCAATAAAATGGAGGTAGCACAGGGAACATAAAAGGAAGATACAAAAAAACTAAAAAAAACAATACACATAGGCGAGGCCTATACACAAAATGTTCCATGATGTTCCAGAAAGTTTATTAGACTACTTTTTTGTTTGTTGTTTAATAAAGTGGGTGATTCACGTATATAATTCAGAATTATTTGAAACACCCAGTTTATTAAACAACAAAAAACAGTCTAATAAGCTATTGAAACATTATTATGATTAGCTCTTTAAGTAATCATTTATATTAGAAAACTAACGTAAATAAATAATAATAAACATTTTATTTCATCGTGTCTCTTCAACAGGGGGTCCGGGACCCCTAGGGGGTCCTCAGAGTTACTACAGGGGGGCCGCCAAATCTTTGTGTGACATGATTTTCTTTTTCACACTAACCACTTGCATGCATCCCTTTTGAGGAGAACTTTATCCAAAAATACCAGATCTACAAGCTCACAAGGCCTGGCAGTGCAAGGCGTTGTGAGCTTGTAGATTGGCTATTTTTTGGCAAAGAGGTACCTACCTCTATAGGTGTAGAGGCGAAAAAGAGCAGACCAAGCAAAACATTTTTTTAACCTGAAACACAATTTTATACAATATAGAGGGGGTCCCTGCTTCATCTCTCTCAGCTAGGGGGTCCTTAGCCTAAAAACGTTTAAGACCCCTGCCTTACGAGGTTTGCCTAATACCAAAACAGGTGTGTTGTACCGTTGTCTGGTGCTATCTATGTCCTATCAAGCGCAGGGCACGGCATTGCTATATTATGCACACAGTCACACACAGCCCTAAACAGGTGCTCTATCATGTTTAACTTATAACATATAGGGTCAACTCTAGTCTAGATGCAATGGAGTGCAATAACAAGTAATACTGAATGACTAAAAATACCGGGGAAGTGCAGTGGTGTAACTAAGTACATTTACTCAAGTACTATACTTAAGTACAATTTTGAGGTATTTTTACTTTACTGGAGTATTTCCAATTTTCAGTACTTTTACTTCTACTCCACTACATCTCAAAGGCAAATATTGTGCTTTTATTCCACTACAATTATTTGAAAACTTTAGTTACTAGTTACTTTGTAGATTTAGATTATTATTACAAAACATACATGAACCACTTCAGCCCTTCATACATTTCGGCCATTTGAAAATAGCCCTGAGCTTGTAGTCGTAGATCTGCTATTTTCAAAATATTTTTAGACAATTTATACATTTGAAAACGTGTGAAATGGGATATTCTGCATAATGAGTACCTTCTACTTTTGGTACTTTAAGTACATCTTGAAACCAATACTTTTGTACTTTTCTTCAAGTACTTACTTGTAACAGAGTATTTCTACATTGCTGTATTGATACTTTTACTTAAGTAACAAAATGTGAGTACTTTTTCCACCACTGCACACACACAGCCCTAAAACAGGTGCTCTATCCTCCATCATGTTTTACTTATAACACAGGGGTCAACTCTAGTCTAATCTAGATGCAATGGAGTGCAATAACAAGCAATACTGAATGACTTAAGAATGACTAAAAATACCAGGAAGTGACACATGTTGGCATTTAGAGCGAGAGCAGCATGCCCTGATCTGATACTGTATCTCCAGGGAAAGCGTGAGGGCAGCAGCACTTGCAGCAGAGGTTGCAATGACTTGCATCATGAGAACAGGTCCGTCTGCTCTGACTGAGTGAGAAACCCCCCACGCACACAGGCTCTCTGTGTCACTGTCAAGGTGATAAACCAACAGTGGTGGAAAGTAACTAAGTACATTTACTTAAGTACTGTATTTAATTACAATTTTGAGGGGTTTTTTTTTGTTTGTTTTTTTTACTTTACTGGAGTATTTCCAATTGTCGGTACTTTGACTTCTACTCCACTGCATCTCAGAGGCAAATATTGTGCTTTTACGCCACTATAATTATTTGAAAACTTAGTTACTAGTTACTTTGTAGATTTTGATTGTTATAAAACATTAACCCTATATACAATTTGGCCATTTGAAAATAGCTTGTAGATCTGCTTTTTTCAAAGGATTTTTATACATTTCATACATTTGAAAAGGACATTCTGCCTAGTGAGTACTTTCTACTTTTGGTATTTTAAGTAGGCTACATTTTGATACCAATACTTTTGTACTTTTCCTCAAGTAAATCTTGAATTCCAGACGTTTACTTGTAACAGAGTACTTCTACATTGCAGTATCGATACTTTTACTTAAGTAAAGAATTTGTACTTTTCCCACCACTGCTGAGAACCCCCCCACAGGCTCTCACTGACTCACTCTGTGTCAAGGTGATAAAACGACACGTTAGAGTGCATGTGGGATGAGACGACTGAACTGAACTCATGTTTACCAACAGTCAAGGACAAATGAGCCATATAGTCAACTCACGTATCCGGGAGTGTTGCTGATAAAATACAAGGATTTACAGGATTAAATCAGATGACCTCAGCCAAAAGATAAGGCCGCTAGTAAATATGAAACTAGAGATTAGAAGTGAGCAGTGGAAGAAACCAGAAGAAGTAGTCTACTGTACTTAAGTAGGATACAACTTTGAGGTAGCCTACTTTTACTTTACGGGGTATTAATTTTTTTTAAATACAAATCCCACACTACATTTCAGAGGCAAATGCTGTACTTTTTTTTTTACTCCACTACAATTATGAGGCTACCATTTACTTTGCAGATTAGATGAATTTATAAAATTCATGAAATAGTCAAAATGTTCAAAAATAGCAGATCGACAAGCTCACAATGTGCGTTCAAATATCCGAAGTGTATATATAATGGGCATAAGTGGTTAATGGTCAGTCATTATTCTCCAATAACATACGATTCTAAAATGAACATTCTGCATAATGACAATTTTTGTGCCAATTTATGTACTTTTAAGTACATAACTGAACAAGTATTTTTTACACTGGTATTGTTACTTTACTTAGTAAAAGTGTAAAAAATGACAATTACTTTTTTCCCACCACTGGTGAGCACAAGTTATTCGGGAACAGGACAGTAGTGGTTGTCAACAAGGATACAAACAAGCAATTTGTGGTTCAAAGCATTTATTGCATTATTTTCTTAGAAAAACAATACAAAATTCTGGAGCAACGGTCATAAATGTTGCTTTGAGTGAACTGCAATCATTCACATGGTACAGTAAAGTGCTTATATTAAATGGGGAGAAAACAAAAAGTATTTGAAGAATGCATGGATTCCAAATAAACTTCCCATGAACATGTTGGGCTTGGGGTGGATTCAGACAGTGTAAAAACAAGTGTTGGAAGAAAGAAAAAAAAAAGCCCTACGGCTTTAAAAAAAAAAAGTCAACAAATCATGACCCCATCCCCTGTCCATGAACTATTTATAAAACGTTTGATCGATGCTGCTGGATCTTAAATGCTTTGCCTGTGGGCTACATTCAAATTGTGTAGTTGGTACACTGTCCATTTAAATGATGACTGAATTTTAACACTTCCTGACTTCAAAATGACTTACAATATAAAAAAAATTGAGGCTTAGGATATCATTCTATCCCTTCCCCAATAAAAAGGCAGTCCAAATTACTGCATTTGACAAAAGTAGAAATGGTCATGACCAAGGAAACTCTTATACCCTTGAAGATATCAGAGAGTATGGCCCAAGTCTTTGTGCATTTCCGAGAATCCCAACCCTAACAAAATATAGGGAGAAACTTGTCTTGTACTCAAAGGGAGAAAAAGGCAGAAATACTGAATTGAGTAGGTATTTTCAAAATCCCCAGATTGCCTTAAATCAGCTTAATGCTTTGTTTATATGACTGATAGCAAAGTAGTTTCCCAAACAGAGAACAAACAGCTGCATACACAAATTTCAAGTAAGTCTTACTATAAGACATAAAACCCCACAACGATGCATCGGTAGAAAGGTTGTTTAGAACTATTACAATCAGTGTCCTAGTATCAGCATAATGGGCCCTTTGACACCAAGGGAGCCATTTTCCAGAGTACCGCACACTGTTGTGCAGGCAACATCACATGGATCACTAGTTACCCATTTCTTGTTTAGGAGATGGATAACTTTAAACTCTCAACTATTCACTCATTCAATGTCATGACTTAAACCCCTCTTTGGTGAATGGCTGGTGTCTTCAGAACGCATCATCATGCCATTACCTGTCAATTGCAGGAAGAAGATCCAACTTATTCTCAACAGGTTGATCACTGCTGACACACACACACACACATGAGAAGTTAAACAAAAAGCCTTCCTTGGGCATGAACCGCTCCAGATAAACGAAAAAAACTTTTCCGCCACCTCACCTCTTACACCACATACTCTGAACTCTCAAAAACACTAACACGTATACAAAGAGAATCTTAAAAAAAAGGGAAAAGAAAATTGAAAAGTAAAACATCCTGTGTTCCACCTGAACTGATCAGCACCTGCATTAGAGTCACTATAGAAAACAAGAGCTTAGAACAGCCATAACAATATCAGTGTGGCACATAGACATGGAGTTGAAACAAACATAAAGTAAACTCATTAATACAGCTACATGTCCTTGGAAGACTTTTTTTTTGTGTTTTATTTTTCTGGAATGCTTTTCCTTTTTTTTACCCTATCTTTTTCTTCATTTTTTTCTTTTTTATATCCTCCAAACACTCATTTGCCTATTTATTTCAATAATCTTGTTCTGGGAATTTTCCCCAAAAGTCATACAAATCTTGCCAGCAATAACTCGGAGCTGAGTGGGTCATGTAAAGGAAAAAAAGAAAAATAGACATCCAACCTTTCCAAGTTAATGGTTTGATTAACACTTACAAATTACACTCAGGCGACATTGGCTGACATGTTTCCCCCCCCCCCCAACCCCCTGCTTATTTTACCTTTACATCTAATGCATATTCTGGACTCTTGGTGACAAAAAAAAGTAATAAAAAAAGAAAAAAAGTCACATGGGGACAATTGGGTCTCAAAGAATGTAACACCAGACCAATTTCAGCTCCCCAGCCTGTTATCAAATTATGTAGCTGTGCCAAGAACATTAAGTAGTCATAGTCCAGGCTTGACTCAGAGGCCCTGTTGTTTTGGTTGTGGCCATGCATCACAACCCAGGGATAACAACCCAGGAACAGTTTTATTTCCTGCCCCACGTGTTGAGGAAATTCCAGAGGAACTGCTCGATTACAACAAAAGCATCATAAAAAAATATTGATCAGTAGAGCCACCGGTAGTTGGGCATAGGTTCATATTTGAAAAGCATTGACCAGGGCAATGGTCAGGCTGGTTATAGACATCCTCTTAACTTTAAGAGCTTTAACATACATGGCCACAGAAGCTAGAAGAATGTGGCTTTATCACTCCACTTACACAACAGGCTCAGTTGTGAGGAATTGATCTCAAATGGAAAAAAGAAAAAAATACGGGCGAATGCTTTTAGAGACCCCTCCCCATCCACTTAATGGACCACACCAGGCACAGACAGCATTGGCTTACACAGCCCCATTTTAACCCCCTACACTGAATCCTTTCTAGACAGAACGGCCTTCATCTTGGCATATTGCATAAGCTTGTATGTATCTGCAGAAGGGCCATTCGTGCGTATACATACAGGCGAGAGAACATTCCAGATAACTTAATTCACAGTGGATCCAGTTGTAACGTGTGGAAGCAGCACAACAGGTTGTCCTTTGGTGTCTGAGCTTGGTTTCAAAGATACAAATGTACTAGTTTCTTCTGAATCGAGTTGAAGGACAAGAAAACATAACTATAAAATAACGCCTCCTCCCCCTTTACCCCAGATTCTATGCTGGCCTTCCCTCCCCCCGGCCTGGACATGCATATTTGTTTTGATATATGCAGGCCCTGGATTTATGTGCTTTAGAAGTGCTGCAGAGGGGCACAAGGCATTTAGCAGAAGGGATGTAGGCAGCAGTCTCCCTTTACAGATCAGAGAAAGCCTGAATGACTGAGGGAACCAAGGCCAGCTAGAGTCGGCAAGGGGCCCTACGACTTGGGGAGGGAGGACAACAGGGTCATGTGATCCGAGTCATAACGGGAGATCAGAAGTCAGGGTTCAGGCACAGTCTCCCACAATGACTAGGGGGGCCAGGAGCTGGCGGAGTTCTGCAGCTGAGACGGGCCCTCCATTAGGCTGGCCGCTCCTCTGCCTGCGCCAGGCCAGCTGGGAGTTGGAAGGAGGTGAGAGACGCATGGAGGAGCCACTACTGGCAGTTATGATCAGCGGCGCCTCCTGCTGCTGGTGGTCCTCCATTCCATCCTGCTCGGCCAGCTGCCGGTTCACAGCCATAGCCTTGTCGGCGTAGAATGTCAGGTCCCTGGCATTGCTGGTCCTGATTGACAAGCAGACACAAACATAAATTAAGAGAGCAAAACAGGGGAACCCAGCCAACAGGAAATTATTTAGGAAATCTTTAACTTGTAATATGCTTCAAAGCAAAGTCTCACCTCTGAAGAATAATGGATTTTGGAAAAGCGTCAAAGGCACCCTGTGTAAACAGAAAAAGACAGGTTTCAAAAGGTGGTCGAACAGTAACAGAAACATCCTTCCATAAACATGCAGAGAAAAGTGTATGGGAGATTTGGGTGGGTGTTGACCTACCCCCTGCACCCATGGGTGCTGCAGCACCTGGCTGGCACTCAGACGTTTTTTGGCGTCCCGTACCAGAAGTTTGGATATAAGGTCTTTGGCACTTGAGGAGATGTGAGCCCAGTCTTTCGCAGGAAACTCATACTTTCCTTCCTGGATACTCTCAAACAAAGTGTTCTGAAAAGAGAGGGAAGGACAGGGATAGCATGTTTAACAATCATATACACTGTGACCTCAGGAAGCAAAGGGTTCCAGTTACACTGTTGTGTGGAGCATGTCACGTGTGCCCTATATAATGCAAGCAGGAACTTAAAGCAGGGATGGGGGCTCGGTTATGTTGTCTCAGGTGCACACCAGCAACAAAAGTAGTAGTAACAGGATAGAGGAAAATGAGGGAGAGATGGCTTAATCGTTTAAACCCTAAATACACTTTGCTGACTGGAGTCTCCCAGGGGTCTATAAACCTGCACCCACTTTCCCTTCTACACCAAATGTCTGCAGTGGAAATAGCTGATCTACAAGCTCACAATGCGACACGTTGTGAGCTTGTAGATTTTCTATTTTTGCCAAATATTCGGAATTCAGAATAGGGACACCGGAGCTCATCTGGTTAGAATTCTCACCTGGCATGTGTGGCAGGGCTCTCCCACTTCCCAGCCACAGTCGCCCCCACAGCGACCAACAAAGGGTGGGTAGCCACTCAGCATGATGTAGAGGATGACTCCCAGGCTCCACAGGTCACAGCGCTTGTCATAAATGGTGGCCTCCTCACTGAAGGCCTCAACCACCTCCGGTGCCATGTACTCTGCAGAGCCACACTGTAAAAAAAAAAAAGTAGGGTGGGGGAAGAGACAGAGAAAAAAAAACATGTTTGTTAGCCCCCGGGGGAAATAAAGTTTGAGTCACAGTTGGCATCTGGCCCCAGTTGGTGATTTTGTGTAAACAACACGGTGGTGGAGAACGTTACTGTTGCCTAGTACAATACAACAGAACGATAAACAAAAATGTGCAGAGAAAGTGCACACAAGCTGGCACTGACAGTGTCATGTCCCTAAGCACACTTTTGTTCTCTTCCCCGCTGCTGACTACATTCCTTAGTTCAGCTGATAGCTCATGTGCTTCTTTATAGAGGCTGGGGCCTTGTGTGGGGGGGCTGCCTGTATGAGAGTCACATGGTGGAGCGCTAGTAGAGTCAGCAGGGGCAATAAGCTAAGGGGGCCAAGAGGGGGAGGGATAGATTATCCACCGTGGTGGATCCATTTGAAATTACCCCAATGCTTTCCTCCCTTCCTCTCCAGTGGAAAATATAAGGAGGCATTAGCAGGAACATAATGTGCAGTCATCCATCCAAGGCAGGGGAAGGGCTAGGCAGGTTGGTGTGGGTAGGCAGCAGTGTGAGTGAGTCATTGTCCATTTTCAGCACTCAGCAGGCCAGGCAAGAAGAATGAGCCGAGAGCAAGGGCAGCCTCACTCCAGTGGTACCATGTTATGTAGCTCAGACAGAAACTAGGCCAAACACTGACTGAGCAGGAGGGGAAAAAAAGAGGATTGGCTGTTTAGCAGAACCACAAACAGGGCTGAGCCCCCGCTCGTTACGCAACTTGCTAGCTGCATAACACCAAATGCCATTTTAATACTCAAGGAACAGAGGAAGGGGAGGGGTGTTAAATGTAGTGGCTCGCTAGTTCAGCAGGACATGTGAACAAAGACATTCCAGTACGTAGTCCTTTGCACAGCTTGTAATGTAGCCAGAAACCCATAAACACTTTAGCCCCATTTATACCTCATACGATGGTGTTGTGGATAAATAGCCAATCTACAAGCTCACAACACATTGCGCCTTATTGTGAGCTTGTAGATCTGCCAGTCCCCCCCCCCCCTCAAAAAAAAATTGGACAACAGGCTGAAAGTGGTTACGGTCCAAGTCTAATCGAATAACAAAGCTTTGTAAAATTCTCTCACCAAGGGTTCTAGAGTATAAGATTAGCATCCTGATTTTGTTATGTATTCCCATTAAAGCGGTCCTCAATACTGAATAGCTGAAATGCTCTCATAGTGTTTACTTTAATCTGGACAGTATTGGGCACCTTTTCTGAGCAGAAAGTCCTAATCCAAGCCCATCATCCTCATGGCGGAATGTGTTTACATAGAGCAGGCCTCCATTGTTTCCTAGTATCGTGTCCCAGCTGTCTCCTGGCTCCTCCTCCACCCTGCTGCACCCTTATGTAATGACATTTTGTGTAGCAGTGCAGGAATCTCAGCTCAGACAAAGAGTCTTCTGTCGGGCACAGTCACAGACGGACCCAACCCCCACACCACCATCGTCACTACCACTGCCCCCACAACAGACATCCCAACCCCCAGGATCCAGGTCAAATTCAGCTCCCATAAAAAAATTAAAAAAACATACTGGTCTGGCACCACTGCAGACACATGGGCAAATGTTTTAGCCTAACACGGTCCTCTGGAATCAAAAGGCAATAGGATAGTGAATGTGGGCTACTCGTGTATCAAAGCCACCTGAGAAAACAAGACGAAAAACACACGCAGAGGTATGGTTATAGATACGCTGCGCTGGCTATGACTGATAAGGGCTGAAGGGGTACAGGCTCAGCTACAGGAGAGAAGTCATGGCTTTAAAGATGCAAACTGCCTTATCTCACATTGTTGAAGCGCAAGGGGGCGGGGGAGCGGGTGGGGAGAGAGTCAGCGCGTCAAGGCACAGACTACTGTGTTGTTGACGGACAATGGATGCACGCTTATGAGAAACAAAAATAAAACCTGGCAAAACAGTTGCATCATGCGTGCATTAGCGCAAGATGAGGATAAAGGAAACATTCAGTTAAATGTCCAGTTTGCCAATTCTCGCCTACTACTAATAATTTTGTATTTGAAACTTTACATTTCTCTAAATATTATAAACTTTCAGGACAGCCTAAGTACAAATATAATATATGAAAAGGCTACAGTGAAGTCATTATTCAGTCCGACTTCACTGTAGCCTATAGTAGCCTTTCATAAATGATATTTGTACTTAGGCTGTCCTGAAAGTTTATAATATTTAGAGAAATTTAAAGTTTCAAATACAAAAGTAGTAGGCGAGAATTTGCAAACTGGACATTTAGACTGAATGTTTCCTTTATCATCATCTTGCGCTAATGCACGCAACTGTTTTGCCAGGTTTTATTTTTGTTGTTTCTCATAAGTGTGCAGCCGTTGTCCGTCAACAACACAGTAGTCTGTGCCTTGACTTCAGTGCGCTGACTCTCTCCCCACCCGCCCCCCCACGCTTCAACAATATGGGATAAGGCAGTTCACCTTTAGGATACTCTAGAGTAGACCATCTTTATAATACAGGGCATCAAATCTGACCCCAAATGTATTTCACTGGTACTGCTGCAACTCCGGTGCAGGCTTGCATCAGTCTCAGCCATCTCCAATCCCTCTGCAATGTACAGATAGCAGATAATCAGCTGACGCCACCAGAGGATTTGTTGGCAACGCCGTCTGGGGCTTTCCTCAAACCAGGTGACTGATCAGACCACACAGTCAGCTGACACCCACAGAGAACACAAACACACCTTTGCTGTTGGTAAACTAAAGGCTTAAGGCGAAGAGGCTTACGGGAAGAGTACAGCTCTGTCATCAGCCCTGCAGCTGCATAATCTGAATCTGGGCCAAACAAACCCACACAACTGCCGCAGCTCTTCACTTCCCCTAAGGGGCATCACAAGCTCTGTGTCTGTCTGTGTGGATTTGCATGCAGCCAATGCACATCCAGCCTCGTTCATTGGTGCATGTTATGCACACATGTACAGTCAGATTTGATTTAATGTTCAGCAGACAGGCCGTCACTCGCACCGAATTCTTAGAAGAGGCTGGAATTAGCATTTTTCCTAGAAATGACTCCTCCCCTCTGCCTGTAAAACCTGCCCTCCCTGTCTGTAAACCACAGACCAAAAACACACAGGCTACAAACGTATGGGCACTAGTTGGGCTCAGCCCTCGGACTGACCGCACAGTAAGTTCAATTTGATCAGAAGGGGGAGGTGAATAAATGGATGCAAAGCCATATTATATTGAGCAATAGTCCACAGTAGGAATGCTGGCATAGGGGGAGAGGAGCGCTACAGCAAGATGAAAAGCAGATAAGATTGCCCCTGTGATCAAGGCAAAGAAAACAAGGGAGAGCGCGCATGAGCAGACTTTGCTGTACACCCCTCCCCCTTCCCTTCCCCTCCCGCCGCTCTGGCCAATCAAAGCACAGTTGCTAGGTCTGGGGGGCAAGACTACATTTCGAGAACAGGCTGTAGGCATGGCCTTTTGTATGGAGAATACAAAGAAACTGCAGACTTGCACAAGTGTGGTGAGGGCCAGTGGGTGGAGTTAACTATAGGCAGAGACGGGTTGGTGGTTTATGGTATGTTGTTTTTCTCTTCTGTGGGTTTATACCAGAGAGAGGGGGGCTTGTTATGTTTTGATTCAAGCATTGAGGCCTTGCTTTTCTCCACTTCCTCTTATGACTGGATAAGGCCCTGTAAAAGTGTTCCCTCTAGTCTTGCAACATTTCAAGGATAGAACACTAGGTCCTGTCGTTTAGCTTTAACACTTCTTAGAAAAATAAAGATAAATAAAAGTCAGCTCAGATTAAATTCTTTGCAGAAAGAACAAGGACACCTCTGAGGAGCACATGGTCTGGAAGAAAAAACTGGCAGAGCGAAGCAACTGCTAAAGAGCAGGCATGCCACTTTAATGGCCACTCCACTCATACTCTTGTCAAGTCTTGAGGACAGGACAAATGGGCAACCTCCAAATGAAACAGCTCCACCCTGCACCCTTTAAGTAAGCGTAGACTAAACATGTGAGGGCCCCTGGCCCCACAACTATTCCCCCCCACACAAATAGTACAGGGATGGGCCGTCCATCCGGCTGTCTGGCTAAAGAAAGATCAGGTTACCAAGGCAGAAACCCCCTACAATCCATCCCACAATTTCCCCCCAGCCATCTTTGTCACCTGTTCTAGTCCATCGATACACACGGCTTGACAACCAACGCAGACTCATCTGTTGACTCAAACACAGCGGAAAATCTTCCCTTTGAAATGTACCCTCCTATTCCAAGTTGCCATTCTGACTTTCAAGGCACATCGCCAAGTAAGTGCTCCGCCTTGTGATGATATTGCGGGGGTTAAAACACACATAACCCAGATCATGTGCCTCACTGTTTGGGACTGATAAGCAGCAGGATGTGGACGTTAGACAGAGGTGCATATCTACCTGAGTGTAGCTGATATCTCAGCTATGATAAGGGAGCACGAGAGCTGCCAGGGAAGGGACAGTGAGTGAGCAAACATACACAGGCTCAGAGTCAACACCCGTAACTTCAGAGAAACTGTCCGACAGTGACCTCATTGTCCTAACCTCAAGGACCAGAATCCTTCCTCCCCCAATCAGGGGGCTTTCCTGTAGCTAGTGCCACCAAGTGTTGTCCAATAGGCATCCAGCCAGCTGGACTTGATAAAGGCATTGTTTAAGACGAGCAACAAAAAAAAAGAAACACCCTGCTTATACACCTCAGGGTGACAAACCATAGTGGCAGGCAATGTGACTGAGAATAACCTTTGCCTGGCTACGTATACCTATGTTTACGTTACCCCTCCCAATAGCATGCATTTCCCTTCTGATATTTATACATGCCAACAAGTCACAAATAGTCATGGTGAACAGACAAGTGGGCTGGCAGACTTACAGGAGTGAGTAGCTCAGGAGTGGAGATGGGTGAGCTGTCACTGTTAAGCTTGATCCCACTGCCCAGGTCAAAGTCACAGATCTTGACGGGGGAGATCTGCCAAAGAAGAAATAAATACAAAATGTTAGTTATGAGAGTGAACAAAATAGACATAGAAATGTTTTGCTGTGTCATTTATCACTGCCAAGACAGATGTTGCCACTCCAATGAGTGCCTTTCTAACTGAACATGCCTGTAGTAAACTCACCTTGTCCGAATTCTCACACAGGATGTTCTCAGGTTTCAGGTCTCTATGTGCCATTCCTGAAAAAAATTGCTTGCATTAAAATGTATATAAAAAATATTTGTATATAACAACGTTGCACTGTTTTAGACTGTTAGAGTCAGAGCCCATTGAGAGAGCACATGAAACCATTTGAATAGTTGTATTAGTCGGGGGGGGGGGTTCGTTTTGCTGATGAAGAGGTGGTTGTACTACGACTTAACCATCTATGTGCTAAGTGTGTAAATGCAGTGGTATTTGATGATCTGCTGTGGTAATAAAAGCCCACCCCATGGTATATAGCCAAACAATTCCCATTCCTACAAAGCAATACATCTGTGGACCCTTTATAGTTGACTTACCTTTGTTATGCAGGAAATCTAGAGCGCTGGCGATGTCCTGCACCACAACGCTGGCTTCCTGCTCACCGAAGTGACGCCTTCTGTGAATGTGAGCGAGGACAGACCCTAAAAAAAAGGAAAATAAAAAATGGTAAACAAGTGAACCTCTTCATTACTCTGCTTTGACATCAAGCATCTAGCCATAATCACAGTGTACTGGTGGAAAGGTTCAATTTACCCCACACAGACTGACTGCGCAAGAGAGGCATTACCATACTGTTTAACAACAAATAAAAGCTAATCTTTTAGTCTCGAGCCTTCTGCTGGATGTACCAACCTCCTCTCAGCTTTTCAAACACCAAGTAGAAATGGTCTTCCTCTTCAAAAAACTCAACCAACTCCAGGATATTCCTTTTAGGGAAAAACACAGAAAGGAATCAGCCTATGGTAGTGGCATGAAATGCAAGTCTGTCCATTTACACATTACTTGTTAAGTGAGTTGTAATGCAAAATGGTTTAACCACAAACCCTATAATATAGGGTTTATATAGGGTTGTGCTTCGTTGACCCCCCCACCCCCCCAGGGTCTATACTTGGTCCCATCCTTTTTCCCCTCTTACAAGCTCACAGCGTGTTTCATTGTAGATCTGCCATTTTTTGACAAATCATCATGTGGTAAGGGTATCGCCCCATTAAAGTCACATGGAAGTGTAATGGCATAATGGGGAACAAGCAGTTCAGTTTAAGATAATCTGTGGTGCTGTCACACGTCATTGTGGTAGTGTGAAGACTGCTGTACAGTTACCTGTGTCCCTGGCACTGGTAGAGCATCTCAACCTCACGGAAGACACGGCTACGGCTGTGACCTGGCCTCTTCTCAATGATCTGTAACAGAACACACTGGTTAGGGGAAGGCTCCAGACAGACAGAGGCATGCCCGAGCTTAAAAATTGTTTATTTAGATTCCCCAAGACCACACCCCACCACATGGCAGCAGTGTTTCATATAGGTCACACATGGTAAAACACTGGTTACGTGTACTATATATATGGTACCTATAGGTCACAGATGGTATAGTAGTAATTATATATGGTACCCCTGAATTTCCTGGGTTGCCTCCAACAATGGTTAACCTACTACTACTCCTGACATCCTGCCAAACTGAAGGAATGGAGAATGTGTATATGCACCTCTAAACTTCTAAATATATCATGTGTGTAACCTATATTCCAATCTTAAGTGCTCTTAAGTAGCGAAGGTGCTCCTTTGTGACACCCCAAGAGTCGAGCCAAAATAGTTTTGATCAACAAAACGCTCTATATATAGCCAGCAGATCCTGGAACCAAAACATTGCGGGGCCCCAATGCAGGCCGTGTGTCACACTGCCAAGAGAGACAGAAAGAGAGACTGCTGACACCAAAGCAAAGGGCCTGAATTTTCCAGCTCCAGCTATTGTCTGCTCATGGGGGTGTGCATGGTTCTCTTCCTGCTAGCAGGATTATAGTTGCCATTGAAACCCAGTGGGGCTAGAGTGCAGTGTGTGTCTAGGATTAATGTACAGACAAGAGACCAGTGTGCAGCCCAAAGCCAACAACACACTGGACCACATCTGAGTCAGCATACAGACAACCCACATCAGCCCACTTTCTCCCAATCACACTGACTATAACATGTACAGAGTAAACATCGAAATAACAAAAAAAAAGACACGATCAAAATAGAGCAGAGATAAATTGTCGTGAGCAGAGACAACGACAGTAATAGCTAGGGGGTTTATGAGTTGGACAATACAAACTTAGCGGCGCTGACTCTTTTTGTCCCGTGGGGAAGGCGGTCCGGGGGGGGGGGGGGTTTGCTGTTGTGCGGAAACAGTCACGTACACCACCAGAAGGAGGGATAAATCAGATTCACAGCAGTCTGGCTTTGGAAGAGGCCCAACTGAGTCACGCTGTGGCTCTGTAAATCAATCTAAGCTTGTGAAAGAACCCTTGAGGAGGCGGGGTAGAGCGAGATGAGGCCCAAGACAGACGCGACAGGCAGGCATGGCCTCCCTCCACCCTGCTCTTTGGCCTTTGTTGTGATTGAAACACCACCGCCCCCTTGCCTAGGTGGAGGAGAAGGACATCTGGCAGGAGTAGTCTAAACACCGCCCCCCCCTAACAGTAACCCCAACTGACCTCCACTACTACTTCACCAGTCCCCCCGCCCCCCTCCTATACTGCTTGGTCCCAAGAGAAACATCCCTGGGTAAACATGAATAATGCACCATGTTCACTTGTGGGAGCCTGTGCTCAAATTCCATTGCAGTATTCCAAAATATATGCTTTTTCACTTAAAGCGACACTGCGTTGAACTATCAAAAATAGCCCTTGAACAGGAGTGATCTGAAATATATTTGGCTGAAATATTTGTGCAATAGGCATCGAATCCCCAAGAGTAAATATCTTTGGGCCTTTGGAAATAATCAAGTTGGTTAAGTGCCAACAAAAAAAAACTTATAAAAAAAGGCATCTACAACTTCTACATTCAAAAGAAAAAATATATACTTCCTCAAAACAGGACCAAAGGAAAAGACATGCAGCGCAAACACGGCGCAAAGTCTATTTGTCAGTACACGCCCCATTTGAGAGGAAATAAAGCCCTACTGCACAAGGGAGAACAAAACCGTGTAAACACCCCAGGACACACCCCTCCTCTCTCCATAATATGTGGGTTTTGTTTTGGCATGGCCACAAGTACACAATGTTCCCGCCACCAGAAGCATCCACAGCCAATAAGAGCAAAGAAAAAGGGTGGGTATTGTGTTCCAAGAGCTCCGATTGGCTAATGGAGAGAGAAAACAGTGAGGGAGCGTCTGTGTGAACAGTGGCTAGCGCTTCACATTCAAAAACTAGGAACACAGCGACTACATAACAGGGGGCCCCGCTGACATCTGCTTTGGTGCGCTGAGCTGGGAAAACATTTACATCCTGCCCCAGGACCGTAACCCACCACAGCGAGGTTACTCAAGCACTGGCACCAAAAGAAAGTCATCGAGGACACAGTTGGTGACGCACATAATTAACATGACCTTCCCGAACCCCTCTCAAATAACCTAGTTATTCCTCCTTGCACCATTCAAAAACATGAAATGGTACACGAACCCCATACTAGCATTCCATGTCCAGCACTACTACGATGAATTCACAGCCCAAAGCTAAGCAGTATCCACACACACTCATTTGAAATGTAACATCTCCACACCACTCATCAGGATGGGAAACAGACTCATGCAGTGGGAAGGTGTCATATTAAGAAATAGACTGTCTATGAGTCTACTAAAAAAACATTCCTGAAGCAGCTTTACAGTAGCGTTTTTCTCTTTGCTCCATCTTTGCCCTCATTTAGTAATCCATATCTATGAATTATGCATAGGTTTGATCCTCCACAATTTGGTTGTCCAAATGGGCCACAGTGATAAGTGTTTTAAGATCTTTACCTTAACAGCATATTCTTTGTTGGTGATTAGGTTGATGCAAGTCATCACCCTTGCATAAGCACCTTCTCCTAGGACCTCTTCGTTCAGCCTGTAGACATCTGTGATGGAAAGGTTCATGGAAAATATAATTTACAATACATGTCTCTAACAGATTCTTTTTATACATTATCGTGAGATCAACATGCTGACATAACTGTACTGTAGCTTACCCTCAAAACGTCCAGAGAAACTATCAGTTGCCCGGCAACGTTTCTTCTTCTTGTTTCTCTTCTTAGCATCGGGGATGTCAATAGGCCGGCTGGAGGGTATGTCTATCAAAGAAAAAAGGTAAAAAGTAGAAAAAAAGAAAATCAATCTAATGATCAGAAAACAGTCAGCCGTTTTAATATCATTTGTAAATTCTCATTATAAAGCATTTTGACTGGCATACTTTTTATGAATAGTGCTTAAAGATGGCCATTAAACATTGAAAATAAACAACATGTCCATGTCTTCCACGTTATTCAGTAAAGCCGCCTGGCCTTAATTTCAGCCCTTGTCAAGTTGTTGCCATTTCAGTTGTCCAATGATCATTGACCAATGGCCATTTGTTTACAGGAAACAGACTCCAATTAATCAACTAGACCACTGTGGGTGCTACAAAGGTCCTACAATCTACAGGTCACCAGGAAGACTGTCCCAGATAGGAAAGTTACTGTTCCACAGACTACAGCCATAAAACCACTCACCATATCTTGGGGAGGAATCAAAATTAAATGTCGAATCAAGAAGATGGGATCCATTTTTGGTGAAGTCATCAGATTCAAATGGATTCTGGCCCTGGGGGAGCAGAATATGGTAATTAAATGTTATTCAGACATGCAGTGGTATACACCAATCTTAAATGCATTAATAGCTTCTCAGAACTGATTAAAAAAAACATGCCTCATTTACCCTCCCCGTACCATATAAACTGTTAAATATAATACACATGTTCCAAAACAACCACAAAAGCTTATCTGTGACCATTGAGAAATTATAATATGTTGATAGACAAACACACCAAACCATAGGCCTACTTTTCACAATGGAAAATTTGGTTTCCTCATTCTCAGAACTGATTAAAAAAAAAATGCCTTTACCCTCCCTGTACCATAAAAACTGTTAATTATACACACGTTCCAAAACAACCACAAAAGCTTATCTGTGACCATTGAGAAATATGTATAACATGTTGATAGACAAACACACCAAACCATTTAGGCCTACTTTTCACAATGGAAAATTTGGTTTCCTCATGTTCTCATCATTAGATAATCATAACCACAGCCAATGGCATGTAATATGTACTCGTTTGTTATCCCCAAAGTGTGAAAATTACAGCATTATTGCCATTGGGTGTTGTTCTGGTGTCAAATGCCTCACCTTAAAAGAGCGGTGGAATCCGGTGACTTCGGTGATTTTATTTTGCACCATATTTACTCCGATTTGGGATTTTTTGGTGATTTTGCGGCGGCTGCAGTGGTTTTGTGATGAGGTCAGGTTGCACTGGTCTGAGAACAGTCGTTCCAGAGACAGAAGCAAATGATCACACTGCGCTGGCTGGTCAACTTGACTTGCTGCGGCGCTTTAAACGGGAGCCCTGTGGGCGACAACACACTGCAGTTTTAATGTAATGAACACACACACACACACACACACACACACACACACACACACACACACACACACACACACACACACACACACACACTGCAGCTTTACTGTAATGAACAACACACTGCAGTTTTAAGGTAATGAACACAACACACTGCACCTTTACTGTAATGAACCAATACTACAACACACTGCAGTTTTGATGTAACGAACCAATACAACAACACACTGCAGCTTTAATATAATGAAGTCAAAACACAACACATTGTAGTTTTTAATATAATTAACCAAACCAACATCACACTGCTGCAGCTTTAGCCTTGGATCAAGACGATCAGAGATGCATTTGATAGATTTTTACATTTGCAGATACGAAAGTAAAGGTCAGACTCGATCAAATGCATCTATGATAGTCTTGATCCAAGGCTACAGCAGAGCTCATAATATAGCAACATCACTACATATTGCAGCTTTGATAATAATGTACCTACTACCAAGGCAACATCGCCCTCCACACATTCAAAAACACAAAACCAACCAACCCTTTCCAGACATGATGCATGTGTACAATTTAATCTGTAGCCTCTACTAGCCTGTATCCAATATCTGCTCAAGCAGCGATGTGACCCATCAGGCCGTTTGGTTCATCAACACATGTCAGTTCCGCAGACAGTCATGTCGCAGCAACAACACTCAGTGTTGCCAGGTTTTGTGAGAGATGTAAGCAACCAGGTTTACGAAGACAAGCCCAAAAGCAGCAACTATAGCCAGGCCACATTAGATGAGAACATTTTAAAGTATATATACACATCGACTATTTGAAAATAGCAGATCTACAAGCTCACAACGCGTCGCTGTGAGCTTGTAAATCTGCCATTTTCAAAAAATAATCTTGGAGAAAAGTGGAAAATGTAGATTTTTTTTTTTGATGAGTCCTTGGATAATAATTACAAATTTGGGGGTCCTTGACATGAAATATTTTAGAACCACTGGTTTCAACAACGTTAGGAAGCAAGCCCAAAACAAGCAACTACACTTTAGAAACAAGCCATAAATACCGCAACCACTAACTTTACAGAAAAACAAGCCAAAACTCTTATAATAAGCCGACATGGCAACACTGAACACAGCGTGCATCTCCGCTCCTGGAGGTAAAGACCTGATCTACGTCGTCGCAGGAGGCACGACGACCATCGATTACATTTAAAATGACGTAATTTAAACTAAAACCAAATGTCAAGTGATTGAAGCCACTGTCAGCCCTTAACCACAATAGCCAGTCAATCCTTTCTGCCTTTCTTTGACCAGGTCCCCCTTGAAAATGAGAGTATCCCTTTGTTTTTCCTGGTCAAATAAAAAGGTTAAACACACAGACTAGTGTATATTAAATGCAGACTTTAATCAATACGATATAACGTGATGCAATCCAGGCCCAAGATGCTGTACCACGAGACTTGATCCTATCTGTAAGGCTATATTTAGAGGCAGCTAAAGTGAATGCAGCTGCAGCATTAAACACGACAGTGAAGCAGCGTTGCCAGATTATGTGAGACATAAGCAACCAGGTCTATGAAAACAAGCCCGAAAGAAGCAACTGGGTTACATGAGCACTTTAAACCTATATGCATTTATTGGCTATTTGAAAATAGCCGATCTACAAGAGCTTATAGATCTGCTATTTTCAAAAGAAACTTAGATTTTTTGTTGTTGAATATTTTAACACCACAAATCTGGTACACGCCTGGTCCCATGGCACAAAATATTTTCAGTCTGCAGACAAATATAACACAATTTGGGGGGGGGGGTATCTGACATGAAAATGTTTGAGAACCACTGGCTAAAACAACATTTAGGAAACAAGTCCAAAATAAGCAACAACTAAAGAGAAGCAAGCCCCAAAAAAAACGCAACCTTCAATATTTACAAGCAACTTTACAGGAAAAGAAGCCCAAAGTCGCTTATAATAAGCGTGCATGGCAACACTGCATTGAAGCTAATGTTAGCGTCTCAAAGACAGATGTCGTCGCGTCAGACGACTGATACTTTAAATGGACAAACGCTTGCGCACACGCACAATAAAACCCTAACGCCACCAACTTGTCTACTACTCACCCCGTTAATAATTTTACAGCTCCAGTGTTCACGTCGTTGTTTGACCCACTGCTTTTAGCCGCAGATGATGGGTAAGGGGAAACGCCTGGTCGTACGTTGCGTGTGGAAGGTGGTGAATAACAAACTGCGACGAGGCCTTTTATAAAATCTCTGTCCAGTCTCCTCCCACCGCAGCCCAGGCCCCGCCCACAGCACCCCCCCCCCCCTCCCTCCCTCCCTCCCTCCCTCCCTCCCTCCTTCCTTCCTCCACTTCCAGAGGACATCAACAGGATGACTAGCGTTGCCATGTCGGCTTTTTATAAGCGACCTTTGGCTTCTTTTTCTGTAAAGTTGATTGTAAAAATTGGTGGATTGCGGTTTGTTTCTAAAGTGTACTTGCTTAATTAGGCTTGCTTCCAAATTTTTGTAATTATTTTTTAAACCAGTGGTTCTCTAATATTTTCATAACTGTTTTGTGTATATTCCAAATATTCCACATTTTATTTCAAGAGTTTTTGAAAATTGCAGATCTACAAGCTTGTAGATTGGCTATTTTCAAATAGCCGATGCATATAGGTTTAAAGTGCTCATGTGGCCTAAGTTTCTTCTTTTGGTTTTGTTTTTATAGACCTGTTTGCTTATTTCTTTCACAAAACCTGGCAACACAGAGGATGACGTGCTTTCCAGAACAAGAAGAGAACAGGCTTGATACCATTTCGTTTTATGTAGCCTATGCGATCGACTATCCAGGCCCGGGTGCGATAGAAATGACTTTTAAATCGCAAGATTTTACCATAAAATAAGTCCCTTTCACCTGTTATTTGAATAACGTAATGCATCAAAATTCTCGGCAAGAGAGCAAGGCTCTCTTAATTGCATGAAGAGGTCAGAGTCAAATTAGTATGGGACTGAGCCGTTAAGGCTTTGTTTTCTTTTAGGCCCCACCATGGGAGGTATGGCTATGGGGGGAATGACATGACTGTTATGTGGTGGGCAGCAACCATAGTCAGGGGTTCTTCTAAGGTTTATTGTACTTTGATGGAGGGCTGTTTTGATGGAGTACAGATGGACATAGAGAGAGGCCTCCCAAAATTAATAATAGGTACTATCAATGGAACACCAGATCACTGCAGTGGTGGAAGAAGTACTCAGATATTTTACTTAAGTAAAAGTAGCAATACCACAATATAAAAATACTCTGTTACAAGTAAAGGGCCTGTGTTCAAAATGTTACTTGAGTAAAAGTACAAAAGTATTGGCATCAAAATATACTTAAAGTACCAAAAGTACCAAAATGTTGAAAATAGCAAATCTACAAGCTCATTGCGACACGTGAGCTTGTAGATCGGCTATTTTCAAATAGCCTACGTATAAAATAGGGCTAAAGTGGTTATAATATAATTTATAGTAACTAGTAACTCAATTTTTCAAATAATTGTAGTGGCTTCTGAGATGTAGTGGAGTAGAAGTAAAACAATTGGAAATTGGAAATACTCCAGTAAAGTAAAAAATACCTCAAATTATACTTAAGTACAGTACTTTATAATATATAAATGGCTGTACTTGTGCCTAGATTGCAAATAACACTCACTCTCACACAGGGTGTGTGTGTGTGTGTGTGTGTGTGTGTGTGTGTGGGCGGGGGGGAGTCTGGGCGTGTTAACTGCAATCTAGGCACATAATCGTATGAGTGTTAAACACAAACACAAAGGCATTGACTTGATATGCTCAGAGAGAAAGCTTGAGCCACGTGCAACAATCTGATTCTCACAGATAGAGGAATTCTGAGCCTCACTGACAGATAGGGTGGAGGTGACAAAAGGCTATCTATGCGTGTGTGAGAGTGCATGCACACGCACGTATTCGGATTCACACATTCAGAGTCAGATATTACACATGCACGTGCACACACATGCACACGCAAGTGGCAGAGCTCTCAGACTGTGATCTTATCAAAATTGCCCTGCAAAATCTAAACACTCTCATGCCCTGATAAAAGCCAGTCTCTGGTCCAAACATGTTCATCATTGCTCCATTATAAACTATCCAATAAAAGGTTCTGTAAATTAAGTGATATTTCTTTGTTAAAATAAATGTTAAAAGCTTTATATTCCCATAGTAATCATTGCTACAGTAATAGTGTTTGTTCGGTAACAGGGGTCTCCCCATCTATCCAGCTCTTAAGTAAACAGAAACAATTTTTTGGCCAGGATACCAATTTTAACCAATCAGGAGAGAGAACTCACACAGGAGATTCAGGATAAACAAGTGGAGTTGGAAGTGATGAAACAAAGAAATTGAGCAGACAAATTGGAATTGGAACACTGTCAAATGAAAGCTGGTAAATGGGTTTGACTGTTTATTAAAGAGCTGGAGAGACAGGGAGACTCCTGTTAGTGAACAAACACTATAGCAATGATTACTATCAGAATATAGAGCTTTAAAAAAACGTTTTTGTTAAAATGTTCTGTTTTGGTAAAAGAAGAGTGCCTGAACCTCTGTTTGTCTCTTTTTGATCAAGTCCCCTTATTTGTTCCTCTAAAGTGTACTACCCTTTGTATGAAGTACGCCTCTGTGTGTTTTCCTTTAAAAAAAAATACAGTAAATTTGTCATATTATATGGAGAAGATATAATAAGTGGTTTTGCTATTTTCGTTTGTACAGTTGATTAACATATTTCAAATTGCTTGCACTTATTTGAATATACATCTGTAACTGCATGGGAAATATAAAAGAGTAAAATATATATATATATTTTACAACATACACTAGTTTATCTTTCATTGTCAACAAAACAACTGGCAAGTAAAGGGTGTGAGGGAATGTCTGAAGTATCAGTAACCGATAGCCACGCCCTGTGGTATGGTGTGTTGGGTGAAGGGTGACATGATGGCACGTTGCACAGCCTGCTGAGGAGGAGTCTTTCTCTCACACAAGTGATAATGGAAGAAGTGACATTCCCTGGAAGTCTGATTATATGGAAATATGATCACTCTCTATTAACACCACCATATGCTAATTGTAAGATGACAATGCAATGTAATGCAGTCACACAGAGTAAAAGCTACATTAAGCATATTTTCATAAATATGCTCAGTGAGGGGATGACATGACATATGAGTAAAAGGTTGATGGCACTGCCCTTTTAATACAAATAGTCATAAAGTGCATTTTTATAGATATTAAAACAATAATTTATCTAGTCACCACCCCTATTTTATCTTGAGTCAGCCACTGGCCATACAAACTCTTGCACTAAGTTCAAATACCAACAAATAGAAGTGAGATTGTGTCATAACATACAGTATATACAGTAGATAATATATCCACTGGATTATCTCTTCAAACAAAGCAAGTGGCCTTGCAAAATACATTGAGTTATTGCCCATAATCCACATCTTGCAAGCCTTCTCTGTATATTATTCAACTAATGTTTGTCAAAGGTGTCTTACGTTAAATCCTTGTAAGGTTTGTTTTCCAGAGTAGTGTCTTGTGACAGGAGGCTCTCTTCTTCTCCTCCTTTCACCTTCCACCCCTCAAGCCTAGGCCCAACTGCCATTACGCAAGGAGTTGGCTTCGATGCTGTAGCCAAGAGCCCATGGTGCAATCGCTAGTTTAATAAGAAAACAAGCACATGTGTGGAAGTGAAGTTGGGTTGGGATGTCACAACATGGCAAAAGGAACAGGGTTCAGGCATCGTAAATGTCCCTGGGCAGTAGCTCAATTCAGTGAATGTGCATAGTTCTCAATCAATAACAACTCATTCTGGGCAGGAGTACTCTTTCCTTTCAGGGAAAGGGTACTCTTGTCTGAAACTGGATTGGATAAATGCACGAGGTGTGTGTGTGTGTGTGTGTGTGTGTGTGTGTGTGTGTGTCTGTGTTGTTGTTATATCCATGTTATTATATACAGATGGACATTTGTAAACATTATTTGACAGTATTAAGCATTGCAGCAAGTTTCATTGTAATTTTACACAACCGATTCTGCAAGCTTCCTGTCAGGGACACATATATGTTTGAAGATGCATTCATTTTAGGAACATTTTAATATACATTGTATTACATAACCCATTGAAGCTCTGTTCTGTTAATTTAGCTGAATCATACCAAGATTTATCACACAACAATTGCACAACAGAGATGCACATGACTGTGCTATATACAGCTAGCTACTACTGTATGGCATCCACTCTGCATGTATGGGCACACGTGAGCGTACAAGCATGTACATCTGTATATGTATGTCTGACATAATGGTGTCAACTATTAAATAGCCTTCATGTGTTACAGGCAACCTGGCAGCCAGCAGACTTATAATGTTACATTGGTCTGCATAGTGCATAGTTTTCCAAGTAGCCTAGTAAGCTCACATGGTGGACTGAATACCCTTTGCAGTTGAGTATTTCCAAGAACAAACTTCCCAGAAGGAACCTTAACCTATTAACCATTTAACCACTGAACCACTTAACCACAAAATAGCCAATCCGATGCACTGTGAGCTTGTAGTCTGTCTATTTTTTTTAATAAATTGTTCAACTTTTGGATTGTTATTTTCACTTATTATATTATAACATGCCCAAAATTGGGATGCAATGTCTGTGACATGTGCTAAAGCTAGACAACAGTAATTGTTATGGATCACAGAGATTAAATGCAGTCTTTATTTTGTTCCAATTATTTAATTGGGATTAATCAAGCTTTTCATTTATCAAAATCTTCTTTGTGTGTGAGTTATAAAGTAACAATAGTTACGTATTTATTAACAATCATCTAACAGATGAGATGATCATTATTAGAGTGTTGAAAATGTTGGTGCTGTAATGTTGGTTTGCTACGGCACTACTTATTTCTGGAAAGATGCTATGAAATCGTTTACCATCTTAACATCTCTTCTTTAAGTACTATGGAAATCACATGTTTTAAACATTGAACAATTGAACAGATACATAAATATGTACCCAAAACTGTGTCAGTGTTGTATGGCCTGGCCTGCTGCTACTTAAGGCATAATTACACAAAGCATAGTTTACACACCATGAAACAAAAAACAAAAACATTGAAACTGATGTTTTGTTTGATCAATTGTTCAGCATACAAGTTCAGAGACATGGTTTAAGTGTTTTATTTATTTGTTAACACTTGTTTGTATACATATAATCATGGTATTGAAACAGATTTCTATTGGTTTACGTGCTGTGTATACAATGCATGAGGCAACTGACTTGCAAGACATGAAACCGTTAGGGTGTGTGACTGAACTCATTCTAATGTTTGCTGCTGAGTCACTTTATCACCCAATTCCATCCTGTAGATAAATAATCACATGTTGCAGTCAAAACAACAGTTTACGCCTTGCAATGACGCTGATTGGACACGTATCAGTCCGTCTGAGTTATACAGCTCTTTGCACAGCTAGTGCCGCTATCTCAGGGTGGGGTCCCCACCGTCCCCTCAAGGACCCACAGGGGTCCTTGAGGACCCACAGGGGGTCCCACAGGGGTCCTTGACCCACAGGAATCATTGAGGGGGTTCCAGCCAGGGGGTCCCCATAGCTAAATGATTGATAGTTAAGAAACAAATGGACCCTTCTAGGTCCCCAGCTAAATGATTGATAGTTAGGAACCAAATGGACCTAAAGATCAAAACAAATTGGACAAATTGGTTCCATTTGTAACACTCTGAGTTAAATTAACACAGAGGATTTTATAACGTAGATTGCCCAGAGAATGGTATCAAATGTGTGGCCATGGCCTAATTTAGTGGTTCCCAATGTCCAGGGACCCCCAGGGGTCCTTGAGGGTGTTCCAGGGGGTCCTCAGCAATTTGTTAATATAGCATCAAAATCAATTGAACTACTTTAAGCAATTAAGCCTATATGCATATTTGAAAATAGCAGATCTACATGCTCACAAGGTGATGTGATGCATCGCATCGCATCTTCTTGAACATTTTTGGAAAATGATGATGATTATTATTTTATTTTTTTACATGGGGGTCTCTGCTGGCACAAAATATTCAGATGATGGTCCATGGCCAAATAGGCCTACATATTCATTTGGGGGTCCTTGACATGAAAAAGTTTGGCCTAGGCTACATAGGCCAGTTCTCAAAAAACATAAACTGAAGCACTCACTGGATCCTGGAAATTAAAAAGGTTGAGAATCACGACATAAATGGAGGAATGTGTCATTTGATTTTACACAACGGCTAGTGGAGTGCATTTCAGTTCACGTCCCCCCCCAGACAGGTCAGGAAAATTCCATCCAAGTACAAGTACAACAACATGTACAGGACTGGGCGGATGAGCAAATTTCAGCGAATTGAGCGAAAGTAAAAGCACTGGCACTGGCACTGGTCTGGCATTACCCGTATCACAAACATACGCACACACACACGAACGAACGCGCATACCGTACACACAACACAAACCGCAACGGAATGACAGGGAGTTTTTATAGAGGAAATGAACTCAAGTGACTCACATCGTCAGAGGGGACGGACTACCTCTATTCGGCTCGTATGACACAAAGTGGCTGTTTGTTGTTATTTATCGCAGTTTCATCGTTATTTGCATTAAGTTCAGAACATTATTTGACGGCAGTTTTGTATTGTTGCAAAGAGGATTATGAAATAGAAACCAAATCAAGGCTATTTTTTTCTTTGATTAACTGTAGCCAATACCTACAACAAATCTGATGTGTTGTAGCCTGGGTTAAAGATAGCTCTGGTCCATAGCGTTAGATTAGAAGGAGTTAAGGAGAACTCCTTCTAACGCTATGGACCAGAGCGAATAGGCTATTGCGCTATTATGAATGGGTTTACAGCTAACGTGACAGATACAATCCTAGACAGTTTTATCAAGAAATACATACATAGGTGTATTATCGAGTCTGACTTTTTCCTTTCGTATCTATTAAGTCAGACTCGATTAAATACTATGATATGGATGTCTTGATCCCAGGCTAAAACAATCCTATAGCTCTTTTTCAGAATCTGAATTTATGATAGGTTTATCCGACCTACAGTAAAAACATCGAGAGATATATGTGATGTTTATTTGAAACATAAGCAAAATCAAAAGGAGTCATCATAACTCCCTCCCTGTAAATGTGAAGCATATCATAAAGCTGGTCTAAAGCCCAGTTGGAATTGATGCCAACCAGGGCAGAGTTCCTTCCATTAAAAAAAAGAAAGAAGAATGAATGAAAAAGAAAATAAAAACTCGCTTTACTAATCTTAGAACAGTCCAGCCTGTTTCTAATTCTTACATAACCAGTTTAGTCGAATCGTTAGCCTAACCAACTCTTGACAAGCTCCACTTACTCCGTTCATTGACACGTATGAGAACTTGACACTTTTGTCACGATAGCAACCAGGCAGCAGTGGTGGAAAGTAACTAAGTACATTTACTCAAGTACTGTACTTAAGTATAGGTTTGAGCTACTTTTACTTTACTGGAGTATTTTCAATTTTTAATACTTTTACTTCTACTACGTCTCAGACACAAATATTGTACTTTTACTTCACTACAGTTATTTGAACACTTTATACTAGTTACTTTGTAGATTTAGATAGATTATTATTACAAAACACACATTAACCACTTCAGCCCTATTTAAACTTTGGCTATTTGAAAATAGCTGATCTACAAGATCACAACGTGTTACGCTGCAAAGCATTGTGAGCTTGTATATCTGCTATTTGAAAAAAAAAAGTATAAATTTTACACATTGATAACTTGTGAACGGGACATTCTGCATAATGAGTATAGGCTACTTTTACTTTTGGTACTTTAAGTATATTTTGATGCCTATACTTTTGTACTTTTACTCAAGTACATTTTGATTACCGGACTTTTACTTGTAATAGAGTGTTTCTACATTGCAGTATTGATACTATTACTTAGATTTGAGTGCTTTTTCCACTACTGCCAGGCAGAGAGAACTGTTGAGCCCGAGTCATCTGACCAGTGCCAGACGCCACCTAGTGGACACTTCCAAATATGTCTCTCTGTGTTGTCACAGGGGTGTTGGTGTTGTCACGTGAGGACAGTCTCGTGAATTGTGTAGCCTTCATGCCAACATATCTTCAACAAATGTCTGCGAGTTTGACATTGACATCTGAGAACGTGCCTTCTGGCGCAGCGCCCGCAAGGTTGTTTCAATAGGCCTATAGCCTTTCAGGCTTTCTAAATGCTGAAAAAATATTGTAATGAATTTAGCACTAAAACCATAAGTCCCCTTTTCTGAAAATAATGCCAGTAGGTTCACAGTCCACATCCTTCACTAAACCAATGCCATTTAACCTTTCCAAAATAGTTGTTCCATGAATGGATACATTCATATAAGACTATAATGTCCCATGTCTTTTGTATTACAGATAAGATTTGTTTAAATATTTTTCTTAGGCCCAAGTATGTTAGGTTGAACATTTTCTACAGGCAGTTTCAGGCATATGAGAATGTTGACCAGGGGTCATCACCATGCTGGCTTATAATGGACATTTTCGGTCAAACTTTAATTTAGCTGCAGACATACAAAATGAGTGGTCAATAATATTACTAGAAACAAATAGACCTGGCACTAAATGTATACTATTGGATAACTAATGTGCCGGTTTCCATGCCAATGTGCTACACATTTTAAAATTATAGTATTTCTGCATCAATCAGATCAGTATCCTACCTATAATGAAGAAAACCTGAAGACATGGCACGTCAGCCACTGTATACCGACTGTGTACAGTATAGTGTTTGGGAATTCAATAATTGTTGTATAATTTTGAATCAATGATTGTCTTGACAGTGCCACAGACATTATTTGTTCATGTACGATCACATTGATGACCCCTGATGTTGACTGATTAAACACAGTGGAAAAATATATTGAAGCAAACTCTGGTAAAGAGATGACCTGACAGCTATTAATGTCAGGAAAAATCTGGCATTCACATTCACATCACATCACAATGACAGAGGTTTAAGATTTATTTTAATGTAACGACATACTGAGAATCTTATATATGTACAGTTACAATTTTTAAGATGAGACTTTAGACGAGGAAAAATTAGAGACAAAAAATACCTAGGAATGATTCAAATCCAAATAATAAAAAGAAAACATCAACAACACAAACATATACCTCTTAATACTGTGGTCTCATAAAATGCTCAGACTTTGAAACAAATGGAATGCCTTACAATGTTCCTGGTTAAAACCTACACGGTTAAAATAGATTACAGTACTTAAATATAAAAATAAAGGCTCTTTTCGATTTGGTTTTTATTTTGTTCTCTGCTGCAGTCTTCTATGTGGTCTGTCGAGTGGACGGATGTGATCTGCAGTCGGGGGAATGTGTCAGGTGATCAGTGGTGCTCCCTTAGTGGCACATCCGAGAGGTCATCTCTTTCTGTGAGAGACAAAAGACCCAAACAACAGCAAAATATACATGAACAACACTGTGCATCATAAGTAACCATGAGGGAACTGTCACTGCTCATGTGTCACTCCATATATTGTTTATGTCATCATGTTAATTATATCATATTGTTTATGGGACACTTGTTAACTCAGTATTAACTACAGTATATCATATCATATTTTATTTTAAGTTATGAGTTTCACATTTGACCATTCAAATATATCAAAATAATTATTATTCACAGAAAGATGCCTTTTACTTTCAGTACAATATCACAAATATATATACAGGTATATACACTGTACAGACAGACAGACAGACAGATAGATAGACAGATAGATAGACAGACAGATAGATAGATAGATAGATAGATAGATAGATAGATAGATATTTGTTATGATTATTATCTGTTAGTTTTGTCAGACTAACCAGAGGTTCCAGCTCTTTGTGGTCGGTGAGGTTGAACTCGGTGACAAAGTAATAGAAATGCTTGTAGCAGGTGTTGACGTGAGCCTCGGCCCCCATCTGGGTCACACGGTCAAAGTGGTGGATATAGACGTGGACGAACACACGGAACAGACGTGACAAGATCTTCTTAGCTACCTGCATGAAGGTCTTGGGGAAAGGAGTACCTTGGAATCAAGCAGAAAGAAAAACACATTTAAGCCACGATGCATTTCTGTTCACATTGATCACATAGTCAATAAATGTTCATGATTTTAGATATGTTATGATATTCTAATGCAGTGATACTGTGGTACTAGAAGCTGTACTAAATTGCCAGGTGCTAACAAAAGATTAGACCCACCTCATCCCCATCTGAAAACTGCAACACGACTACTTACATAATCCGTTCACATTACATTTCCATGTTTGAGTTCTGTTAACTTTAGTTTACTGCCACCGCCACAGTGACTTTGTAACTGTGCGGGGGTATCAATTTCTTTTATTCTTTTTTAACGGTTGTAATACAATTGGCTGTACGTTTATCATCTTTATCACTTGTCTTAAAATAGTGACTTTGTCTGAGCAACTTGTTGAGTCATGACTCAGTCGCTATCACCTGCATCAGATTGGAAAAACATGGGGCCACGTGGTAAGGGGCTAAGCCCGTAGCTTGAGCAATTTACTTTAAGGCTATGCTTATGCTAATCTAAATATATTACAGGAATCTGTTCCAGAGGACATGAGCTAAGGTCATCATGTCTAATCATAGGCGCATGTAGATAGCATTGGCATGGCCAATTATAAATCCATTGCTGGGATGCTTCAATGCCAAGCCATGCAAGGCAGTGTGAATATTTAGATAACAGAAAGCGGACAATGCTGGGATCATCATAACTGAACAATGATCTCAATGTAAAATTCCATACAGTCTCTCCGGCACATCCCTACAGAATTATTTAAAGCATGTCTTGTTCATCCATTGAAAGAAATATGTGGTTCCAAATAAGCAGCCTACACTTGAAAGAACTCTCCCCACATTATCCTGTATCTCCTTGTAATATTCCACTCCTTGTCATATCTCGATGGCCATTATTTTCCTTCCATTATTATCCTGGGATCTAGACTCATATAAATCTATTGTTCGTCTTGAAGCAATAGTCTTTTTAGGGACGCACCAGAAGTAGGCTGGCCACATAGTACTTTTGGATCCTGGTTGGTAGTTTAGAAACCATGGCCATCAACTGTATCTGTTCTAAATACTTACCGATGTTGGTGGGGAAGATGTGCTCATTGTTGATCTGTACCTCGATCCAATCCATCATCAGGCTCATGTACTTAGGCGCCGCCAGGGCAGTGGGTCTTTTGTACTTGTGCTCATCCTGCCAGCGATATTCGTACTTGGGCCCACCAGACATGACGGGACAGGACTGGTCGGTGCATGAGTCGCTGATGGTGCCATAGATGAGGTTGATGCGGTTGAAGAAATCTACCACGTGCACAGCCACCCAGTCATTGAGGTCTTCACCATGGGGCAGCTGAACCGCCTGCTTCAGGTCCAGACCAGCATTCAGAGATGCCTGAGCCTTCTTGTGCAGCTCAAAGCGCTGGGTCCCGGGCTCAAACTTGCGTTTGGGCCGGAATGTCCTGTCTTTGTTGAAGACTTGTTTCAGGGCCATGGACATGGTCGCATGTGGCAGCGGAGATTTGTTTGAATGCTTGTGGTGAATTATTTACCGGTGAAATGGAAACAGTCAAAAGGTCGTGTAAACAATGAGGATGGAGCTGTTGTTATGGGCTGTCTGATGGTGTTTGTCTTGACACAGTTTGTGGTCCTGTGAGTATGATAGAAGAGTGAGAGAGTGGGGGTTAACAAATGAGCTATTCTTCTATAATGCCTCTACAGCTGGTCTAATCTGGGAGATCAAGATTTAGAATTAAGTGTACAAAAACATAATCCATTAAAACAATAATGGCTGCAATGGTATGATGGCCTGGAGATTATACAACAGAAGAGTAAATGTGTTTTGTGCTGGCCAGCAAAATGTTTAAAAAAAACGAACTTCCCCTGCCAATGTGAGATAAACCCATAAGTCTTACAGGCTGAGAGAGGCTGTATTATAATATTGTTATAATATTGCAAATTGATAGTGATGCTTAGCCCATGATGCTGCAATGTTGCAAACTGACTCAACCTGACTCATTTCCTATTTTAGGCACGGCGCCTCGGCGGTAAAACGAAGAATTTGGGGAATGACAGTATGTACAACCATACCAAAAAACATGATCAATATCATTCTAGTGTTTGGTCGCAATCGCATCTGCTGCTGTAGTATCCATAACTACGCAATTAACCACTTAAACCCCATATGGGTCCCTCAGGGCTCAATAGTTGTATCTTTTCAGTTTTCTATTATTGTGGGGAAAGCTTTCGCTGAAAATAGACGATGGACAAGCACTCAATGCGACGCAATGCGTGGCATTGTGAGCTTGTCGATCTGCTATTTTCAGCGAAAGATGCTGGGGTTCAAGTGATTAATATAGCTCTGGTTTATCTTTTTTTTTACAGAGACTCCCACATGAAAAGGTACAGATGAAATGTGTGGCCGCATGCAAGACAAGACGACTGTACGAAGTTCATCCGTGACGTGAGTATGGCGATCGATAGCACTTGTTGCAGGCAATAGATCACATACATGTACATACATTGCTAGTCCTCCCTCTTAAACACACAATGCTTAAACCCCGATGGTTAAAAACCGACATCAAATTCATCCAGGCGATCTAACGGGGACGAAATGCCCTCATACTGCCGAAAACCACTTTCCTCCAACTTACTTGTTCCGCCTTCCTGTTCCGTCCAATGTTTCCTCTTCGATGCTTATCACAAAATATCGTCTGCTAATAATACTGTTCGATAGATATGAGGCCAGCAACACGCGCACAGCCTACATTATGAATACATGTTGTAATAGCAATTGTAGCATTTCTCTAAACATTCAATAAACATATCACTTTATTAGGCAAACTAACGGCTGACTCCTCCCTACCGAGCGAAAAAAAGTACTTCCTTTGATGATACGTCACTGACACACTGT